>NC_090444.1:275812075-276115105 GCF_031143425.1 Pleurodeles waltl | reverse complement strand
TAGTCGGTAGTTCTTCGGGTCGTCTGTGTCTGCCTTGTTTTTTTTTTAGCAGGGCTTTGACTTCTGCGTGCTTCCAGCTTTCTGGGAAGGTGGCTGAGTTGAAGGAGCTGTTGATGGTGTTGCAGAGGTGGGGAGCGATGATGATATTTGCTTTATTGAAGATATGGTGTGGGCAGGGGTCAGATGGTGATCCGGAGTGGATGGAGGCCATGGTGTTGGCGGTGTCTTCTTTGTTGACTGGAGTCCAGGTGTGGAAGAGGTGGGTGTTGCTTGGGGGGTTGGGTTTGTGGGTGTTTGTAGTCAGCTGTTGGGTCTGGGGGTTGAAGCAGTTGTGGATTTCTTCTATCTTTCAATGGAAGTGGGTTGCGAGTGAGTTACAGAACTCCTGTGATGGCGGGGGTTCGTTGGAGCAAGTCTTGGGAGTGGAGAGCTCTTTGATGATGCTGAAGAGCTCTCTACTGTTGTGAGCGTTGGTGTCAATGCGGTTTTTGAAGTGGGTCCTTTTGGTGGTGCGGATCAGTTGGTGATGTTTGCGTATGACATCCTTGAACGCGATGTGGTTGGAGTTGGTGGGTTGGCGGTGCCATTCTGCGGAATAGCCATTTGGATTCCTTTAGGTCTGGGGTGAACCTTCTGGCCTTGATTCTGTGGAGGGTGTTTTTCTTTTTTTTTGAGCGGTGCAAGGGTGTTGGCGCAGTCCTCTATCCAGCGATTCAGGTTGGTAGCGACTGTATTGGGGTCCGTGGTCTCGGGGGTGGGTTCTGGGCGAGTGTGAAAATCAGTTGATTTCACATATGTGGTTAACTGTTTTGAAATGAATAGTGCACAGACACACAGGCATACCAGATCCCCATATCACTATTGGAGCTCCAAAAGACCAGCTGGTTCTTCAAAGCCAATATCACATTGCCCAACACCATCAAAATAGGCATACTCTCATATGAGTGTGAGGAAATGCCTGTCTTTGCATATTCATACTAATTTTATGTGGACTGATGCTGCTGGTTTTGAAACTTTGGACACTGGGGCAAGGCTGTACAGTCACCAATGTATGTGCTCTGGACTCTAAAATATGGTAAAATTAGCTGATCTCCAAATGCCATATCCAACTTTCCAATGAGGCCATAATATGTGATATGTATTGAAATGGAAATAAACATCACCTGTAGACTACAGCACATGTTGTGCCGTCCACAGTTCCCACAAAGAAAACATGGCTTCAAGCCTACCTGTGTAACCTGACCGCAGCTTTTAAGCCAGCAGGGGATCCTGTCAAAATAGCCCTTTGTGGCAGAAAAGAAACCTTCCTTTAATTATGAAATCACCATCTAAGTCTGCTTTGTTTCCCACAAGTAGTATATAGGGATACTTTCATCAAATTATTTTTGACAGGTGCCATGTCCTGTGATGACTTAGGCAATGACGTAAGCAATGACATAGGTAATGAGGTGTATGCCCTGCCCCTAGATTGTCAATCAATCACTGTACCTGTCATGTGTCTGTGGGTGTATGATTGATAGCCTTAGAGCCTGCGTGTGGTTGTGTGCCCGGACATGTTCAAGTTTTTGAAGGGTTGTGAAAAATTACAACCCTAACAGCTTGCTTGGTGTGTGCATGCCCACTTTTTTTTTGGTTAAGACCACATATAAGGCTTTCATAAGCGAGCAGTGCTAAGCATCCAAGTATCCTGATCAATAAGAGCCCTTGATCGCCAATATGAAGAGATACAATTCCAGCATCAGAATGGTGTCCTCCAAAGGCGACATGACAACTTTCGCTAGATGTAACAGCCGTTCACCCTCGGTGTTGGACGAGGACATGCTGCCGGGCACCCCTAAAGAGGTGGGTTCTGACATTAAGGGTTTTCACGGGGACCCCAACCATCGGTTTGAAAAGCTTCCCCTCAAGGATGTGCTGCTGTTGATATCACCTATTAAGGGCGATGGTTGTGGGAGCAAAGCCTCGTGTAGCAGTGCAGAGGGTGGAAATAACCACGCCAGCATGGACGTCAACTCGTCGGTTTATGAAGACATAGGCCCTCATTACAACCCTGGCGGTCGGTGTTAAAGCAGCGGTAATACTGCCAACAGGCCGGTGGTAAAAAAAAATGGGATCACGACCACGCCGGAAACTGCCAACACATACAGCCACTTTAACACCCTGACCGCCATGGCGGTAGCAACAAACACCACTGGGGTAACCGCAAACAGACAGGTGGAAGTCAATGCACCCCCCACCCCATCACAACCCGCCCATCCGCCAGCTTTTCCGGGGCAGTACCAACGCCATCAAAAGCACAGTGGAAACAGTAGAACAGTACACAGAAGGGAAACCACTCACCTCTCGACACTCAACGAAGAACCAGGACGCCATGGCGCCCAAGCTGTAGGTCCTGTCCATGCTGGTCTACCTCCTCATCTACCAGGAGTACGAACAGCGGCGGCGACGACCACGGTGAGTACTGCACCTAGTACACAGGGGAAGGGGGGAGGAAAAAGAGAGTGACACACACATGCAACCCACAACACCCCTACCCCCACCCTCACCCTCACCCACAACACCATACACACAAACACATGCATCAACATTAAACTTACACCGTAACACTCTGGAAGAACGCAAGGACAAAGGGAATTAAGTCAAGTCAGTGATATATTAGAAATAGTAAGATATACGTAATCATTTGAAAAACAGTACTTACAGAAATAAACAATATGTACATAAGGCGGTACATTGTCCACTCAAAATGTCCGTGGGCCACTGGTCCAAAAGTCATAGGCCAAGCCCACACTTGACTCCTGCCTCAATAGGGAGTGAACACTGCAGGGGCATCAGGTCGAAAACACACAGGCACCACAGTGGGATGGGGAAGGGGGGCACCTCAGCCGGAAGATGGAATAAACCCACTGCTCCTGGAGGGGGCTCCATGCCCACAGCGATGTCCTGGGGAGTGCAAGGCCACAGTCTCTCAAGTCTCTCAAGTGGGTGGTTTGCCCACTGCTTGGTCCTTGGGAGTGCAAACCCACAGTCTCTCAAGTGGGTGCTTTGCCCACTGCTTGGCCCTGGGGAGTGCAAAGCCACAGTCTCTCAAGTGGGTGGTTTAGCCACTGCTTCGTCCTGGGGAGTACAAAGCCACAGTCTCTCAAGTGGGTGGTTTGCTCACTGCTTGGTCCTGGGGAGTGCAAGGCCAGAGTCTCCCAACCCTAACACCTCCTGGTTCTGGAGGGGGCTTTGTGCCTAGTGTGCTTCATCCTGCCTAGGATAGGGTGAGCAGATGGCTTCTTCCATTGGTTCTGGAGGGGGCCCTGTGCCCAGTGATGCAACACTTGGGGTGTGGTAGTTCACAGTCCCTCACCTGGGTGTCTGAGGCACGAGATTTGCAGGGACCAGGATGTATGATAGTCCATGCAGGCAGGGCTAGACTCCATCCAGCGGCCTCTACGGCTGCAAACTGGTGGTAGTGCTGGTGCTGGTGGGGGTGCTGCCAGTGGTGGAGGGAGGCTCTAGCCCCTCTCCTGCAGCCCCGGACGGCTGCCGACTGAGACTGCTGTTGCTGGTAGTGGTGCTACTGTAAGCGGTGCAGGTGGCGGTCGTTGCGGCGGTGCCTGCGGCAGTGCTAGCAGTGGTGCAGGTGCCGGTGCTGGTGGCGGTGCAGGTGCTGTCAGTGGTGGAGGGAGGCTCCAGCCCTTCTCCTGCAGCCTTAGACGGCTGCCTACTGGGGCTGTGGGGCTGCTGCTGCTGACAGTAGTGGTGCTTGCGGCGGTGCAGGTGGCAGATCTTGCGGCGGTGCTAGCTGCAGGGCTGCTGGCCGTGGTGCAGGTGGTTGTGCTGGTAGCCACCAGGCCTTCACCTGCAGCTCAAGACGGCTGAAGTTCTTAGCCTGGTGTTTTGTGTCCCTTCCTCGCCTTGGCAGATGGTGGTTCTGGCAGCTGGAGTCTTTGAGGTGGCCTTGATGGGTGGTTGTGGCTCTTTCCCCTTGCTGGGTGCTATCCCAATATTTACCTTGCCAGGTGGCGGAATGGTTTTGGCCTTGGCAGGGGTTGGTGGCACACTGGCTGGGCTTACGGGTGCCCCCTTTGAGTCTCTGATAGCTACAGGAACCACAGCGGATGTGGACTTGGTGGCTGGGGTGCTGAGCTGGGTTCTCACCACCCTGGCCCAAGGGGAAGGACCGGGGGTAGGGGTAGGGAAGAGGTCAATGTTTGCCAGAAAAAGCTTCTTAGGGACACTGGGGCAGAGAGAGGGTTTGGGAGTGGAGGAAGAGGGAGGGGTTGTAGGAGGTGTCTGTCTGCTGAGTTTGGTAGCAGGTGCATGGGCTGGATGCTGTTGTGAGGTGGATGGCTGTTGGGTGGGTGGGTGCTTCCGTTTGTGTACTTTGGGAGGAGGGGTCACAGACACAGTGGGAGAGAACACTGGGGACATGTGCATGGATGTAGGGGTGGTGACTGAGAGTGAGGGGTGTGTAGTGATGGGCGTGCTGGTGATGGAGGTAGTGGATGAGGATGTAGCACATGCAGGTGTGAGTGGAGATGCTACTGGGAGGGAGGTGGACGACGATGAGGAGGGGGACACAGTGGAGGCAGTGGAGGTTGGTGTGTCTGTATGGGGATGGTGCTTGTGTGAAATCCTGTGAGATGAAGTGTGGTGGTTGTGTTTGCCTGAGCCACTTCTGTGTGTTGATTTGGGTGAATGCTGATCTGAAGGTGTGCTTGGGATAGGCTGGGGTTGAGGGGATTGGGTCTGGGTACAGGAAGTTGGAGGGGGAGGCTGGAGACAGGGACAATGGCTGCCATCAGTGCAGACGCCAGAGACTGAAATGCTCTCTGTTGGGCTGCCACGCCAGAGTGAATGCCCTCCAGGTATGCATCTGTTTGTTGCAAATGCCTCTCGTCACCCTGGATGGCATTCAGAATGGGTGACTGCCCAACAGTGAGGGATCTCAGGAGGTCAATAGCCTCCTCACTGAGGGCAGAAGGGCTGACTGGGGCAGGGCCTGAGGTGCCTGGGACGAAGGAGATGCCCACCCTCTTTGGTGAGCGGGCACGGGAAACACGCTGAGGGGCTGCTGGGAGGGCGGTGCTGGTGGGGGGGCTGGCGGCTGTACCTGTTGTTGGTTTTGGCACAGAGGTGTCCCCCACCGCCAGGGAGTTTCCATCAGAGGAGGAGTTACTGTCTGTGGTCTCCCCTCCTGTCCCCGCCGTGGTGCTCCCCTCGCCCTCCGGCCCACTGGTGCCCTCACCGTCGGTGGATTTGGCCTCCAGGCCCATGTGGGATGCAGCTTCCTCCATCACCGGTGCCTGTGCTCCTCCGCCAGATGATGCTAATGCACACAAGGACAGGGTGACAAAACAAAAAGGGGGGGGAGACAAAGGATACAATTAGTCAATGCCAGCAACAACACTACCGTTGGCATACACAACTCACAGGGAACAGCCCTATGCACTAGGCCTTGCACTACCAGTTACAATGCTAGTCACCAGACCATGGGGTACAGTGCCTAACGCCATCAGCTGCACACCTGAAACAAACAGGGCCCTGCCCAGTCGTAGATGCCTACTAACACTATTGGGGTTGGAGTGCTTCAGAGCCTGCCCAACAAGGGGCCTACCCTGCCATGTTCGTCCTGGCCTAGGGGCACCCACAGTCCACATCCCCCAGGTCAACCCTTAACACACGCAAAATAATGAATCTGAATTTGAACTCACCCCCTTGTGGCTGCTGTGATGCCTTCAAGCACCCATCCAGCTACGGATAGGCCACCGCCAGGATGCTGAACATCAAGGGGGTCAGGGTATGATGGGCACCCCTTCCTCATTGGGAGGCCAGCCCCAGCTGGGCCTCTGCCGTCTTCCTTGCCTAGCGGCGCAGGTCCTCCCACTGTTTGCGGCAGTGGGTGCTCCGCCTGTCAAAGACGCCCTGGGTCCGCACCTCCTTGGCGATGGCACGCCAAATACCCTTTTTTCTGATGGGCGTTGACCTGCACGAAAAAAACTGCAGAAAAGGTAATTAGTCAACCGTCCGGACCGTCACACTCATGGTCCACCATATCCCTCCCATTCCTTGACGCACATACATTGACCAACATACATGCAGCACTCTGGCCAGGACGCCTCAGCCCCCCCTACATGTGGCTTACACACACAGCACTCCATACATTCATGGCCCACGCATCATGCTCATAGTGTACTCACATGTTTGTCTGGAGGACCGTAGAGTAACGTGTACTGGGATAGGACTCCATCCACCAGTCTCTCCAACTCCTCCGCAGTGAAGGCAGGGGCCCTTTCCCCAGACACACGAGCCATTGTCGCTTCCAGACAGAGGTCACAGCAGCACTTGCAGTGTAGGTCCTCTCCTGTTGAAGGTCAGGTAGCAAGTGAGTGAATAGATAGAAAATGGCAGTCACGTCCGCGGAGGTGCGTACCGTCACCGCCGGCGAACATCGCCATTGGCTCCTGGAACCCATAGGGCCCAATGAGAACCAATGCGAAGTTGCGCGGTGGTCGTCGACCGCCTACAGCAACGGCGCACAACGCCAGCGGAATTTCCTCATTTCCACTTCTCCCTCCTCACAGGTCAGGCAGCTGCCATTTCAGAGGGGGCACAGGCCATGGCGCCTAACTGTGTCACAGCAGATATTGACACAGCAACTGACTCTAGGATTCACATACTAGTTCTGTAAAGAAAAAGATGCATCATTATTTCAATTGATGTGTGCATATGACCCTATGCTCACCGTTTTCCTCCATAAGCTTCAACCGCTGAGGATGAACATGAGATGGATACATCCACCAGTGTACAGGCCCCTGGTGGACCTTCCGACAATGCAGGACAAACACATTATCCTGACATACAGACTTGATTGGGCCACAATCCAAGAACTGTGTGACCAATTGGTGCCTGAACTGATGTCAGCTATCCGCCAGCCCACAGGTATCCCCCCTCTAGTGCAGGTCCTGTCAGTGTTCCATTTTTCTGGCAAGTGGTTCCTTCCAAACAACAGTGTCCATGGCATCAGGGATCCCTCAGCCAATGTTCTCCAATGTATTGACCAGAGTGTTGTCAGCCCTGCTGAAACACATGTGCAGCTACATTGTATTCCCCCAGGTGGAGGACTTGGCCACAGTGAAAGCTGACTTTTATGCCCTGGGACATATCTCCAACATCATTGGTGCCAATGATGGTACACATGTGGCATTTGTCCCCCCTTGGAGAAATGAATAAGTGTTCAGGAATAGAAAAAGCTAACACTCTATGAATGTGCAGATAGTGTGTTTTGCGGACCAGTACATCTCCCATGTGAATGCCAAGTATCCTGGCTCTGTGCATGACGCATTTATCTTGAGGAATAGCAGCATCCCATATGTGATGGGCCAACTCTAGAGGCACCGGGTGTGGTTAATAGGTGAGTCCAAGGTCCCCACCCAGTATAAGTTGGTGTCTGGGTATGGGGTTGTCCCTAAAGGTTAGTGTGTGTCTAGCAGTTGTCCCTTGATGTTTTCAGGTAACTCTGGTTACCCCAACCTCTCATAACTATTGACCCCAGTGAGGAATGCCAGGACAAGGGCAGAGGAACGTTACAATGAGGCACATGGGTGAACAAGGAGGATAATTGAAAGAACCTTAGACCTCCTGAAAACCAGGTTCAGGTGCCTCCATCTGACTGGTGGATCCCTGTACTACTCACCCAAGAAGGTGTGCTAGATCATCATTGCATGTTGCACAACCTGGCCTTGAGATGCCAGGTACCTTTTCTGCAGGAGGATGAGGCTGGAGATGGTCGTGTGGCAGCGGTGGAGCCTGTGGACAGTGAGGAAGAGGAGGCAGAGGAAGAAGATGTGGACAACAGAAGTAATATTATACAGCAGTACTTCCAGTGAAACATAGGCCTGACACTGTAACTTCACTCAACTTTTCAGTTTTCTGCTGGACATTGTACATGGCAGCCTGATTTCCCTATGTCTATGTCCACTTACTGTACCCTTTGGCATCTCTATTTTCAGATCTCTGTGGCCCACTCTGGCTCCTGGTATGTTTACTGCTTCCCACTAAAGGTCATTTCAATGTAAATATAACTGTACACATGACTTGCAATGTTTTCATAATGTTGTACTAATACATATTTGAATCATTTGACAGACTCCAGATTTGTATTTGTTCCAAGGGTGTTTATTTAAGTGCTAATAAGTAGAGGGGGATGTGCAATGGGCTGGGGTGATGGTGGAGGAATGTCCTGTTAGAGTCCAGTCTCTTGGTATCACAAGTGCATTGTTCAATGGGGCATAGGAAGGGGAGCAATGGCAGTTAAAGGTGGACAGGGTGACAGAGTGGGACAGAAGGGTGACAATCAGGAGAGTCTTATTTCCTGGCGGGGGTCTTGGCAATGTTCTCTGGCTTCTGCCTGGATCGCAGGGACCGTTTGCGGGGTGTTTCTCCTTCTAAAGGGGTGGGGTGCTGGTGGCCTGTTTTTCCTGTGGCGGGGCCTCCTGTCTACTAGCGCCGGTGGAGGTGGAGGGCTGTTTTTCGTGTTGCCTGTGTCAGGGGCCCGTTGGTGTGCCACCGCCTCCCTCATGGTGTTGGCCATGTCAGCCAGCACCCCTGCAATGGTGACCAGGATGGGGTAGATGTGTTTGAGGTCCTCCCTGATCCCCAGGTACTGTCCCTCCTGCAGACGCTGGGTCTCCTGCAACTTGGCCAGTATCTGGCCCATGGTCTCCTGGGAATGGTGGTATGCTCCCAGAATGTTAGTGAGTGCCTCCTGGAGAGTGGGTTCCCTGGGCCTGTCCTCCCTCTGTCACACAGCAGTCCTCCCTGCTTCCCTGTTGTCCTGTACCTCCATCCCCGGAACTCTGTGCCCACTGCCACTGACCCCAGGTCCCTGATCGTTCTGGGTTTGTGGGGTTGCCTGGGGTCCCTATAGTGGTGGACACACTGCTGATTGACGTGTCCTGGGAACAGTGGCATGGGCCCGCTGAGTGGGTACTCTGCTGCTGTTTCCTGAGGGGGGAGGCTCTGTGGTGGGTTGGGACTGTGGCAGGGTAACCGACTGTCCAGAGGTCCCTGATAGGCCAGGTTGGTCATCGTGACCCAGGCGTGCAGAGCTGCTGTCATAACTGTGGGCCTCTTCTGGAGGGGGACTGGATGTTGCTGGCAACTCCTCTCCGGTGATGTTGAGTAGGGGTCCTGTGGGGATGTAAATGCAGTGTTATTGTATCTGCGTGTGCCATCTTGTGCATGGGTGTGTTTCCCTCTATGATTGTGATTGCCCTGTCAGCTTTGCCTTGTGTGCGTGGTGATTTTGTGGGCTAGGCCATTCTCTCTAATGGGCCTGCTGTGGTGATGGGTGTCCATGCAGGTCTGTGATGGGGGACCATGAATTGTTGTGGCATGCAGGGCTTGGTATTTGGATGGGTGGGTTGTGATAGTGGGGTATGTATGAGGTGGTGGGGTGATGGGGATGTGGGTAGGGGTGGGAGTTTGTGATGGCATGCAGGTAGGGTGGGGGATAAAGTAGTGAAAATTTGACTTACCAAAGTCCAGTCCTCCTGCTACTCCTGCGAGGCCCTCAGGATGCATGATTGCCAAGACTTGCTCCTCCCATTTTGTTAGTTGTGGGGGAGGAGGTGGGGGTGCACCGCCAGTCCTCTGTACAGCTACCTGGTGTCTTGCAACCACGGAACGCACCTTCCCCCGTAGGTCATTCCACCTCTTCCTGATGTCATCCCTTGTTCTGTGGTGCTGTAGCACGGCATTGACCCTGTCCATGATCCTCCGCCATAGCTCCACCTTCCTAGCAATGGATGTCTGCTGCACCTGTGATCGGAATAGCTTTGGCTCTGCCCGGATGTTTTCCTCCACCATGACCCTTAACTCCTCCTCTAAAAACCTGGGGTGTCTTTGGGGTGCCATGGATGTGGTGTGAGTGGTATGTGTGAGGGTGTGTGACGTGATGTGTTGGGGTGTGTTCTGTAAGATGCGTGGATGGTGTATGGGTGATGGTGTTCTGTGGCTCAGATTGAGTAGGTGCTCCTGGCTTGTGTCTCTCTCTGTTGGCAATCCTTTTTTTTCGTAGAAAGGGTTGTGGGTAATGTGGGTGTATGTTTTATATTGGTTTGGGTGTGTGGTGTGTGTATGTGTGTCAGGTGTGTGTAGTTTGAATTGTCCAATGTGGTGGTGTTTTGTAAGAGTGTGTATACCGCCAATGGTTTACTGCGGTTGAAAGACCGCTGCAGTGATTCGTGGGTCCTGAATCTGTGGGCGGATTCCTGTTGGCATAACAGTGTGGGCTTTGGTACCGCCAATTTATCATTGACCTTTGGTCTGGCGGACTTGTGTGGGTGTCTTTATAGCGGTGGATTTCTCTGTGTGGGTCATAATACCTGTAGCGGAATTCCGCCGTGGTCACAGTATGTTGGCGGCCATCAGCACGGCGGTAGACAGCATTTACCGCCAGGGTTTGTAATGAGGGCCATAGTGTTTTTGGTGACCCAGGACCCTGAGTCTGTTGTCGTGCAGCAGCTTTATGCATGATGAATACCGGAGCTTATACAGGTGAAGGGTGATGGTTTTAAACTACTCCCGACAACGGATTATGCAAACCCTGAAGCTTGTTACCAAACATTATTTCAATGATAATGGCTTTGCACTGTACGAGCGAGAACTGTACAAACTTTTAAATGGGGTCAGCACCCTGTCTGTGCAAAGTTATATGAGGGGTGAGATGGCAGTCGTGTCTAGAGCTATTGAATTTATATCTATGAAAATAGCAAAACATGTGACGCTGAGGCCTATTAACTGGCAGACACCTCATAATGTGTGTACACAATGTCTTGTTATGTATACGTAAGGAAAATACCTCAAAGTGTCCGATAATGGTTTTGATACGTGTCTGGAAACTGTAAAGTCTGCAGTGTTTATGTACTGTTACCATTTTTCTCTTTAATGAAATGACTTTTCACAAAACAAACATCTTTCATTTCATGGTTGCAGTGTGTGACAGCATGACAGGTTGTTTTTAGGAAGCTTTATTATGATACACTAGCTCGAGTTGAAAATGAATCTGTAAACCGATCAGCGGTGAAGACATGGTTATCGGGGGAAGAGGCGTATTCACCCCACAAACCAGCCAGGAGATGTTTTAAGAGGAGGGCCACAGTTGTTAACGCGCAGCTAGATTATCAATGGCAGGCTGACATAATCAGTCTTCAAGATCTAGCAAAGTATAACAATGGCAAAATGTATATATGAACTGTTAGATCTGACTGCCTTAGGCTGGTCACCCCTAACCTTTTGCCTGCCTCCCTCCACTTTTGAGATACAGTTTTTGCTGGTTTTTAGACTCTGCGCACTTTACCACTGCTAACCAGTGCTAAAGTGCATATGCTCTCTCCCTTTAAACACGGTAACGCTGGATCACACCCAATTGGGCAATTTCATTTACTTATAAGTCCCTCGTAGAGTGCACTGTATGTGCCCAGGGCCTGTAGATTAAAAGCTACTGGTGGGCCTGCAGCACTGATTGTGCCACCCACTTCAGTAGCCCCTTAGCCTTGTCTCAGGCCTGCCATTGCAAGGCCTGTGAGTGCAGTTTCACTGCCAATTCGACTTGGCATTTAAAAGTACTTGCCAAGCCTAAAACTCCCCTTCTTATACATATGTCACCCCTAAGGTGTGCCCTAGGTAACCCATAGGGCAGGGTGCTATGTAGGTAAAAGGCAGGACATGTACCTTTGTAGTTTACATGTCCTGGTAGTGTAAAACTCCTAAATTCATTTTTACACTACTGTGAGGCCTGCTCCTTTCTTAGGCTAACATTGGGGCTGCCCTCATACATTGTTTGAGTAGTAGCTGCTAATCTGAAAGGAGTAGGGAGGTCATATTTAGTATGGCCAGAATGGTAATTCAAAATCCTGCTGACTGGTAAAGTTGGATTTAATATTGCTATTTTAGAAATGCCACTTTTAGAAAGTGAACATTTCTATGCACTTAAATCTTTCTGTGCCTTACAATCCACGTCTGACTGGGTTTAGTTGACAGCTCCTTGTGCATTTACTCAGACACACCCCAAACACAGGATATCCAGCCTCACTTGCATACATCTGCATTTTGAATGGGTCTTACTGGGCTGAGAGGGTGAAGGGCCTGCTCTGACATAAAGGACTGCTACAGCCCCTACTGGGACCCTGGCAGACAAGATTGAACTGAAAGAGGACCTGGTGTACTTCTAAGCCACTCTCTGAAGTCTCCCCCACTTCAAAGGCACATTTGGGTATAAAAACAGGGTCTCTACCCTACCACCTCAGACACTTCCTGGAGAAGATACCTGAACCAGAACCTGCACCCTGACAAGAAGAACTGCCTGGATGCCTAAAGGACTCACCTGACTACTTTCTGAAGAGGACTGCTGCCTTGCTGTTGACCTGCTGTCTTGCTGCTCTCATGCTTTGCTGCAGAAATGCTTTCCAAGGGCTTGGATAGAGCTTGCCTCCTGTTCCCTGAAGAATCAGGACCAAAAAGACTTCTCTCCTGCAGATGTAATCCTCGTGCGGCGAAAATTCGATGCACCGCCTGCCAAGAACGACTCACAGCCTGCTCGCAGTGAAAAATTCACTGCACGCCGAGTCTGGAACGACGCAGCCTGACTTCGCGACAGAAGATCAACGCAGTGCCAGCAACACGACCGGATCTTCGACACGCGGCCCCAATGGATCGCCGCAAGCAGACTCAGAACGACAACGCCCAAGTTCCTGAGAGGAATCGACGCAGCGCCTGCCGTGTGGAAGAAAATTCCACACATCGCCTACAGGAATCGACACAGCCCAGGTGACTTCGCTTCGCAAGCCCAGGATCCCACGCATCATCTGCGGAGCATCTGAAAACCCCGCACCCCAAAGAGGATCCAAGTCTGCTCGCCATAAATTGACGCAACGTCTTTCCAGCATGGAAAATAACGACGCAAGTCCGTGTGCGAAGGGGCGAAACCGACACACAACCACCGTTTTTCCACGCATCTCTTCCTCTGTGGTCCCTTGCAAGGATTTTCCAATGCAAACCAGGTACTTTGCCCTGCAAGAGACACTTTTTGTTTCTAGGAGAACATAAGACACTTTTTATTGCTTTTACAGTAATATTTAAACTCTAAGACACTTGATATGACTTTCAGTGATATCCCTACATTTGCTTATTTAATCTTTAATCATTTTAACCTGCATTTATCCAGATAAATATTATCTATTTTTCTAAACACTGTGTGGTGTATTTTTGTGGTGTTCTATTGTGGTATTGCATGATTAATTGCACAAATACTTTACACATTGCCTTCTAAGTTAAGCCTGACTGCTCCAAGCTACCAGAGGGTGGGCACAGGATAATTTGGATTGTGTGTGACTTACCCTAACTATAGTGAGGGTCCTTGCTTGGACAGGGGGTAACCTGACTGCCAAACAAAGACCCCATTTCTAACATTGGTGATCAGCGGTGTGAATAGCACTTGTATTTGTGCAGTGACATACAGTAGCTAAGTATTTCACTACCTACCCACAGTTGAAGGTCAACTTGATTTCTATCTCTTTTTTGCAAATTCGTTTTTCCTGACAATTTTCTAAATGTAAATCCTCACTCAACATGTCTCAGGCTTGGTCTGCAGCAGGAGATGTTGACCTAGCCCTGTTGGAGACATATACTGTCAAACAACTAAAAGGGTTCGCAAGGAGATGAGTGTACCCACCCAAGGGGCCTCCAGAAAGGAGGACGTTCAAATCCACCTGAGGGTGTGGGCAGAAGCCCATTTATAGGATGATGATGAGGATGAGGAGCCAGAAGATGGCACTTCAGAGGATTTTATGCCATCAGTGGATGAAGTTACCACTGCAATTGTGCCCCCTGCCAGACCAGGGAGCAGTGTCTCTGATCAAGGCCTGACCGCAGAGGAAAGGAGAGAGGAGAGAGAGTTCCAATTGCAAATGGCAAGACTGAAAAATTGACGCTCAACAGGAGGAAAGGAGGGCAGAGAGAGAAGCACAAGCAGCTGAGAAAGCCTTGGCTGAAAATAAACTGTTGTT
Source organism: Pleurodeles waltl (assembly GCF_031143425.1). Classification (NCBI taxonomy): domain Eukaryota; kingdom Metazoa; phylum Chordata; class Amphibia; order Caudata; family Salamandridae; genus Pleurodeles; species Pleurodeles waltl. Next base: position 276,101,045 of record NC_090444.1, on the reverse strand, counting down.
GGCTCATGAACTGAGTCTCAAGGAGCTGGATCTTAAGGCGAAGCAGTCTGGGTCCAGCAGTAACGGTGGCAGCATACAGGCAGGACCTGCTAGGGAAAAAAATGTTTGTATACCCAAAAATGTGGTGCCCAGTTTTGTGGTGGGAGATGACATAGATAAATGGCTAGCTGCTTATGAAGTTGCACTAAGGGCTCATGAGGTTCCTGAAGGGCAATGGGGGGCAGCTATGTGGAGTTATGTGCCAGCAACTGGGAGGGACACACTTCTCACATTGGACCCAAAGGATCAAAATACATACCCACTTATGAAAGCCATTTTACTTGCCAAGTTTGGGCTGACCACTGAGAAATGCTGTTAGAAGTTCAGGGACAGCACCAAACAGTCCACACAAACATGGGTAGATTTCTTTGACTTTTCCAGTAAGGCACTGAAAGGATGGGTGGGGGGCTGCAAAGTACATGATTACACAGGATTGTATAATGTGATTCTGAGAGAGCATATGCCCAGTATTTGTTTTCCAGAGTTGCGCCAGCACCTAGTAGACAGTAAGCTGACTGATCTGAAGAGGACTGTTGCCTTGATGTTGCCCTGCTGTCTTGCTGCTCTCTTGCTTTGCTGCAGAAGTGCTCTCCAAGGGCTTGGCCATCTGCCAAGAATGACGCACAATCTGCTTGTGGTGGAAAATTCACTGCACGCTGAGTCTGGAACGACGCAGCCTGACTTTGCAACAGAAGATCAACGCAGTGCCAGCGACACGACCGGATCTTCGACACACGGCCCTAATGGATCACCGCAAGCAGACTCAGAACGACAATGCCCAAGCTCCTGAAAGGAATCAACGCAGCGTCTGCCGAGCGGAAGAAAATTCCACACATCATCTACAGGAATCGACACAGCCCAGGTGACTTCGCTCTGCAAGCCCAGGATTCTGCGCATCGTCTGCAGGGCGTCTGAAAACCCCGCACCCCAAAGAGGATCCATAAAGATCCCCGCACCCCGAAGAGGATCCGCTCGCCAAAAATTTACGCAACGTCTTTCCCGCATGGAAAATAACGATGCAAGTCCATGTGCGAAGGGGCGAAACCAACAGACAACCACCGTATTTCCACGCATCTCTTCCTCTGTGGTCCCTTGCGAGGATTTTCCAACGCAAACCAGGTACTTTGCCCTGCAAGAGACACTTTTTGTTTCTAGGAGAACTTAAGACACTTTTAATTGCTTTTAAAGTAATATTTTAACTCTAAGACACTTGATATCACTTTCAGTGATATCCCTACATTTGCTTATTTCATCTTTAATCGTTTTAACCTGCATTTATCCAGATAAATATTATATATTTTTCTAAACACTGTGTGGTGTATTTTTGTGGTGTTCTATTGTGGTATTGCATGATTAATTGCATAAATACTTTACACATTGCTTTCTAAGTTAAGCCTGACTGCTCCAAGCTGCCAGAGGGTGGGCACAGGATAATTTGGATTGTGTGTGACTTACCCTGACTATAGTGAGGGTCCTTGCTTTGACAGGGGGTAACCTGACTGCCAACCAAAGATCCCATTTCTAACATTGGTGATCAGCGGTGTGGATAGCACTTGTATTTGTGCAGTGACATACAGTAGCTAAGTATTTCACTACCTACCCACAGTTGAAGGTCAACTTGATTTCTATCTCTTTTTTGCAAATTCGTTTTTCCTGACAATTTTCTAAATTTAAATCCTCACTCAACATGTCTCAGGCTTGGTCTGAAGCAGGAGATTTTGACCTGGCCCTGTTGGAGACATATACTGTCAAACAACTAAAAGGGTTCGGCAAGGAGATGAGTGTACCCACCCAAGGGGCCTCCAGAAAGGAGGACGTTAAAGTGGCGAAGAGGGCGTGGGCAGAAGCCCATTTATAGGATGATGATGAGGAGCCAGAAGATGGCCCTTCAGAGGATTTTATGCCATCAGTGGATGAAGTTACCACTGCAATTGTGCCCCCTGCCAGACCAGGGAGCAGTGCAAATGGCAAGACTGAAAAATTGAGGCTCAACAGGAGGAAAGGAGGGCAGAGAGAGAAGCAGAAGCAGCTGAGAAAGCCTTGGCTGAAAATAAACTGTTGTTGGCTCATGAACTGAGTCTCAAGGAGCTGGATCTTAAGGCGAAGCAGTCTGGGTCCAGCAGTAACGGTGGCAGCATACAGGCAGGACCTGCTAGGGAAAAAGGGTTTGTATACCCAAAAATGTGGTGCCCAGTTTTGTGGTGGGAGATGACATAGATAAATGGCTAGCTGCTAATGAAGTTGCACTAAGGGCTCATGAGGTTCCTGAAGGGCAATGGGGTACAGCTATGTGGAGTTATGTGCCAACAACTGGGAGGTACACACTTCTCACATTGGACCCAAAGGATCAAAACACACACCCCCTTATGAAAGCCATTTTACTTGCCAAGTTTGGGCTGACCACTGAGAAATACCATCAGAGGTTCAGGGACAGCACCAAACAGTCCACACAAACATGGGTAGATTTCTTTGACTTTTCCAGTAAGGCACTGAATGGATGGGTGTGGGGCTGCAAAGTAGATGATTACACAGGATTGTATAATGTGATTCTGAGAGAGCATATGCCCAGTATTTGTTTTCCAGAGTTGCGCCAGCATCTAGTAGACAGCAAGCTGACTGATCTGAAGAGGACTGCTGCCTTGCTGTTGCCCTGCTGTCTTTCTGCTCTCTTGCTTTGCTGCAAAAGTGCTCTCCAAGGGCTTGGCCGCCTGCCAAGAACAACGCACAGCCTGCTTGCGGTGAAAAATTCACTGCACGCCGAGGCGGGAACGACGCAGCCCGACTTCACGACAGAAGATCAACACAGCACCAGCTACGCGACCGGAACTTCAACACGGCCCTACTGGATCGACGCAAGCTGACTCAGAACGACGCCGCCCAACTTCCTGAGAGGAATCGACGCAGCACCTGCCGTGCGGAAGAAAATTCCATGCATCGCCTACTGGAATAGATGCAGCCCCTGTGACTTCGCTCTGCAAGCCCAGGATTCCACGCATCGTCCCAGGGGTGTCTGAAAACCCCGTAAGCCGAAGAGGATCCAAGTCCGTGCAGCGGAAATCGACGCAGCGTCTTCCCCGCATGATAAATAACAACGCAAGTCTGCGTGCGAAGGGGCAAAACCGATGCACACCCACCGTTTTTTCCACGCATCTCCTCTGAGGCCCCTTGCGAGGATTTTTCAACGCAAACCAGGTACTTTGCCCTGCAAGAGAGACTTGTTGTTTCTATGAGAACTTAGGACACTTTTTATTGCTTTCACAGCAATATTTTAACTATAAGACACTTGATATCACTTTCAATGATATCCCTACATTTGCTTATTTCATCTTTAATCGTTTTGACCTGCATTTATGCAGATAAATATAATATGTTTTTCTAAACAATGTGTGGTATATTTTTGTGGTGTTATATTGTGGTATTGTATGATTTATTGCACAAATATTTTACACATTGCCTTCTAAGTTAAGCCTGACTGCTCAGTGGCAAGCTACCAGAGGGTGGGCACAGGATAATTTGGATTTTGATTGACTTACCCTGACTAGAGTGAGGGTCCATGTTTGGACAGGGGGTAACCTGACTGTCAACCAATGACCCCATTTCTAACATTAACAATCATAGATGTATTGTCCAAATATGCCTATGCAGAAAAGTGGTACCAGCGTCACTGCCACCTTTAAAGTCATCTTCGCGAGAGGTCGAGTACCTCAAAAACTACAAACAGACGCCGGAAAATAATTTTTAAACAAACCTTTTCAGAAATTATTAAAGCACCATGCTGTTCAGCATTTTGTAATGCACACCAAGGTAAAAGCGGTGGCTGTAGAGCGTTTAAACAGAACTTTAAAATCAAAGATGTGGCGGTATTTCAAAGCCAACAACACCGACAGATAGGTGGATGTTCTACAGGCTTTTGTAGATGTTTATAATGCCAGTTATCATAGAACCATCAAAATGTCTCCCGTGGAGGTAACGGCTGATAATTCGTTAATGGTGTGGAGCACTGTGCACAGGAGTCCTCTTGCGGCAAAGGTCAGGAAACCTGTTTTAAAAGAAGGGGATCATGTCAGGGTTTCAAAGTTGAAGGGTGTCTTCACCAAGGGCTACCAACAGACATTTAGCAATGAGATACTTATAGTGGAAAGTGCAGAGTTTAAAGAAGGAGTATATATTTACAAGTTGAAGGACTACGATGGGGAAGAGGTAAAGGGTGTCTTTTACAATGAAGAGTTACAAAAAGTGCCCTACGATCAGAACAGGGTGTACAGGGTTGAAAAGGTTCTGAAAAGGAAAGGGAGCAGAGCTAAAAGACAAGGGCTGGTCAAATGGCGGGGTGGCCTGATAAATTTAACAGTTGGGCTTTGGACAGCTCGCTGTACGGAGTGTGAGGTCACGCTGTAAGCATCGAGATGGAGACCTCACCTTTTTATATTACGCTGCCGTCCCACGCCTCGAAGGACATGTTCCCCGACATCAGATTTCTAATTATATGGTGAAACTGGCTAAACCGGTGGACCTGAAAGGGTCCTTGGAGGTGGCCCTAATGGAGATACAGTACCCTAGAACGTGGAATACATTTACAAAGCACAATGCTAAATTTAATATAAAGCGTGAGCAGGATCCTTTGAGCATCCACGCAGGATTTCCTCATGACTATTACCCAACTGTTACCTCTATGGTCGACGCCATCAACAAATCTATTGGCAACATAGAAACGTATACGAACATTCATCTAGTGGCGGATAACGTTAGAAGAAAAGTGTTTCTTAAAGCCCCGGAGCCCAGTACAGTGTTTAACTGTACCGGTAAATTACAAAGGGTTTTAGGGACCGTACAACATGTGAAAAGACAGGTGGATCCAGACCTTATGTGTCCCGATTTTAACAGCAGATTTTATAGCGACATCGTAGAACCTCCGAGGGTAGGGGATAGTTATTCGCCGTTGTTGAGATGTGTCCCAGTCATTGGAGAAAATAACACAATGGTTAATATACAACATCACAAACTCGACTACATGGCAATTTCCCCCCAAAAAACATTTTGGCACTATAACCGTCATGGTCTACGACGATCAGTCAGAGCCGGTGGCCCTTAAATACGGGAAAGTTATTGTTAACCTTCATTTAAGGCTGCGTCACAACGGTAACTATTAGGCATTTACGATGGTCATCGTGAAAACATACGGGTATCCCTCTATGTACAGGGACTATTATAGACTTCAGGCCAGCTATGAACGTCCACCGCCCTACTTTCAAGGGGCCCCTGTTATGTATGGGGCTGGATTGGGGGGTTTCTTTCGGAGTTTGTTTAGAAGAGCCATGCCTTTCTTGAGAAGAGGGTACGAAATTGCAAAACCGCACGTTAAAGCAGTATCTATGAACATAGCCCATGACGTTGTGGGCTCTGTAACATCTTCTGTCGCCGAGCGCATGAACAAAAAGCTCCATGAAGGAGCTGGGTTTATGTACAAGGCGCGTGCGGGTGTTAAAAGGAAATGAAGGGCAACGAGGAGCAGGGGTCCTCCAATGCCCTATAAAAAATTGAGAACTTCTTCAAAACGACCATACAAAAGAAGAGTCGTGAGATGGAAGAGATCTACCAAGAAGAAGAAAACACTCTTTAGTGCAAATACTTTTAAAACTAGCTATCATGGCCTTCGTACACTGCACCTCTGGTGACTGCGCCAAATCTGAGCTAGATTTGTTTTCTCTAAAACCCACACAGACCAGTATCAAGAACAGTTTTTTCATGGAAGTATCGCCTCTAGCCGCTGGCGCCGATAGAGTTTTATGTATCGGGGTCCACGGATATGTATTTGGATCTCAACAATACTCTGCTGCACCTCGTCTTCAAAATAACAGAAGCGAACTGCGCCAACATGGAAGCCGATGCTAAAGTGGCGCTGATCGCCTACCCCGTCGCAACCATGTTTAATCAGGTGGACAGTAACCTGGGCGATCGACTCGTCACACAAAGTGATAACATGTACGCCTATATGGCCTACATTGAGAGTATTCTAAATTACAGTCGTGAAGCCCTGGACACACAGCTTTCAGTGGGGCTCTTCTACAAAGATACTCATGCGCATTTTGAGGACACGGCGTTGGACGGGGGCAATGATGGTTTTAAAAAAAGAGCCAGCTTCGCTGCCGACAGTCGACTGTTTGACCTCCTGGGGCGCATATATTCAGAACTTTTCTTCCAAGATAAACTTCTAGTCAACGGTATCGATCTTAAGATCAAACTCAACAGCAACAAGGATGCGTTCTGTCTCATCAGCGGCGATGTGGAACAGTATAATCTGGTTATATGGTCCGCAAGCCTGTTTGTAAAGAGAGTGAAAGTGTCACCGAGCGTGAGACTGGTCCACACCAAAGCTTTACAACTATTGAACGCCAAGTACGCCATTGAAAGAGTTGCTCTGAGGATATTCAGCATCCCCGTCGGTACTAGATTAACGCAACAGCAAAATCTATTTCTGGGGCAACTCCCGAAACTCATCATCATAGGGTTTGTGGACAATACAGCTTTTAGCGGTCTCTATACCTCTAACCATTTCAACTCCAAGCACTACAACATCAACTACGCCGCTTTGGTCCACAAGGGAGCTGTTATTCCTGCAAAATCGTTCATCTCGAGTTTTGGAACATCCAATTTTGACTGGGAATATCTCGGTCTGGTTGCAATGACGGGGAAGCACCTGTGTGACTCAGGAGTGATTGTTTCCATAGAGGAGTATGGGCCCGGCTACATGCTGTTTGCGTTCGACCTGACTCCTGACATGGAAGACTCTGACCACTATAACTTGATCAAAAATGGAAATCTAAAAGCTGAAATACACTTTACACAGGCGCTGGCTACCAACGTGAACATGATTGTATTCTCTGTATTCGACAACGTCATCCAAGTCAATCACGCCTGAGAGATTATGTTTGACTATCATTAGAAGACTGTAAAATAGGCACTGTGCAGATACGTGACTTTTTAAGTAGGCATAAATACGCTAAGAAATACTTTTTTAGTCGTATTTCCTAGCGACGGGCTACCGGAGGAGATAGGCCCAGAAAGACTCCGCACACTCGTCTTTAACACCGATCCGCATTACAAGGGTGGTACACATTGGGTTGCCATGTTTCTGGATGTCGACAGGGTTATAGTGTTTGACAGTTTAGCGGAGTTCCCAGAGCATAACATTTATAAAAAAACGATATTCAAATATGTAAAAAAAAATCACCCATGGTCGAGTATAACAAAATGCGTTTACAGGATTCTCTAGCCATCACCTGCGGGGAACATTGTATATATTTTATTAGTAAAATGTCTGAGGGCATGACGTTTAGAAATGTTTTAAATCTCTATTCCGCCAATCTAGTAAACAATAATGGTATTGTTATGAAATATAAGCATGAACACTCGAGGAGTATGTTGAACGTTGTTAAAATAGAATATGGTGTTTGTCAAAAGTGTAAGGCCTTGTAACACCTCTATTTGTACTGATGACTGTCTACAATAAAAACATTTTAAACATGCATACAGACTTTGCATTTATTTATTTTTATTCACACACCACAGATTTATTTTAAAACCATTGGAAAAACAAAAATGTCTGACGACTGTTGAAAATTTAAAAGTGTTTATTACAAACAGTTTCCAACACAAACATTTACACGGGTAAAGAAATAATTGAAGTAAAAATCTTTTGGGACGCAAACCTTTTAACAAAACAGTACAACTGCTCAAATGTTGTGAGAACATTAGAACTGTAGCCAAGTGTCACTGCTCCTAGACGGCGTTAGCTGTGGAAAGATCAGCGATGTCAACGTGGTGGGACTCCTGGTAAAAGTGCCAAGATTCGGATCTTTCAAGCCGTCGACAGTGGTCGGCCTTACCCACGATCGTAGCAGGAATGTTGAGATCCGCAGGGGCGCGTAGGAACTGCTCCCATCCTCTAGGAGCGGTTTGGGTTGATAGCATTTTGCTGTGCCTGAGACCTCTGACCAGATGATACATGTGTGATCCAGCAACCATTTGTCCCTTATAAATGAATTCACCCCGGTCGTTCCAAGAGGTCAGATCTTTAGTAGCAGCCATTTTACCGAGTAACATTTGAGCCGCCCCTCTATACTTCTGACTTATATTTTTAAAAGGTCTTTGACAAAGGACAAAGGTGTCCCTGGGGCCTGTGGGTCCTGGCTCTTGAGGCGCTACTGGGTCTGTTGGTGGCTGTTCCGTGGTGGGTGTATACCGAGTTTGTTTGTTTTTTTCAGCATTCCATTGTTTGTAATACTGTAAAAAGTTTTAAAGGGCTCCTGAGTAAAGCCCGCTTTGTCGTGTGGATTTAAATCAGTTCGGTCCAAAATGGCTTTGATCTCAGCATCGAGATGCTGCGTCTCATTTCTGCGTATGTCCCAGACGTCGGTGGTAGAAGGGCCCAACTGTTCCAGCTGTTAGCGAGGCATCAGGTACATTTTTTGGGTGTCTTCCATCCGGTCCTCAACAGAAGACCTGTAATCAGCTGTATAGTTATACCCAACAGCGACTCTATAAAACCTCCAGACTGTTTGACCAGTTTCTTTTTAGAAAGGAGCAACACCCTTTTATTTCTGAGCTTCTTAATAATGTGGCGCTTCTTCTTCAGCACGAGGAACTGGCTTGTTGATATCGGGACATTACCTGTTAGGATGTTTCGGGCTTTTTCTGAAATGGCAGTCACTAAATCGTCCAAAGCAGTGCACAGGATAGCCTTTCTTTTCAGGGGGTTGGCTGTGACCAGCATTTTTAAGAGATCTAAATTACGCCGTAGCCGCGCAGACATGGTAGCGACCTTATATTATAAGGTTTAGAGTGTAAATGTTATAAAAGTCTTTTTAATGGATCTTTTTATAGGCTTTGGGGACTGTTTTAGGCGTGTAAGCGACTGGGAAGTCAGGTGGGAATATACTGGATCGTAGTCTGCAGTCTTCTAGAGTGTTTGGTTTCAAATCTTCCAGCAAGTACCCGTGAGGTTTGGCAGTAGCATCGTTAAACGCATCCATGAAAAACGGTGTGTTTCTGGGGTATATCTGTTTAGCTATAATTGATATCTGAAACTTGTCATGGGGATTTTTAAATAGGACCAGGTATGAGGCGTTGAGACTTATAGAACAACTGCTCTTGCCCTTGTAAAACAAGTTCTGTACGATGTAACATATGCTTTGATTATGATGATGTGACTATTGAGTAAAAGCCCTCTCGATCTCGGGGGGGTCCCCGCCTTCGCACATGAGATTGTCCACAATGACCATGTCTACATGGTGTTTAGGTAACAAGTTGTCATCATTGAGATTACTAGGAATGCCTTCTATAAATCTGATGTGCGGGAACTTTAGGGATAGTTCAGTGTAAAGATCTTGTCAGCTGGATCAAAGCCATACAATGTTGATAGGGGTTTGAGATAAAACACCAGGACCATTTTCTAACAGTTTCTTTATAAAATAACTTTTACCGCTATTTGAGGGACCTGCTAAAACGCAGGAGAACGGGTGTTGCAGTCTTGTGTCCATAGCGGCTGGGTGTTTGCCCCCCTAATGTCTTTTAATTACCGTACAGCAGTGTTTTGTAGTCATCGGTCAGGACCCTTTTATCAAACACTTCTCGTAGGGTTTTATATAATGGCTGTGTTGTAATTTCCCACCTTTTTTTGGACCTGACTATGCTAGGGTGATTTCCGACTATTGTTTTATTATTTTCACGTTCGTTCAGTGCGTAGTACCCGTGCACCAGACACTTCAGACTGTCAAGATTTATTTTAACAGTATTGCTTACGTTTAAAGTGATACCTTTGACTTTCATGCAGACCTTGTTGTTAGAGGTTTTATAACTATAGGTCTTGGGTCCGGAGGAGGTTGAACTCGAGTATGTACTCATCCTTTTCGAGCTTGCTGGTCGAATCCCCTAGATAATCAACTAGAGCAGGATCTTCATTACCCTCTTTACTAACAAAAATAATGGAGTCGTCGTGGTGGTACAAACAACGGTCCTGAAGCTTATCCAGCAACCTGTAAAACTCTAGACAAGCATGAGCTGTTGTGAAGCACGCTATGAAGATGTTTATATTGTTACACGTTGTGGGGTACTCTTTGGTGTATTTCCAACATAGAACGGCCGTCTCTTTGCTGATAAATTCGCAACTGGACATGTTGTAAAACAGTGCGAATAGATACTCAAAAAGATCATCTGGATCTGTGATGATGGATGTGTTTGACAAGTTAGTACACTGTGCGAATTTTCCCATAAGTAATTGAGACAGAGCTTAGCCAACTGACGTCTAGCGGGGTTAACCTTAATGAACGCCGGTCTCAGCGTAATACTCTCGTGATTGTGGTAATCGGCGATGTACTTTCGCTTCGAGGGCTCATCAACGCACCATTCGGGATACCCTGATGCCTCCTGTTTCTCTCTGAGAAACAAGTTGATGTACTCAGAAAAGAGTCGGGTCGTGGTGTGTGGAAAGTGCCTAATTTCCAGTATTTTACTGAGGTGGTACCCTTTCTCGAGGGCCGTTTGTACCTCGATGGTACACCACGTCCCATCCAACAGCCTTTGCTCATCACTATGTCCACACTTGGTAGTCTGTTTACTTTCAGTGCATGTCCGACATAGGGGGAACATTAGTTTGCCGTCGACTCTGTACGGAAGCACCGGGAAGTAAAGCTTCCGTGGAGGGTTGATTTGACACTTAACGAGACCAAATTACTCGTCTAGGGACTTAAAGTTCCCATATATGATCCTAGGATGCACCACTGGGTACAACTTCAACTTGTTCACAAACGGATACAGACTGGTGAAGTCGCAGTAGTGTATTTTCTCACCCTCACCAGCGACCCAGTACAGCTGTATGGCGTTTGTACGACCACCGAATAAGACGTCGCGTGGTTCCAACGGTGCTGGTAACTGTCGGCTCTGAATGAAAGCGTTGAGTTCTGCATCTTTTGTTAGCTCGTCTAACCACTCTTGTTCCCAGAGGGTTCTTAGAACAAAGCTGCTGTTTTCAATATACTGCACCTTTGCCAGAGTTCGACGATGCAGATGTTCAATGTGGTGCCCTGCAGTCTACTAAACTCGTGGGGTTTGTAACAACGCGGACACCTGTGGTAAAAGCAACTGTTGCACTCAAAGGCGGTTTGTACCCGTTAATTAACCCATGCCCGTCTAGGTAATAACGGCCCAAACGGTATTCGCCGCCCTGCAACACGTGTTGAATGAAGATGTTCTCTTTCTCCTAGACGTACATGAGCCACTGATTAGACGGGGTGGAGTAACGTTTCTGTTTACCGTCATTGAGGTCAGGCGCTACTAGAGTTATTGTTTCAGGTTGTAAAAATATGTACTTATAAATAGACATGCACATGGAAGCCAGCGTAATGTTCTTAAACGGGTCTAGGTATTCCATGATTTCTTTCCTCTTACGGGATTTGGTTTTGATAATCCTGACCCGTTTTGTCATCTCCACCACAACATCTCTGAAAAGGTTGCACGCTTTTTCCCAAGATCATGACATCCGCCTGACGGTAAGCTTTCCACTCTGTTTGAAAATGAAAGCTCTCTTTTTCAGACGGCATCAGGTACTCAACGCCATAACTGTTGGGCGGAGGCATAGGACCGCTGTAATTCTTATTAGCACATGTGTTAAAAAAAATAGGGAAATAACCTTTACAGCCTTCAAAACCAAAGGCTTGTGGCAAATTGCTCAACTTCATGGGCAGAAAATTCAAGCTGTCTATGAACCTAATTTCAAAAGACACAACCTTTAACAGCATCAGTTTGGAGCCCTGGGTGATGAAGTCCATGGCCATCTTTTCACGAATCAGGTCCCGGAGAATAAAGAACGAATCGTACGCTTTCAAGTTGTGAGCCAGCATGGTATACTCATAGTATTTCGGCTGCATGAACGTGTTGAGACAATTGTTCACGCACGACCTGCCTTCAGACTCCCAGTTTTCATCGGCAGTTAGATGATGAGCGTAAATGTAGTTCAGCTGGTGCACACCTGTCTCTTGCATACACTCTATATCGAATACGATATAGTCTGTTTTTTTCTGGGGGCATCCTTCGAGCATGTATCACTTGTGTGCGGTTCCGGCTATAAAATACGCTTTACACCTGGGATGTTTCATACCTTTACAATCGTGATCGAAGGCCTTGTAGTGCCTGCAAGTCCGACAGTCCGTTTTAGGTGCGCACTGTGCGAGGCTTATGTGTACGTTCAAAAAGTCTTGCGACCGACAAAACATCTTACACATGGAACAGGTCACCTTCTAAGAAGCGTCATTGATGATCCCGTCCCTCTGACACATTTTACAGTGCATTTCACACTGGTGTCTGATCCTTTTGTTGTGTATGTGGTCGCAATGCTCGCACATGTACTTGGCTTCTAGAAAACCCTTCAGGTTCAAGATACCTTAAAAGTTGTTTTTGTGATGGAACACATAAACGTCTTGTTTTTCACATGTTCATCGGTAGTGAAGTACTTCCAAGAACTGCTGTAGTACAGAACTTTTACCGTAACAGCAAAATGATTCTCAAAAAGACCCAGGTCCACAAAACCAACCAGTCTGTCGGACGGTATTTGGAGCGTCTTGTGGGCTTCCGCCGCCATAGACATAATGACGTAGTCTGGGGTAGCTCGGTCCATCAACAAACCTGCGATGCTCGCTGGCAGGCACATATTGGTAGCTCCGGTGTTAAAGTCGAGCAACCATCGATGTTTCTTGCCGATGATTTTACTATACATGACGCCCTTTAAGGTTCTGGAAATACCACCCTCATGACCCCTCACAATGAGGGCGATGATTCTGAAGGTCCGATATGCCAATAATTCAGCCTTGTTCTGTAAAAGCTTAGACAGGTTTTCTAGAAACATCACAGCATCAAAAACATTTCGAGACGACCGTCTGGTGAACAGAGCACTGTTGAGACCCTACCCCTGAAAACGTAGGAGGAAGAAGTCATTAGACCCCACATTGTGTAACAATTGTTCCATAAGCGTTTGTATGGCCTGATGGATAGCTATAATACCCTGATCGGAGGAGTTTATACGATCTAGGTTAATTAACCTAAACTCCTCATAATGTTCTGTAGCTTTAAACCGTCCTATGTTACGACTATACCGTCTCACGCTCTCTAGAAACACTATATCGGAGGTCTCAGGTTGAGGATCTATACTGGAGGGGGGACTCTCGAGAGGGCCATTTTGGGGAGTTTGACTGTTGTTTAGAACACCTGTATTGCCTAACCTCCGTACAGGGCATATTCTGGTTTTCTTTAATTTACTTAATAAAAGCCTGCGCTGTTTGCTGCTATCTGCCCACTTTTGCTTCTTACCGGCCCACCCTCTTTTAGGGAGTCTCCCACCGCCTATTTGAATGACCTCCGTGACACGCGCTAGTTCTGAACCCTCTGAGGACCCTACTGCAGAGCCCTCGGATGTATCTTCTATGTGTTTGGGATCTTTCAGTCGCCCTACTTGTCGCAGAGGGGGTTTTAAGTTTGTGACGGTCCCTATGTTCTCACTGAAATGTACCTTTAGGGAACTGGGAGGGTAGGCTTTAGACGCTGCCGGCAATATCTTTGGAACTTAAGGGTGTTCAGTATGATTTTTTTGTTTTGATGGTGCGCAAGAAATGGAGTGCTTTATTTAGTATGGCTCCCACCTTTTTGTTATATTTGGGTCCCGTGAATGTTGAACCGTCGCCCCATAGGGCGCTTCTCGGTCCTAGTCACGCAGGCATCACCCCTATGTCCGTAGCAGCTGCTTCACAGGACAGGATCACTTCAGTTCTACACCGCTCTAGCCTCTGAATTACCTCCCTTGGAACGTCCCTCAGGGGTTTCTTAGAACGGAGCAACGCTTTTAGCTTCCTGACAGCCCACTGAATGTCTTTAATGTTTGCCTCTAACACATTCTTAGGGTCTAAAATATCTAGTTTAGGGACGTCTGCTGTGTCAGGGTCAACTGTTCCTGTGTGTGGTTCGGTACTCTGGGGGTTCAAAAAACCAGTACCCTAGTGTGAACACCCTGGGACTTCGGAGGCCTGAGAGTCACTAAAGGACGTGTGAAAACTATGGTTGTGACCGTCGCTCCATGCTAAGCTAATGTCGGGGTATGTTGAGGTCGGTGACATTATTATTACCCTTGACACAGGGCTTGTAGGGTCGTACACTCCAGGGGGTGTGGGAGGTGACAACAGGTCTGGAAACTTAATTGGTTATCGAAGTACCCCAAAGTGGTGTACGCGTCGTAGGGACTGTGTACCGGTGTTTGCCCTTGTTCCAGGTCTACATTGTACGCTGTGCAGGGGTTTCAGAACTCTCTGGACCACCCGCCAACTCTTTGAGAAGGTCAATACAGTGGAAATAAGGGGTCTTCCCCACCTGGTTTGTTTCAGCATCACCACCCCTGGACCCTTGATTTTTATTTATACACGCTTTCGGGGATACTCCCCCGGGAAGAACGTGGGTGTTATCCGGCATAGGGGGTGAACAACTAGAGAGTCTGTGGTTCTGTGCGTTTGTCTTAGTGGTAACATGATTTTTTAATGATAAGTCTAGAGGACCTGTTTGTAGGACTGGTAGCGCCTGCTTCTGTCTCCTATTCTTCTGGGAAAGCTTGTTCACTTTTGGTTGTCCGATGGGTTGGAGACCCCCTCCGTTTGGTTTACAGTGTCCTTGTTGATGTATGCTGGTGCTTGATAACGCACGTTCTTCGGAACCCTTAGAGGGTGGTTGAACTGTGGAACATGTAGGAGTGTTCAAGGGGTCTTGTATAGGCATCACACGGATAATGGTGTTGTTGCTGTATGATGTACCTGGTTCATTTAGAGCTGCGTCGCTCTCAACGGTAGCTGGTACCAGGACATGTTGAGGCTTCATGGTGATATCCTTGAGCGGCGTCGCAGTACATTCATGCTTACGACGGTCCCCTTCAGGATTCTCTTACGTCGTCTCTGCAGTGAATACAGAAAAGTACATATTAGAAAAATTATAAGACAACACTTATGCTTACCAACCCCTAGCTACATGCCCCACACTTCTAGTTTTTACAATACTTTTTTACAGCCCTTACAACACTCACGAGGAGTAACCTGTTGAGAGACAGAGATGTTAGGGTTGTTTTTTTACTCTACAGTTGTGAAAAACATACCTGTTTTGTTCCTTAGAGGTGTTCCTTTCTTTGCGGATGGCCCTTCACCCAGCCCTTTGAACTTTCTTTTTTGACCCTTCTTTTTTGCGATGGGTTCTACCTTTAACGGTCCTACACGGTCCAGGTACATTTCCATGGCAACGGTAAAGTAGAAAAAAAATATATCAGAACCACATTTACAATATAATAACAGGCATGGTTCCAATAGACCATCTGAGGGTTTCAACCTATACTATTCTAACGTTAACATAACGTTTGCAAAAAGTCCCTATTTTATTTACCTGCAAGAGTTGTAATAGGCAACACGGTGTTTACGGCATCTTGATTGTCTAGGATTTGCTGCAGAGCATCCACAGCCACCTGTACTTTGGCGTTGTAACCTGTAAAAACATTTTAGAAAAATGACCAAATAAAGCACCTAGGGACCAACACTGTGGGTTGACGATGGGTCTCTTAGCTATAAAGCTCTAAATACATGTACTTTGTTGGAAGGCTTCAGTTTGTTGAAATGTCCAAGATAGTTCTGGGATAGCCTGCGTACAGACCAGACAAATTGACATTAATATAATATCTAAGGAGAGCCATAGGTTTTAGGTCTCAACACCCTTTGACAACCCATCATTTATAAAAACCGTGGCACTAGTCACAAGTAAAATAAGTTATAAACAATAACCGCACAGGGGGGGGCTACGCAATTAAGTAAAACATTTTTAAAATAGAAACATCAAAACACATACGGGCGTGGTACAACACTTGCGCAGAATTCCAACATTTATTTTAATCTGCTCTAAACATAGTTTACAGCCTAAAAGCATTTACAGCTAGCACGCACAACACCAACACCTCCAAAAACACTTTGGAAATTGAAAAATGCCAACACCAGTACGCAAGTTGCAAGCGTTAGCTAAAGTTGCAAAAGCGGATCTAATACATTAGAAAAAGACCACATGCGTGTTTCATATTACCATTGCACGATACACATCGCACTCTAATTAAATATTACAACCGCCTGTTTTACAAACAAGTCTCAAGGATACCATCACTTTTCAACGTGGGAAATTTACACATATTAAAACAGCCCCACAGGTTGAAAACAACGTGGAGTAAAACACCCCAAAACATCAGGGATTGAACTCCTTAGAAAAATGTTTTAAAAAGCACTTTGTTGCTTTTGACATCCTCTCGCCTTAGCATCATTAGCCCTAAACAACATATTTTTATACATTTAGACATTTACAGCTTTAAAATACACATTTGTGAAATGCAGGGGCATAGAAAACAGACACATCGGGTCATACTCTAATATTTAGGATTACCAACGCAATTTTTCAATATTGTAACACAGCAGCAGCTTACTAATATTACCCTAAACCATTTTAGGGTTAAAATGATGCATGCAACATAAAAGCAAATTTTTCCGCACAAATGTCTGTAATGTGTCTGACCCCCGATCCACAGCATTAAAAATAAATTAACGGAAACATCATTTAAAACAAGCTTTATTTAATTTCATCAGGGTAAGTCTCTCTACAGAACAGGGGGTGGCTGTATCAATAACCATGCTTTTCTGCATTTATTGGTGGGCTTTAAAGAGTGTTACTGGCACCCTCATGTATTTTATTTTATTTAAAAATAAAAAAATAAAAATAATGTTTTTAAACATATGTTTTTTATTATATTTTATTTTTAAAAAAATTGTGTTTATTTAATCATATCGTTTTCATTTTATTTTTAAATAAAATAAAGTAACAAACAAAGTTAATAAAAACATGTGTTTATTGAAGCACAGCGCAATCGTATGCACTCTGTTTATTTAGCTCCCAGGGCCAACACAGAGCGGCGATGCCTTTAAGCATTGCCACTTAAATCTTGAAGGGGACAGCCCAGCCCCTTGCACTGCTGTGTGGCGAGGGGCGGGCCGGCCCAAGTCAGCCCAAACCAGCACAAACTGGGCTGGAATCATTTCCAGGGCGGCGGCCATGTTTTAGAGTTTGCAGCCGCCACCCTGGATGTTGCAGAGAGCCCTCCGGGAGGGCTCCGGACTACCACAGGCCTTCCATCCCCACCCGACAACAATAGGTAAGGAGGCTGCCACATTGCATGAGAGCAAAGCGGCGGCTCCATACATTATTCTTGTAGCAGCTGGACCATCGCGGTCCTGCTGCTGTATTTTTATGGGACCGGGATGGTCCCGTAACTATTAGAATAATTCTAAGAGCTGCCGCTTTGGATGAGAGTGAAGCGACGGCTCCTTACAGTATTCTTGTAGCAGCTGGACCATCGCGGTCCCGCTACTGTATTTTTAATGGACAGGGATGGTCCAGCTGCTATAAAATAATGTAAGGAGCCGTCGCTTCGCTCTCATGCGAAGCAGCGGCTCTTACATTTTTCTAATAGTTACGGGACCATCCCGGTTCCATAAAAATACAATAGAGAAACCACAACTGTCCCGTAGCTATTAGAATAATGTAAGGAGCGAAGTGGCCGTCGCTTTGCTCCTTACATTATTCTAATAGCTACGGAACCATTGCGTTACCGCTTTTGGGTATTTTTAGTTAAAAAGCCTCAGGGGGGCCGTTGCCTTGCTCAGAGGCAACGGCCCCCTGAGGCTTTTTAAATACCAACAGCAGTGGGCACCAACGGGGGTTCCACAGTTGTATTTTTATTTAATAAAGCATAAGTGAGCACAACTGCGGATCCCTTATGCTTATACAACATTGGAACCCCAGCTGGTAAGTTAGAATATGCCAGCCCTTCCAACGCCAAACACGAGTACAATCATGTAGCAATGCCAGTGCGGTCAGGTTTGTCCTTTTGTAATAAGAATAATGAAACATAATTCCATATTCCCCCTAACCCACAAAGTACTATGTTACACAGACTGCTCTATGGAGTGTATGAATTAATAAACGCCATAACCTGTGCAAAAAATGTAATTATAAAAATGCGTTGTAAATATGTGTCAGTTACTTACCTGTAGTATCTGTTGTTTTCCCCCTGCTTTTTGGGCTGCATCCTTCTGGGCCATGTTAGTTGTCTTGGGGTATGGTCCTGGAATAACTTTGCGCTGGGTACAAACTCCAAATTGGTGGGGACTTAAAACTGTCCAAGATGGGTCTATGCACAGGGTTACAGAGGGTTTTTCCATACCGATGACAGCTGTCACATACAATGCTTTAGAGAACAATGGTTCATGCATATAGCCCCTCTGTACAATGTGTCCTATTACCATACTGTGGGAATAGTGGTGCATGTTAGAGTGTCATATCGAATGATGTCTTGTGACACAGCCCTCACAATCTCTGGTCATAAATTCCAACCTTCCTTGGCACTTTGATACCTTTGGGACTCTTCAGATTCCTTTGTGTAGGCTTGATGCTTTGACAAATACTCTGATTTAAATCAGCCTTGGTCATTGTGTTTGTTGCAACTGTTTATGTTAGACTTTCAAGGGCCCATTAATTTTGAAGGTTTTCAGCTTGACAGCCATGGAGTGTCTCTGACATGTTGGGTCTGATTTACAGCTGCCTCCTGCATTCTGTTTGTTGTAGCTGTTTACACTAGGCTTTCAAGGGGACCATTCATTTAAAAAGTTTTCAGCTTGACAGACGTGGAGTGTCTCTGACATGTTGGGTCTGATTTCCAGCTGCCTCTGACAGTCTGTTTGTTGTAGCTGTTTGCAGGGTGATTTGACACTATTGTTTGACTCCGCCCTTTCCTAACTCTGTGTTACTCATTCTGTGACACTTGATGGGAAGCTTTGACAGTTTTGTGAATTTTGTTTTATGAGTTCCTTTTTAAACCATCCCACTTATTTTTTCAACTCCCACTGTCAGTCCCTACCTCTGTGTTAGTTAGCCCTGAACCACCCTGCCCATTCACACATACCCTTTGCTCTGCTGAGACAGCCATCACAGCTCTTAACATGCCCCAACAAGCTCCTGTTAGACTCACACACTGAGCAAAATGTTAGGGCTTTAATTTTACACATACCTTAACACAGCCAGACTTACCTTGATAGATGCACACACTGCGCAAGTTGTAAGGGTTGTCATTTTTCACACCACTTTGACAACTTGAGCATGTCCGGGCACACAACCACATGCAGGCTTTCAGGGCTGTCAATCATACAGCCACAGACACATGACAGGTATGGTTATTGATTGACAACCTAGGGGCAGGGCATATACGTCATTACCTACATCATTGCCTACATCATCATGGGACGTGGCACCTGTCAAAAATAGTTTGATGAAAGGTATCCCCACATACTACTCCCACAGGGTAGGATGTTTCGTGTTTAAAAGTGGAACAAGTAAAACTTTAAGGCTGACCTGTTCCTACAGTGACTAGCACCCAAAAGCTGTTTTCACTGTTTAGTTCCTGTGTTTTTCTATGACAAAAGTTAAAGTACAATTAAAGTGTAATTACACAGTGCATAGTTATAGTTGGTCAGATTTGCATAGAAAGAACACATTTGTTTCGCTAATAAATTTGAAGTATTGTCACAAAAGTTTCCAAAAAAATATCATCCAAATAGACTCTTTCACTGAAAGTTTTGCTCTGGCCCTTCAAGTATCTGCCCAGAAAAAGGGGGGACCCAAAAGTGTAAATTCCATTGTTAATTCACTTAGGAAACTTTGCTCTCCAGTGCAGAGTAAGTAGGTGAATGACATTACATCTAATTTGGCAAAATCTAGAACTTCACTCAGAAAACGTGCTTTTTGAGATTTGATGTTTATCCTTTCATTTATTTATGAAAAACTAGATTTTCAACAGGAGCTCAGGTTGGGCATGAAGGGGTTAAGTAGTGTTTTATACCTGGACTACTGGTGTCCAGATTTGCTCTGCTTAGCCAATTTAAAGACAACTAGTCAATCCTGATTGGCTGCCACAACTTAAACAATATGTTGTGGCAGCCTTTACGAGACTCTTGAACATGTCCCAGCATCTTAAAAATGAATTGAATAATATATAAGTGGGCAGAGTGAGCACAACATGATCCCCAATGGTTGCTCCCCGTCCTTAACTGGTTGCCACAACATGGACAAAAGTTGATGCAGACATTGCAAGACTCTTAGTATGGTACCCATTGAAATGCAGTGTAGTGAATATCAGATTTCGAGGGTCATAAAAAGTAGCACATATAAAGGGTGATAATTTATTTTAGTCACAATGTAAATCACTTGTTGGTGGTGGTTATACTAATTCTGGGAATTCTGGTGAGTTCTCAGGTGATTTTACCCTGTGAAAAATACTAACCCATTGCTGGGAATTGATGAGGCATGTTAGAGAAAAACCAGTTACCTCTACCTCATAGAGGATTTGGAATAAGCTCCAGAAGCTAAAATGAGAACACATTTTCTATACGTTCACAGTGTCTCCCTCAACCATATGAGAATTAGGCGTGCAGCTTAACCGCTGATCATGGCAGCTGCAAACTGAAACCACTCTGTGTGGTCATTCGCCATCCACCGTCAAGGAAACAAAGCCATCTAACCGCCAGGGCCCCATCTGATGCCTGTGAAGCTGTAGGTGCCCCTGGGCACCACCAATTGCACCGCTGAGACTGTGGAGAGGCCCTCGTGGGCTGATGAGGACGGCTGCGCGGCAGGAGTCACCACTGGAATTGTGGCCCGCAGCATACTAGACTCAGCTGGGTGGGCCCTGGGGGCCAAAACTGCATCAGCAGGAGACCTGCTTTTGGGACTTCTTCCCCTGCCTCCCACTTTCCCCAGACTTGTTGTGCGCAGAACCACTGTTTCCCCACTCTCAAAGGCTGTTGGGGATGCCCTGCTGCTCTGCCAAGACCTGGGCCGGCCACTGCAGTAGTCTTCCCCAGGTGGGCCAGGTGCCCTGGCTCCTCTTTCCTTGCTCCAAGGGGACAGAGAACATACCAGCCTCACTCAGTCGGCTCCCAGGATGCAGAGCACCTCCTTCCGGCAAGCGGGCAGCCGACCCTGGGGAATCAGGGTGATTGTGGACCTATGGGGCATCCCTTGAGGACTTCACCAGCCTTCAGCTCCTATTGAAAGGAGATGACACAGTGGGCTCACTTGTTTGGTTACATGTGTCCTGGAGCCCTCTCTGCAGTGCGGCCTCAATTGGTGCCCTTTATCTTGCCACAGCTCTCTTCTCTCGCTCGGCCTCCTGGGACTCTACTTCAGTGGGGGCTGGACACCCAGCAAAGAGCCCCTTTGAGGGGCCCGTCAGACATTGCAGCACTGGTCTGGCGAGGAGCAAGCCCTATGATGAAGCATTATATCAAACGGATGTGTGAGGACTCTTACTTCTACATTTAGAAGTGCCTAGTGGACTTGTGTCTGTCTTTTGGAACAGTGTACTTTATATTTTTCAGTGTAACTCTTTGGGAGACCGTACACTGGACCATTCAATCTCCCTGCCCTCCTTTTGATTATATAACGATCAAGTTCCACATGGCACCAAGCAAAGTACTCTCAACAAATACACCTAACCAGGGGAACCCACTTTGCTTCCTGGGGCAGGAAGCTCTGAGAATTCCACACCTGACAACGCTACCCTCTTGGCAGCCATCACACAGTCATGAGACATACTGGATACCACAATTATCGCAGTGGCACAGAGGTTAGTCTACTCTCCCAGGACCTACGGAACACAATTGACTGGATTCCTGAGGCTGGAACTAGAGTCTCTAGAGTGGAGGATTCAGTTGCTTCCCTGCAGCAGATGGTGACCAAACTTATGGCGGTGACTAGGCAGCTGGCAGCCCGAGTTGAGGGTGCAGAGGAGAGGGCTCACCACAATAATCTGTGGTTTGCTGGCATCCCAGAGGGGTGCGAAGGCTCCTTGATGAAACACTTTTTGGATCAATGGCTCCACACATTGCTGCCACCGGAGGCGTTCTCCTCTTGCTTTATGATCAAGTGAGCCATTAGGGCCCTTGTGTGGCACCCCCTAGCCCAGGGCTAGACCCAGACCTTTTATTGCAATACATCTCAATTACATAGACAGAGGCACTATCCTTAAGTATGCCAGACTCCAGGACAAAATTGTGTACCAATCACACACCATCATGATCTTTCCCAGGATTACACAAGGATGGTCCAACAACAATGACAGACCTTTCAGGCAGCTAAACAATGTCTTTGAGAACTCAATATATGCTACATGTTCCTGTATCCATTGAAATTGAAAGTCATATATTAATCCCAGACATTTTTCTTTGAAACACCTGAAGAAGTCTTCCAATAGACTGACAACAGGGTTTCCTTGAAGCCTCACACCACTCCATGGATGGACTCTGATTTGTCTCATGGAGACAGTCTTAACTGGCCAACAAAGATGGCAGCAAAACATTGTAAATGATCCTGTTCCTCGTGGAGGAACCCCCAAAAGACTGATGACTCTCTGGCCACTGGCAGCAGCCACCAGTCTTCCCAGGAGTTGGCCTAAGTGCCCTTCAGTAATATTGCTAAGACATCTTTTTCAGGTGGTGCCTCCTCCGAACCATGATGCGTTTTCACTGATGAGTGACTATTTGACATTTGGAGTGGTTATTTGCTTTCCCCACTTGTTCTTGCTTCATTCTGTTGGGTGTGGGAAACCATTAGATCAGGCCTGATGAGGCTCCTTGTTGGGGTTCAGAGATGGCCTGTCTCACAACAAAAACTTCCTGTTCTCAAAGTATGGGGGGAGGTTCGGGATTCATGATTCATGCAATGTCCGATAGTGTTTTCTTGTTCTCTTTTTTCTGATTTTGCTTTCGTGCTATATACCTGCCACATGTCTGTAATCTCACCCTCAACATCTCATCCATCGATATCCACACCCACCTCCATTATGAGTAATTCATTACCAGATAGTCTAATGGACCACTTGTGGGTCATATCATGGAATGTGAATGGTATGCCAAATAAGGTTAAGAGAGAGGTGTTCTTAAGACATGCAAGATGGTGGGCACGGGTATGCTCCTTTTCCAGGAAACACCTCTACTTGGTATCAAAGCCCAGTGTTTGGCCCACTTTGGATATGCCTAAGCCTTTCATGCTGGGTTCACAAGAGCGTCCAGAGATACAGGCATTTTGATTAAAAGTACTGTCCCATTCCATCACACTAAGACATGGACTGATTGTCGGGGAGGCTACCTCATTAATACGTAGACATTGTTCAGGAAATCCGTTACCTTTCTATGTGCATATGCCTCTCCTCCATTGATTATTAATTTACAGAGTTATTTATGAGATTGTGGGGGGATCTCTCTCAGGAGCTCATAGTTCTGGGTGGGGACTGGAACGGTGAGGTTAACCCTGAAGTGGATTGGCGGTACACTGGCAGGGTGCCCCCGGTGTCTTAGGCTACACCTCTGTCCTCCTTCATTTCTGCACTGGGCTTGATTGATGAGTGGAGGACCCATCCCATGATGGAGGGGGTTATACATTCTTCTTGGCTGCACATGGCTCCTTCTCCCGAATGGATTATTTCTTTGTTCAGCGGTCCTACATGCATAGAGTTTCTGACATTACACTGCGGCTTCATCTGGATTGCCAGCCCCGAAATTTCTCTGGTACCTCTCACCCTGCCAATTGCAGAATCCAGATTATCGTCTGCACATGGAGTGCTCCACAGAGGAGTATTTTATCCATAATGCTGCGCCTGAAGGTCCACCTGTGATGCCTTGGGTGGCCCTGAAACCCACATTGAGAGGCGTGGACATTAGCTACTACACAGGGGAGTGGCAGTGCAGAGCACTTGACTTGGTGGATCTTAAAACCCAAATGACAGAATTCGATCAGCTGAGTTATCGAGGTGATGAGCAGGTGTCTCATAGGCAACTAGGTCTTTTGCAACTCTGATACCAGCAGATTATGCTAGATAAGGCTAAATTGTCCTGGTGGGCAGCTCAGAACTGCATTTCTCAATGGGGGACAAACCAACTAAAATGTTCCATAGATTATGTCAAAGTACATCCCATTCCTCCCCTATTCCACTGGTCTGAGGCCCCTGTTGCTCACTACTCATGCAGCCACAGCACTTTTGCAGCTCACTTTGAGAGTGTTTACTCTCAGAATTAAGTTCTTTACTGGGAGCAGATCATAGATTTCATGCAGGCGCTCCCTCTTAAGACACTCTCTGAAACCGAGTATGATCTGCTTGTCAGTGCCCTTACCGGGGAGGAAGTCTCATCGGGGCTGGTGGGACTGAGTGCTGGGAAAGCCCCAGGTCCCAATGGGTTCCCGTGTACGTTTTCTAAGGCTTAGATGCCCACACTTCAGAATTACATGCTAGGGTGGTTCACTCTGCAGCCCGTGCCTCCGCCCTACCACCCGATTGGAACCACAAGAGATAGTACTCTTTCCCAAGCCCGGTCGGCCGGATGATGAACATTCTTCATATCACCTGATTTACTTATTAAGCCCTGAAGTAAAGAATCTGGCAAAGTGCTCGCAAACAGACTGGTACGCATAATCCCAGAATTGGTGCTTCCGGACCAGGTGGGGTTTATGCCTTGCCAAGCCACTCGTCACAATGCTCAATGCCTATACAATGCACTGGCACTCTCTGGCAGGTTGGAGAGTCCGGCGGCGATTCTCTTTGCTGACATTGACAAAGCCTTTGATTTTGTGAGCTGAGAATATTTGTTTGTTCAAATACCTTCAAACACCTTAAATTTGGCCCCAGATTTCGTTCTTACCTTAAATTACTGGATACAGACTGAACAGCGTTGGTCTAAGTGGCTGGCGCTCAATTCCGTGGTGTACATGACATGGTTGTCCCCTGCCCCCCCTGCTGTTTCCTCTCACCATACAACCCCTGGCAGTCTTGGTGAGAATGGATGTCCAGGTGCGGGACTTTGAGTGGGGAGAGGGGCTGTTGGGTAGAATAGCTCTGTATGTTGATGATGTCCTTTTATTCCTCACAACCCCCGATCCTACAGATTCTGCATGTTTTCAGGGAGGCTTCAGGTCTCTATTTCTTCATATATCCAAGTCTACTCTGTTCTCGGCTACTACGTGTCCTCAAGATTATAGCTGAGCGTCAGGCTTACAGATGGCACTGAATGGATTCATATCACTAGGTATGTTTGGGACCCCTACTGTGTCTTTGGGGTGGTTGCACAATCTGGTGCCTACTGGAGAATGTCTGGATCTGGTGTGTCTTGCCTTTGTCTTTGTCTGGGTGGTCAACCCTTTTTAAAATGGTATTACTGACTGTTCCTTTATGAACTACAGAGCTTCCCTTACGAGGTCCCTCATCAGTGTTTCAGTAGATTAAATTCCATCCTTACTCCATTTGTTGGGCAATCGACGTGGTGGATGTCAAATCATATTATCACATGGCCCACCTTCTCATAATTAACGCTTGATGGAATGGTGCCCAGGATGATCCCGCCTATATGCCAGAGAAATAGGCGATGAGAGATACCTGTATTCTTTCATACTTACATGGAGGCAGTGACAGAGGCTTTCTTCCCCCGGCAGCGAGGGTAGTTTTTCACCATTGGCATTCCTCCCTCCAGCCAATGGGGCAGTGGGGCAGGTTGACAGAGTGGACACACATGTGGAGCAGTCACATGCTCTCCCAGGTGGCGGCACTAGAGGGTTTCCGTAAGTGGAACCTGATTGGAATCTTTACCCTGGGGGATGTCATGCATGGAACAGTACTGAAATTATTCCAGACTCTACATTTGGACTATCAGCTTCACCATAGCCAGTTCTATAGGTAAGTTCAGCTTTGCCATGCACTGATCCCCTACATTACTGCTCTGACTGACCTTCCCAAATTCAAACCGTTAGGGGGCAAGCTCCTAATGGGTGATCTGGGTGATCATAAAGTTGCCACGATTTACCAAACACTCATCTCAAATCATTCTCACACCCTTCTAGCCCTACGGGCTGCATGGGAGGCAGATGTGGGGACTCTCAAGAATAAAGATTTGACTGAGGCGTTGGCAGTGCTTTGTGAGGCTGTAACTCAGCCCGGGTCAGGCTGATCCAATTTAAATACCTCTACAGAGTTTATTTTACAGGCCATAGACTCTGACACATGGGTGTGCTTGAAACCCTGACCTGTCTCCCATGTGGCATCGGAAAAAGCACCTTTATTCACACTGTGTGGAGCTATCCTGAGTTGCATAGAATCTCATACGGAATGACGGCCTGCATGGGGGAGGTTCTTTCTTGGTTGATCCTGATGGATTCCAAGTTGACCCTTCTCCATCTCACCAATGAATTGGGTGGTGACATATATCAATTGTCTCTCCTGTATTTGTGCCTAACTCTAGCTAAGTGAGACATAGTGCATGAGTGGCAGACCGAGGTTCCTCCATCTCTGGCAGTATGGGAGAAAGGATTGTGGCCATTGTATGGATTTGGAAATAGCAGTTTATAAGGCAAAAGGTTTCCCCAAAAACTCCTTGAGAAATGGCAAAGATGGGCAGACTACCAGAACATAGAGTTGGAACCTGTCTGGCCCACGGTACAATTGGTCATTCACAGGATGAAAGCAGGCTGGGCGGAATGCAGATAGTCTCTGATGGAATGTCGCTGTGTTTTATTGCTGGCTGTGGGATGGAAGGGGTATGTATGTGAAGGTCTTTAGTTTTGTCTTTATATTATTATTAATTACTGCATGGTTAAGGGTTGGTCTAATGGGCCTCGTTCTGTGTACGAACTGCAAAATAATTGAAATGTGTTAATAAAACAATATGAAAATAAAGTCTGATATTTTGAGTAAAACATGTACTTCCAGCTGCAGCCTGCTTTTTGATTCCACAGTGTTTTTCTGCAGCTTTCCACAACGTTCTAATGGACAAACTTTAGCAATAACTTTGCCCATCCACGGAACAAGTGTGGAACACCTGAGTGCCATTGTGATGGAATATGAGCTGTTCATCCTAAAGCATTTCTTTTAGAAATGAACAAAATGAGAAGGTTCATTTTGTCATAGAAATTATGGTTAGTGCTGCAGACCGCTAAAATGAGGGCATATTTTCTATGACTTGTCAAATATTTTCTTAATCCATGTCACTAAAACATTCTGAATTGCAGGGAGAAATATATACTTTTAATACCAGCAGCAGTCTTTTCAGGTAACTCCTTAGTGATCAACTTCATCTTCATTACAGAGGTCTAGTGAACAACCAGTGCTCTAACATTCTGTATTTATGACAAGAGTGTGGCACACCTGAATGCCATCTTAATGGGATCAAAGCCGTAAAACTGAAAGGAAATACAGAGGATACTACAGTAAATGAGCGCAATGAAGGCTTTCCTTTTCCCATAGAAATTATGGGTAGAGCTCTTGAAGACTAAAAAGAAGCCAGATTTTATTATATATTTTCGTTAGCCATGTCAGTAAAACTCTCTGACATGCAGAGTTTAACATGTAGTCCCAACATCTGCAGCAGTCTGGTTGTTAACTCCCTAGTAATTACCTGCAGTGTTACCAGGTGCTATGACCTTAAGTTATGTTAAAAAAAACAGAAATTCATTGACAAAAAACAACAGTTTAAGTGACGCTATGATTAGGTGTTGGACTGAGAAACAAGCTAGGGTAAAAACTCAAAACCCACTGAAAGATAGTTTCAATTTAGTGAACTAACTATAACTTGTGTACCGACCAGTGCTTAATTTGTGCTTGTTGTTTCCGGTGCTGAGCACTGGCACTTATTTGTGAGGAATGGCGCTTAGTCTTCTGCCTCAAGCATTTGCTGCGAGCAAAAGACACGTTTGGGAAAGGATGAGTAAGAGAAAAACGAAAAAGAGTCACAATGAGAGAAAGCAGAAAGCTGCAGGAGTGAGTTTAAGGGGCAGGGAGTGGCTTTAAATTGATTGAGGAGGTCAGAGATGGCATCGGGATTACGCTGCCTCAGTATTCTGTGCTCACACATTTAAATGCAGCAGCCGCGTGTTTAAGAGGAAGGCTTTGAGCACCGGCACCTTTTTATTTACAAATTAAGCACTGGTATCGACTATTCACTAATTATGACTTCACATATTACATTACTCAACAAGTTAAATAACAGATTGATGACATCACTCCTAGCATTTTAGTCATACTGTAAGAAAGTGGATTATTATTTGGGTTGGAAGGTCTCCCATCTCAAGAAATAATAATGCTAACTTTATCACGGTGATCCCCAAAGTCACCAAATTAACCTGAGCTCAACTCCCTGATAGTGATGACAGAGCAGAGAGGCTTAATGTAGTTCAATGTGTAAAGGATTTATGCAGTACCAAAACCGTAATAAAGTCCAAACACCAATCAATAAAAATACCAAACCAAATTAGAAGGCTACAATAAAATGTAATGAACAAAGCAACATCAAACTGACAAAAATGTAACAAGGGAAACTGGTGATAGGCATTTTTTTATGTTTTAGGTAAATATAGAGCCAAAAAGCACGAAGGCCCATAAATTATACTTTTTTTGCGCCACTTTTGCGTCATTTTTTGACGCAAAAGTGGCGCAAATTTACAAAATGTAATTGTATTTTGTAAGTTTGCGCCGCTTTTGCGTAAAAAAAACGGCACAACTGAGGCGCTAAAAAATTATAAATAAGACCCTAATTGCCATTGACAGTCTATAAAAGCAGTAAACTAGGGCTTAGGCACGATTTCAGGCTACTTGCAACAGAGCACAGTTCAGATACATCACAAGGGTTTGTCCCAGTCAAAAGCTTTACCTTTTTGACTTAGGTTTGATTTAGAACTTGGCAGGTGGGTTGCTCCATCACAATGGGGATGAATATTCTGTCTGCCGAAATCTAAATCCTATTCTATCCTATGGGATTTAGATTTTGGCAGATGGGATATCCAGCACTTTTGTGACAGAGTAACCCATCTGCTGAGTTCCTAATAGGGCCCTTAGTTTTTTTTATGTAGCTCAAAATCCTTCAGTGGGGCAAGCTTGCTGCTGTATCTGAGAAAGATATATGGAAGGTGGACACCTTTGCTGTGAGATCCCTATAACAGCTGTAAAGGTCTTGGAAGTCCAAACATTTACTTTCCCAGTGTTTCAGTATATCTTGAGGATATCCTCTAGATCATTTCTGAGGCTCCCAAGACCTGAGGGACAGCACTTAGGGACCAGGAGTTACTGCAGCAGAGGCCACAAGAATGGTCCACTCCAGGTCAAGATAGCGCTGTCTAACTGGTCACTTCAGGAAAAGGATCACTAGCAGCTTCTTGTGTCCCTGTAGCCACAGAGGAGGTCAGTCAACTGACTCTTGGAGTCTACTTGTTTGTCCCGGATGAATCAGGTTCAGTCTTTCAGGACTTCTCTCAGGTTACAACAAGCAGAGTCCAGTCCTCTTTTGGTCTTCCACTGCTTCAGAAAGTGTTCTGAGGAGGTTGCCTTGATATTGACATTATTGCCTGTCACCAACTAGTGAGGGGAGGTGACTTCTCGCTTCTCCTCGCTTCTCTCTAACCATTGGCGTGTAAGTCCCCAAGGGCATCCCTACACACTGTTAGGTCTGTTTACATCCAGAGTGCTGATTGATGGATCAGGGCTGTATGTGAGTCCATTCCAGATGGAAGACCCATAGTTCTCATATAATTTACCTAGAGACAAAGGAAAATGCAGTCAGGAAAATCCCCAAGAGATAGGATTCAAAGTATAAACCATGAAGGTGTATTTTAAATCAAGAAGTCAATACAGAAGGCAAAAGCCATTGGTTAGGCAATCAATTCAAAATGCTCATATTGCAAATGAATCTGAAGTATCCTTCTCAGTACAAACTATGCCCTAATCTAACTAATTGCGAGCATCAAATATGCTCTAGCACAAGACAAATGAAAGTCAAGGGCCATCTGTCAAACAGACTGCACAGAAAGGCAGAAGAGAATAATTATGAACGTTATTCTAAGTTTATATCTATTAAAGGCTTGACATGAAATCTGGCTTAAAGGGAAACAGGAAAGAGAACTGCCTTGTCTCTAAAACAGTGAACCTTTTTACATAGAGAAACTGCATAGTCACTGTGGTTTGAGAGAGAAATTAACATTGAACCATCAAATAGTTAAACAGAAACATACCACATGGTATAATAACATCTAATGAATATGCAATGCTATGCCTTACACAAATAACAATACCACATTGAAAATAAGAATAGCACCACCATTTGACTGAAGGGAATAACCTTCAATTCAATACAGTTGTAAATGAGTTATCTCTAGATACATCAGGAGCAGAAAGCAATTCAGTTTTATAAATGTTACAGAGCAAGCAAGACCAGAGAACTAACTGAATGTCATTCTATTAAATAAACAATTAAGGTCATATCTGGGTTCTGCGGTGCCCAGACAGGGAAATTAGTTAATCTAAAGCATTGAAGAGCACATGCATGAAAAACATTTTTGATATATTGAACAGAGTAAAACATTGCATTGGTAGCTCTCTAACATTAATTAATCATGCAGAATTGTTAATTTATGAATCTGCTTCCACACCACTTTTGCAGCAGTTCTTGTTTGCCTTCTGCAAACAATCTCACAGTGCACCTTACTCCTAAAATTCAAGATGGAAAAACCTTTCCTCTTTTGTGCAGAGCCTGTGTGCTCACCGAAAGGTGTGATCAGGGAAAAGAACAGTGCCCTCCTCTGTTGTCACTCAAAACCTTTTCTGGGGGTGGCTCCCCTCCCACTGGGTTTTGGTGCCAGCCTGGCTAAGTAGAGAAATGGTTCCCCTCTCCAGGTCTTACCCTACTTTTACTTGTGAAAGGGCAGGCTTCTTTACAAGTTAATGAAGATTCTAGGTTCAGCCTAACAGATCTTCCTGCAAAGGGAATACAGCAACCTACCCACACCCGGGCCATTTCTAATGCTATGGGGCCATGTTTCACACCTCATAAAGGCCAAGCACCGGCAGACCAGCTATAGCTTTTGGGGCCTAGTCACTGGAGGAGCATGCCAATTTTAATTCTGTATAAGTTTTGCTTTTAAATATCAGACACCCTTCCATACCAGTGAAAAGGTGTATACTATGGGATGACATTAAAATGTAAAAGCAGAGTTCCCAGAGTGTTAGTTTGACAGGTCTGTACATCAGGTTTTAGGCTGCTGGAGTCAGGCTACACAAGTTAGGCCTAAAGCCATGCTGTCTCTGTGTGATGCTATTAATTGTGTTTGACCAATGACTTTGTGTTTCACCACTGCGCGTATTAGTTGCTCAATGTTCACCAGTAGCACATTACATGTGGTATTCAGTTTGGCTGCCTATTGGCTTTAACATGACAATAGACATTACATTTGGTATTTGGGTTAGCTGCCTACTGGCTTTAACATGGAGTTAGCCATTACATTCTGTGTTCAGTTTAGCTGCCTATTGGCTTTAACGTGGCATTAGACATTACATTTGGTATTTAGGTTAGCTGCCTATTGGCTTTAACGTAAGGTTAGACATTGCAGTTGAGACATTGCAGATGAGCTGTGTTCTTCCAAGCTGTGTTTTTCCACATGATAGACCAAGCTGTGTTTTTCATACCAGACCCTAGCTGATAAGAGAGAGTACATTTGGTGTTTTCCTTTCTGCTCAGCCTTG
The DNA here is from genome assembly GCF_031143425.1 of Pleurodeles waltl. Taxonomy (NCBI): domain Eukaryota; kingdom Metazoa; phylum Chordata; class Amphibia; order Caudata; family Salamandridae; genus Pleurodeles; species Pleurodeles waltl. The sequence goes on along the minus strand of NC_090444.1, from coordinate 276,069,301 downwards.
GGAAGAGGAGGGGTCTAGGAGATATGGCCAGTCTCCAAGGGCCTGCCTTCCTTTCCCGAGTCTGAGAGGAGGGGGCACGTTTTTGGAAGGATGGCTCTGGACAACAGCAGAGTTAGTTAGATTAAAACTATATTGACTTCAGACAGGAACGGAGACGTCAGTTGCCTGTCCCCGTTTGGGTAGAAAATCTCTTTCTCGCAGTTGAACTGGAGTCATCAACTTGAAGCCCCAGAAAGATGAAGCTGAGTTATAGGCCCTACAGCCTTGACCTACGGTGATGCAATTTTGACTTTTATGCTTTGAAGTTATGCTATAAAATAATCACATGTATTTGCTGTGCACATTGCAACTGAGAAGTTCCTTGATATATTTTGCTTTCATTGCTGCGACTACTTTTGAACGTGTGCTTCCAACCTACTAATTTCGTCTCTCAGGAACCTCGGTGAAGTAATAATAACAATAAATGTCTTCTTTAAACTCAGAAGTGCATTCCAGAGAGGTTCTGTAAGCTCGGTCATGAGATAAGAGAAGGAAAGCAGGACATTTTGGCGAGTCGTCAGTCTTGAGAGTCGAAGTTGGAGATTGGAAGTGCACTTTTTAAAAGTGTAATTGTTTTTTGTTGTTTAGAGAATTAAAGAAGCACGGCAGACCATGTTTGAAAATGCATGCGAAGTTAAACTGCCTTATGGTGCTGTAAGAAACATGTTTTCTTGTTTATCAGGACTGTGTGAGTCTTGGGATGAGTGCTTTGATAAAGTATATTTAGAAAATGTGCCTTTTGAAAGAAATAATGTTCTTTTTGTTCTTGACAGAAGGGTTTGGATACTTTTATCTGCTTATAGAAAAATGCAGGAGAGATGTAGGCAGTTAGAACATGAAAATAAGAATTTATGTGAGCAAATTAGCCAGAACACATTAATGCAAGATAATGCTGAAATATATAAAACTGCTGTTTTAGAAGAATCTGGATTTTCTCATTCCAGTAATGAGAGGGTAAAAACAGCTGTGTGCCAGTCTGAGCCTCAGAGTGTAGCGCAGAGCAGCCCACATTTTTTGGCAGTTGAAGTGCATTCCTTAACAGATAACACTGAGAACAGAGTTAGGAATGTGATTTACAGACCGCTTTTGCAAAGTAAAATTAATTTGGACAAGGCAGAAGTACTGTCGCAAAATGTGCAGTTACTGGGAATTCAGTGGAACCCAGAAAATAGACAGATGTTCTCACAAGTAAAACAAAAGATTTTAGAGTTTCTTACTATTTGCACTAAGCAAGAGACACTGAGTTTCATGAGCTTGTTTGATTTTTGGAAACAGTATAGCCCTCATCGGGGTGAAATCTTAACACTTTGGTACAAAGTAACTAGGAAAAAACATGAGCAGCTGCGCGCTTTTGATTTGGCAAAGGAAATAATTCAGATTTTAGGTTTCTGCGCAGTGCAAGATGGAAACACTGATTTACATGTAAATCAGGAACACAGGAAGTCAAGTGTGCCCCTGGAACTTTGGACTTGAAATGATAATGTAATTCTGAAACCTGAAATATCAAGCATGCAGTGGGTGATGAGTTCACCTAACTCTCACAGTTTAGGACAGGCACAGGAGGCTAATATCATACACTGGATCTGGTACATTCAAGACAGGGCTAGAGTCACTGCAGCCCTACATGAACAGGTGTCACAAGCCCCTTTTCAGGATGAGGAGAGGGTGCAGGGAGTACCACAGGTAAAAGGGTCACCAATGAAATTGAGTGCACCATTTGAATTCGTGTCCCCTGAGGATTAAAAGCATGTTTGACTATTCAGATGTGTACAATGTGTGTCAGACTTTAAAGCAAGAGCTGCTTGAGATGTGTAATTTTTACACTGATTCTTGGTTCACTGCCAAAGGTTTAGCTGTTTGGTTTTCCACATGGCTTGTGCATAACTAGTTCAATTCCCTTGCAGATGTTAAAGAGAAAAATTCAGAGTCTGAAGTGTCCACCCAGAATTCTGACTTAGTTGGGATGGCTAAGTGGGTGCACCAGAAATGTGGACATCTGGGAGAAAAAGCCACTTACAGTTGGGCAGAGATTAGAGAGATGCACGTTCCCCTAGATTTGATAAAAACTGTGATTTTGCACTGTCCTATTTGTCAGCACGCACAACAGCAATCTGTCCCAAAGACAGTCACAGAGCAGTTGGGGAGAGGAAAGTTACCAGGACAGATATGCCAAATTGATCAGGTTTTAGGGGGAGTGATTGCTGCAGATTACCAAGGAGAAATCAAAATTATGCTGATAACTAGAAAATAATCTGATTCATTCATACAGATTGGAGACAGAATTGCCCAACTTGTCAAAAGTGTAGTGAATGGAGGTTTGGTAAAGAAGGAGTCTGCCCCAGCCCTTCTGACAGTGCAAGGAAAGGGAAGCTGTGGTGCAGCAGATAAAAACCTCAGTGCTAAGGTGTGGGTAGAAGCCCCAAATGACCCTCCAGAACATGCCTAAATCATAACAAAGGGCCCTAAAAACGTCCTGCTGATTATAAAACAGGGAAAGGAAGAAGAAGGGCATATTTCAGATGACAAATGTTATTTGCAAGAAAAGTCATACTTTTTTCTTTTGCAGATCCTACCATGTCTCGCCACTGACCATGAGTGTGCTGGGTTGTCTCCCTTCGGGTTTGTGCGTGTGGGGTCGGAGGAGGGACTGAACCCCCAACCTGAACCTGATTGATTAAAGTACAGACCCCATGGATCCATGTTGCGCAACTGGCGCCTTCATTTCAAGTTCAACTTGTTTGTTTACATTCTTCCGCTGGAACTAAGCAACCTTATCAGTTAACTGTCTGTGTTTTTTCGTATGGAACTCTGACTTTCGCTTACATTCCAGCAAACCTTTCAGGTGGACCGTGTCCCTTTACATGAGTAGAACTCATGCTACATCAAACTGCTATTTTAGAGACACTGTTCAATATCCCAGTCAGAGTATATAAGCTTCAGTCTTTTCATTGTAGATGTATCTGATGTGAAAGGTTATGAGATCAATATGTTAATCCATTTCCATTGCTTTACAGTGATTGCGTTTATCATTCAAATCTGATTTGCTTATAATGTTTTTTGTGTTGATGTTTTTGTTTTTTTGTTTTTGTTTGAAATAAGAGGTATGTAAACAAAAATTCATTGGTCATAGGGTGGAGTGTGATGCTATTAATTGTGTTTGACCGATGACTTTGTGTTTCACCACTGCACATATTAGTTGCTCAATGTTCACCAGTAGCACATTACATGTGGTATTCAGTTTGGCTGCCTATTGGCTTTAACATGACATTAGACATTACATTTGGTATTTTGGTTAGCTGCCTATTTGCTTTAACATGGAGTTAGCCATTACATTCTGTGTTCAGTTTAGCTGCCTATTGGCTTTAATGAGGCATTAGACATTCCATTTGGTATTTTAGTGAGCTGCCTTTGGCTTTGACATGGCATTAGCCCTTACATTCTGTATTCAGTTTAGCTGCCTATTGGCTTTGACATGACATTAGACATTACATTTGGTATTTAGGTTAGCTGCTGTTGGCTTTAACGTGGAGTTAGACATTGCAGTTGAGACATTGCAGATGAGCTATGTTTTTCCAAGCTGTGTTTTTCCACATGATAGACCAAGCTGTGTTTTTCACACCAGACCCTAGCTGATAAGAGAGAGAACATTTGGTGTTTTCCTTTCTGCTCAGCCTTGGGAAGAGAAGGGGTCTAGGAGATCTGGCCAGTCTCCAAGGGCTTGGCTACCTTTCCCGAGTCTGAGAGGAGGGGGCACGTTTTTGGAAGGATGGCTCTGGACAACAGCAGAGTTTGTTTGATTGAAACTATCTTGACTTCAGACAGGAACGGAGATGTCAGTTGCCTGTCCCCGTTTGGGTAGAAAATCTTGTTCTCGCAGTTGAACTGGAGTCATCAACTTGAAGCCCCAGAAAGATGAAGCTGAGTTATAGGCCCTACAGCCTTGCCCTACGGTGATGCAATTTTAACTTTTATGCTTTGCTTTGAAGTTATGCTATAATATAATCACATGTATTTGCTGTGTACATTGCAACTGAGAAGTACTTTGATATATTTTGCTTTCATTGCTGCGACTACTTTTGAACGTGTGCTTCCAACCTACTAATTTAGTCTCTCAGGAACCTCGTGGTGAAGTAATAATAACAATAAATGTCTTCTTTAAACTCAGAAGTGGATTCCAGAGAGGTTCTGTAAGCTCAGTCATGAGATAAGAGCAGGAAAGCCGAACACTCTGTTACTGTAGTTGATGGCAATCAGTGCTGCAGTCCATGTATGACATTTAACAATCATACTATGGGTATATTTCTACACATTGTCTATTAGGGTTAAGTTAAATTTAACATGTTCAAAGGGGAGTGCAGGCACTTTACTTCTCGTAGGCAGGGGTAAAGTGCGCTGAGTTCTGAATCCAGCAATGCAGATAGGGCACAAATTGGGGGACAAGGGACCATGCTGATGATGGTTATTCCTTATACATAGTTTCCAGTGAAACCCCACATCCAACAGTCATGCCAATAGACCCGACTAAGGAGAGAGCCACTCAGCTTTTAAAGTGGAAATAGCTTTCATTTAGCATTCTCCACCTGATATTTTCCCCACTTCAATACAAATCAATTGGATAAGCATATCCCTGTGATTATTTTTGTAAAATCTCCATCTTTCTTGTTGGCAAATGTTGGCATGTATGATCTAATCTGCATCCAAACTTGGACTCAGTGCCTAGGCTCTGGCAAAGGCCCTGCACCCAACCTTCCATAAGTACCAAACCTCCAACACATATAGGGGGTCATTCTGACCCTGGCGGTAAAAGGCAGTTACCGCCGGTCAGAAGACCGCCATAACACCGCCGCGGCCGCGGTAACCCGCCAGGGTCATTCTGACCCACAACTGCCAAACCGCCAAAAACCCGACCTCCACTGAAGGCCGCCACATCAGCGGTCAGCGATAAACTGGAGATGACCAAACCTCCACCGTCACGCCAACAGAAATACGCCCATGCCATTACGACCCCCCAATCCACGCGGCGGTCTTTCAACCGCGGTATCCCATTGGCTGTACACACCGCTGCGGTCAAAATACACACACCTTTACAAAACACAGCCACATTGGATAATTCAAAATACACACACCTGATACACATACAAACACCACTCCCACACAATCAATACGATATAAAACACACACCCACATCACCCACAAACCCCCACAAATCGAAATTCAGAGACAAGGCGCAATACACAGAGAGAGAGCACAGGGAACGCAAACCACAACACACACAGGAACCCAACATCATCACACCACAATAGCCAGGAAGGTGGAGCAATGGCAAAGGATCGTCGACAGGGTCAACGCTGTGGGACAGCATCCCAGAAATCGGGAAGACATCCGAAAGCGCTGGAACGACCTACGGGGGAAGGTGCGGGCGATGGTGTCAAGACACAACATCGCTGTGCAGAAGACTGGCGGTGGACCCCCACCCACTCCACCCGAATTCACAGCATGGGAGCAAGAGGTCTTGAACATCCTGCATCCTGAGGGCCTCGCTGGAGTAGGCGGAAGAATGGACTCTGGTAAGTCTAATCTCAACTACTTCCCCCCCCCCAACCACCAGCATGCCAACCCCCACCCCCACCCTCACCCCCAACCCCCCAGCACATATCCTCCCTGCTAATGTCTCACCAGCACAACCCACCCAAACCAACACCAACCCCTGAATGCCAACACAAACCATGGACACCCATCACCTAAGCATGACCACTGCACATACCCATCCCCCCCCCCCAAACCACCCTCACAACTCCTCCCACAAGGGAATGCCAGCACTGGGGGACAAGGGCACCCACAATTCGCACGCCATGGCACACACAGAAGCAATAACCATACTCTTTTACACCTGCAGGGCCCGAACGCCAACACACCGGCCCGGAAGGTCCAGAAATGTCCATCCCACCCCCAGAACAGGCCCCCAGTGATGACAGCAGCTCTGTCGACCTAGAACCTGATGACCAGCCCGGACCATCGGGGACCTCTAGACAGTCGGTTCCCCTCAGGCAGCCACAGCAGACCTACCCCCCTCTGGAAACCCCAGCACAGCACTCACCCAGCAGGCCCATGCCTCTGTCTCCAGGACAGGTCAAGCAGCGGTGTGTCTACCACTACAGGGCACCCAGGGCAACCCACCACCCCAACAACAACAGGGACCTGGGGGCAGTGGTAGTGGGCACACCGTCCAGGGGACAGAGGCCCAGGAACAAACGGGAACTGGGAGGGCTGCTGTGCGACAGAGGGAGGACAGGCCTAGGGAACCCACTGTCCAAGAGGCCCTCACCACCATCATAGGAGCGTACCACCACTCCCAAGAGACGATGGCAACGGTCCTGGCCAGGCTCCAGGAGATCCAGGCCATGCAGGAGGGCCAGTACATGGGGTTCCGGGAAGAACTGCGCAGCATCAGTTCCGCAATGGGTACAATCGTGGTGGCACTCAACCAGATTGTCACCACATTGCGGGACCATGTGGCCCCCCAAAGGGCCCCTGCCACTAGCATGGAGGAAGAACAGCCCACCACCTCCACCGGCGCTAGTGGTCAGGAGGCCCCGACACAACAGCAACGGCCCAACCGGACCCCACCCCCTGCAGAACACGAACCACCCCGCAAGAAAGGCCTGAGATCGAGGAAGAAGACAGAGTAGGATGTCAAGACCCCTACCATGCACGGATCCCCCCAGATGTCATCCCACTGTCCCACTTGTTCACCCTGTCCAACCTTGAACTGCCCCTGCTCCACCTTCCACAGGCATATAGACAATGCACCTGTGCGAACGTGAGTCTGGACTCTGCCATGGACATGCCTCCACCATCACCCATCACCCTTTTTGAACTATACACCAATTTTTGCACTTCAATAAACACAATTATTGCACAAAAACCATCTGGAGTCTGCTATTTATTTTTTTAAACCAAATGTATTCGATATAACCAACCAAAAATGTCCAAATACATTGTGATGACAACATACCAGTGTCACACAGCGGTAGTCCATGGGGAAATAAACCAGAGGGCACTCCGTGGGGACCACATCACTGAAATAGGAAGGCAAATTCACAACTAAGTTACCATACATTGGGGTGAAAGGTCAGACAGTAGAGAGCCAGTACTGTTACAGATATAATAAAATGCAGGAGTAGATTCTTACCTGTGTGTTACTGGAAATACTGCAGTATCACTCTGTCCCTGTTGTCTGTGTCGTCCTCTTCGTCTTCCTCCTCTTCACTCTCCGCAGGCTCCACAGCGGCCACAACACCACCATCTGGACCATCCTCCTGCAGGAAAGGCACCTGGCATCGCAAAGCCAGGTTGTGAAGCATGCAGCAGGCCACGATGATATGACACACCTTCTTTGGTGAGTACATTAGGGATCCACCTGTCATATGCAGGCACCTAAACCTGGCCTTCAGGAGGCCGAAGGTCCGCTCGATCACCCTCCTAGTACGCCCATGGGCCTCATTGTACCGTTCCTCTGCCCTTGTCCTGGGATTCCTTACTGGGGTCAATAGCCAAGGCAGGTTGGGGTAACCAGAGTCACCAATTAGCCACACACGCTGTCTCTGTAGCTGTTCCATCACATAAGGGATGCTGCTATTTCGCATGACGTACGCGTCATGCACTGACCCTGGGAACTTGGCATTTACATGGGAGATGTACTGGTCAGCCAAACAGACCACCTGGACATTCATGGAATGATAACTTTTTAGGTTCCTGTACACCTGTTCATTGTCTTTTGGGGGGACCAAAGCCACATGGGTACCATCAATGGCACCAATGATATTGGGAATGTGTCCAAGGGCATGGAAATCACCCTTCACTGTAGGCAAGTCACCCACCTCAGGGAAAATGATGTAGCTCCGCATGTATTTCATCAGGGCAGACAACACTTTGGACAACACCCTTGAAAACATAGGCTGAGACATCCCAGATGAAATGGCCACTGTAGTTTGAAATGATCCACTAGCCAAAAAATGGAGTACTGACAGCACCTGCACTAGAGGCGGAATCCCTGTGGGTTGGCGGATGGGTGACATCAGGTCTGGCTCCAGCTGGGCACACAGTTCCTGTATAGTGGCACTGTTGAGTCTGTAGGTGAGTATGACATGTCATTCTTCCATTGTCGACAGGTCCACCAGCGGTCTGTACACGGGAACATTCCTCCGTCTCCTCGCAAGTCCCAGCGGACGCTGCCTAGGAAGGACAACATGGAGCACAGAGTCAATCAACCCACAGGTAAGTTCCCACATCCTGCACAGTACACGAATCTCTCTGGATTGAATAGCTTGTATGAGTGTCGATGCAAGGCCTAGCCATGTGTGACGCAGTAGGAATTAAGCCATGTGGGCCCTTGAAATGGCGGCTGCCTGACCTGTGAAGTGTGACAATGTGAAGTGAGGTCATTGCGCTGGTGTGGCACGCCGTGGCGGTAGGCGGTCGAAGACCGCGGCGCAAAGCAGCATTGGTTAACATTGAACCCTATGGGTTTCAGGAGCCAATGACGATGTGCGCCGGCGGTCGCGGTACGCACCGCCGCGGTACGCACCGCCGCGGGCGTGACCGCCATTTTCTCTCTGCTTAATCACACGAGACCTGAGCATCCACAGGAGAGGACCTATACTGCAAGTGCTGCTGTGACCTCGGTCTGGAAGTGACAATGGCTGCTGCGACTGGGGAAAGGGCCCCCGCCTTCAGTTCCGAAGAGTTGGAGAAGCTCGTGGACGGGGTCCTCCCCCAGTATGCGCTACTCTACGGTCCTCCAGACCAACAGGTGAGTACACGGGGGCCAATGCATAGTGGGCAATGCCTGTGATGAGTGGGGTGGATGTACGATGGAGGGGAGGGGAGCGAATTACGAATGCATGGCACGACAGATGAGAGCATGTGCCACCTGGCAAGTTTGGGGAGGAGGGGCCACTCACATCGAGCATGCAGAAAAGTGATGATGTTTCTTTTCCCCCCCTGTACATGTCACATAGGTCAGCGCCCATCAAAAGATCGATATTTGGCGTGCCATCGCCAAGGACGTCCGGGCCCTGGGGGTCCACAACAGACGGGGCACCCACTGCCGCAAGAGGTGGGAGGACATCCGCCGTGGGAGCAGGAAGACCGCCGAGGCTCTGCTGGGGATGGCCTCCCAACCTAGGAGGGGTGCCAGTCGTACCTTGACCCCCCTGATGTCCCGGATCCTGGCGGTGGCCTACCCCGATTTAGATGGGCGCTTGAGGACATCACAGCAGACACAAGGGGGTGAGTACCAGCACATTCAGCTATATTTGCGCGCAGTGGAGGTGCCTGGGTGGGGGAGGAGGGCTGTGGGTATCCCTAGGCCAGGGCGATTTCTGTAGGCTAGGCCCCTCCGTGAGGTATGGTCCTGTTCCCCCGCCCCCCACCTCTGTAGGGTGCCTAGTAACGCTATTCATGGACCTGTGTATTCTGTGTGGGCAGTTGTCGCCCATAGGCTTGTAGGGCATGTCCCAGGGAATGAGTAGTGTACCCCAAGTGCGCAGTATAGTGCAGGGGGCTTCTGTGTCTGTCCTCTCCGCCAACGGTGTCCCCAATGCATGCACTCAACTTGTCTTTATTTCTCCATCCCCCCCCATTTTCTTTGTTTTTCGGTGAATGTGTGCATTAGCATCATCAGGCGGAGGAGAAGTGGCATCGGCGCAAGAGGGAGCTGCATCTCACATGGCCCCGGAGGGCCATGCAACGGACTCCGACATGACCAGTGAGACGGAGGGCGAGGGGGGCTCCACCACGGGGACCCGTGCAGACGTCAGTGACACCGACACGTCCTCGGATGGGAGCTCCCTTGCGGTGGCGGCAACATCCGTGCCCACCGATACTACAGGTACAGCCGCCACCCAGCGCACCAGCTCCGCCCTCCCAGCAGCCCCTCGGCCTTCGGCCCATGCCCACACGGCCAGGAAGGCAGCCATCTCCTTCGCCCCAGGCACCTCAGGCCCTGCCCCAGTCACCCCTGCTGCCCTCAGTGAGGAGGTCATTGACCTCCTGAGGACCATCATTGTTGGGCAGTCTACCCTTTTGAATGCCATCCAGGGTGTGGAGAGGGAGGTGCATCAAAGCAATGCATACCTGGAGGGCCTTCATTCGGGTCAGGCTGCCCATCAGCGATCGTTCAACGCTCTGGCCTCAGCACTGACGGCAGCGATTGTCCCTGTCTCCAGCCTCCCTCTTCTAACTCCCTCCACCCAGTCCCACTCCCCTGTTCCTCTGCCTATCCCATCCACACCTACAGACCAGCCTGCACACACCTCAACACCCAAGGGAAGCTCATCCAGACATAAGCACCACAGAACACACAAGCATTCACACAAGCAACATACAGATGCAGACATGCCAACAGCCACTACCTCCTCTGTGTCCCCCACCTCCTCGTCCCTCCCTGTGACGTCTACACTCACACCTGCATGCACACCACCATCAGCCAGTACACCCATCACCAGCACACCCTCCACACCAGTCGGCACACGTGCAGTCACCACCCCCACTGCCATGTACACGTCCCCTGTGTCCTCTCCCAGTGTGTCTGTCACCCCCGCTTCCAAACCACACAAACGCAGGCAGGCACCCAACCAACAGCCATCCACCTCACGTCAGCCTCCAGCCCAAGCATCTGCACCCAAAGACACCAGACTTGACTCTCCTACAACCACATCCTCTTCCTCCACTCCCATACCCACTCCAGCTACCCTTCCCATGGCTCCTAAAAAACTAATCCTCTATAAACTGGACCTCTTTTCCTCACCTGACCCACCCCCTCCATCTCGTAAGAGTTCCAAAAACACCTCAGCCACCACCAGCCCAGCAACTCCCAAGAACGTTGTGGCTGGTTTTTGGAGTCTGCCCTTTCCTTGTGCAGGGACATCGGCCAGCAGCAAAGGCACAGCCAGCCCCCCCCCCTGGGAAGAGGAGCAAAAAACTGAAGGGCAGTCGCGACAGGCCTGATACGCCTGCCCCAAAGGAGGGTAGCCTTGCACCGTCACCTGCCACATCGGGTAAGGGAGCCAAGGGCCACGGAGAGTCTGCCAAGGAGGGCAAGGGCAGCAAAGCGCAAAAGGCAGGGAGCAGCCGACCTGGCCATGAGGGCCCCACCAGCCCCATTCCGGGGGTATCGGAGGAGACCCAGGGCCCCAGGACTCCATCACAGGAGGGCCCCGCAACGGAAAGGTCCGATGCTGACTGAGCAGGAAGTATTGGCCAGGTGTGGTTCACTCGAAACACAAGACAGGCACCGCTGAACAGGGCCCCGCCATGACAGGCACCGCTGAACAGGTCCCCGCCGTGAGAAGCACCGCTGAACAGGTCCCCGCCGTGAGGAGCACCGCTGAACAGGGCCCCGCCGTGAGGAGCACCGCTGAACAGGGCCCCGCCGTGAGGAGCACCGCCCCGCCGTGAGGAGCACCGCTGAACAGGGCCCCGCCGTGAGGAGCACCGCTGAACAGGGCCCCGCCGTGAGGAGCACCGCTGAACAGGGCCCCGCCGTGAGAAGCACCGCTGAACAGGGCCCCGCCAAGACAGGCACCGCTGAACAGGGCCCCACCCTGAGAAGCACTGCTGAACAGGGCCCCGCCGTGAGAAGCACCCCTAAACAGGGCCCCGCCGTGAGGAGCACCGCTGAACAGGGCCCCGCCGTGAGGAGCACCGTTGAACAGGGCCCCGCCGTGAGAAGCACCGCTGAACAGGGCCCCGCCGTGAGGAGCACCGCTGAACAGGGCCCGCCGTGAGAAGCACCGCTGAACAGGGCCCCGCCGTGAGAAGCACCGCTGAACAGGGCCCCGCCAAGACAGGCACCGCTGAACAGGGCCCCGCCGTGAGGAGCACCGCTGAACAGGGCCCTGCCGTGAGAAGCACCGCTAAACAGGGCCCCGCCGTGAGGAGCACCGCTGAACAGGGCCCCGCCGTGAGAATCACCGCTGAACAGGGCCCCGCCAAGACAGGCACCGCTGAACAGGGCCCCGCCGTGAGAAGCACCGCTGAACAGGGCCCCGCCAAGACAGGCACCGCTGAACAGGGCCCTCCTGTCAAGCACCGCTCCGCTGGGCCCTCCTGTCAAGCACCGCTCCGCTGGGCCCTCATCTCAAGCACCGCTCCGCTGGGCCCTCCTGTCAAGCACCGCTCCGCTGGGCCCTCATCTCAAGCACCGCTCCGCTGGGCCCTCCTGTCAAGCACCGCTCCACTGGGCCCTCCTGTCAAGCACCGCTCCGCTGGGCCCTCATCTCAAGCACCGCTCCGCTGGGCCCTCCTGTCAAGCACCGCTCCGCTGGGCCCTCCTGTCAAGCACCGCTCCGCTGGGCCCTCATCTCAAGCACCGCTCCGCTGGGCCCTCCTGTCAAGCACCGCTGGCCCATTGGCAGGCACGGTTCTGTGTCGGGCAGGGCTTCACGAGGCACTCTGCCCACCATGCCTCCTCCATGACCAGTGGACTCTGTAATCCACCTGATGGACTGTGGCTTTGCACCCCCCAGGATGGCACAGTGGGCAATCCACCCACTGTAGAGACTTGAGAGACTGTGGCTTTGCACTCCCCAGGATGGCACAGTGGGCATGGAGGCCCTTCGTGGATCTGGCGTCGTGGACTCATGTGGCTGAGGTGCCCCCCCTTCCCTTCCCCCTGAGGTACCAGTATTTTATTTTTGTGATGCCCCAGCAGTGTTCTCTCCAATGGACTCGATCTCGTGTGTGGGCTTTGCCCATGTGTTGCTGCACATTGGCCCATGGACATTTGGACTTTGCAAAACTGTGCCGGACTTTTGCTACTTGTATATATATAGTTCTAGATGTGTAATAATTCTTTATATATTGCTAAGTTCGCTATACTTAATTATTGATATAATATAGTTCTATTTTTACAATCATTGCCTTTTGTCTTTGCATTTTTGTTTTAGGGGTTTGGGGGTGTCACTCTGACTTTTCAATCTGCATTGGTGTGTAGGTATTTCGGTGGGGGTGAGGGTGGGGGTGGGTGTGTGGCGTATTTGTGTGCCCGTAACCTTTCCTCCTCCCCCCTCCCCTGTGTCGTAGGTGCAGTACTCACCGTTGTCGTCTGCGGCGACGTTCGTGATCCTGGAAGAAGAGCAGGAAGGCAATGGATGGGAGGATGTGGAGTTCCGGTTCCATGCTGTCCCGATTCCGCGTGGAGTGTGTCGAGGTGAGCGTTTTCCATTGGAAATGTCTGTTTCCGCCGTGATTTTATCGGCCGGGCTCCCGCCCTGGAAAAGGTGGCGGATTGGTGAGTCGAGATAGGGTGGGCGGTACATTGTCTGCCGCCTGGCTGTTGGCGGTGACCGCCGCGCTGTTTGTTTGTGCCGCCGTGGCGGTCGGAGTGTTAAAGCGGCGGCCTGTGTTGGCGGTTCCCGCCAGGGTCAGAATTCCATTTTTTGGACCGCCAGCCTGTTGGCGGGTTGGCCGCCGCTTTAACACTGACCGCCAGGGTCAGAATGACCCCCATAATCTTCAGCCACAGGTAGGACAAGTATGACCCAGGGCATACACAGTGGATATGGAGTTCGAGGTCTGGTGTCACACCGTACTCTGCATCGAACATGCAATTTGGGTTGGATGGTGGGCTTCCCTATGACCACACAGTGTGTGAAACCCTCTGTGTGTGGCCAAACCACAAAGCACATGGCCTTCGGCCTCACAGAGCAACGAATTGGTAGCAGGGACCTGCCCATGTCCAGGGTGTGCACCCACCCCTCCATAACCACCTAACACCCTACTTGCTCAGTATATAGCCCTTCACAGCAAAGGCTGACTACAGGGTTTACTGTTCAATATTGTTCAATGATGTTCATCAACCAGCTTCCCTGCAGCAATGCTTTGGATAAATACAAGTAAAAAGACAATGACATGAATTAGAGGTGTTTCACTTTTGAAATATACAATTTCTTTTGCATCTTTTAAAAGGTTACAGACAAGCTTACAAAAGCTTAACCATTGATTTAGTGTGCTGTATTACTCCTCATTCATGGAGCTTATAGCACAGTGTCGGACTCATTGACTGATCTCAGTAATTTGAACAATGTTGTTATTTAAATATAATCTGTGATGTCATCAATGATCTCATCAAGCATGTATTGAGCGATGTAATCTGTGAGGTCATTGGCAGTGCATGATTGGGGTGCAAATCATAGTTAGTTCCCTAAACAATAACTGGTGAATTTCAGTGTTTTTTGTTTTTTAAATGTTAGCTTGTGTCCTATTCTAATACCTAACTATAACATCACTTTAACCATTGATTTTTTCATACATGTGGAACTCTTTCACTTCAGAATTCTCCCATCTCAACATTGTTTTCTGCTGATAATACTGTTGAAACATTTTGTTTTCTTTTCTTTACCTCTCTGCTCAGTTAGCCTGCTTTTTGTGTATCAGTGATCCTAAAAGTGAAAATGATGTGGGTAGGTATTGGATCTTGGTTGGTTTTCAGCTACTACTTACTTTCACAATTAAGCATTATAAGCTTCTATGATTAAAATAAAGTTCAAATTAAATATATGTAATTTATTGTAAAAGACTTGTATCGTCCTGTAGAAAACAAGCAGTATGTTTATAAGATTACCTGGGAAAAAAGTCTGATTTGTTTTTATGAGACACATTTCCTTGGAGAAAGATAAAAAAAACATTAAATAAAAAACATTCTCAGCAGCTCTCTAGTTGATATTGAAGCACCAATTCGACAAGAGAATATTTCATATTAAAATAAAAATCTTCGTTATAATATTGGTAAGGTATATAGGCCCTCATTACGACCCTGGCGGTATAGAACCGCCAGGGCCGCGGGACGCGGTGGCACCGCCGACAGGCCGGCGGTGCCCCGCGGGGCATTCTGACCGCGGCGGCTTAGCCGCGGTCAGTAAAGGGAAACCGGCGGTCTCCCGCCGGTTTCCCGCTGCCCCCAGGAATCCTCCAAGCCGGCGCAGCTTGCTGCGCCGGCTTGGGGATTCCGACTCCCCCTCCCGCCATCCAGTTCCTGGCGGTTCTCCCGCCGGGAACCGGATGGCGGGAGGGGGAGTCTCGGGGCCCCTGGGGGCCCCTGCAGTGCCCATGCCAATGGCATGGGCACTGCAGGGGCCCCCGTAAGAGGGCCCCTACAAGTATTTCACTGTCTGCTTGGCAGACAGTGAAATACGCGACGGGTGCAAATGCACCCGTCGCACCTTCCCACTCCGCCGGCTCGATTACGAGCCGGCATCCTCGTGGGAAGGTCGTTTTCCCCTGGGCTGGCGGGCGGCCTTTTGGCGGCCGCCCGCCAGCCCAGGGGAAAACTTGAAATACCCGCCGCGGTCTTTTGACCGCGGCGCGGTATTTTGGAGGGCGGAATTCTGGCGGGCGGCCTCCGCCGCCCGCCAGAATCAGAATGAGGGCCATATTGTCTTCATTCATTTATTTGATCATATTTTCTAGGAAGTAACATAACACTGGCTATTAAATAATAAGGTTTCATTACACTGCTTCTTAAATCAGGTGAAGATTGTTATTTCAAAGTGTATGTATCATAACAGTCAAACTTCTTAATGTACTGTTAAAGGTTTATATAAAAATTTTAATATCTAGTTGTGAAAACATATGAATAATGTGAGAAAGTACCTATTTTTGAGTGCTCACCCCTATATCATATGGGCTGATGTTGCTGGTTTTTTTCTCTTTAAACTACGCAATGGCACACTGCTGTTTAATCCCCTGTGCATGTGCTACAACCCCTAAAACGTCCAATTGGCTAATCCCCATCTATCGTATATATCTTTTCAATAAGGGCACAGAGTATGAACATATACCAAAGATATAGAAGGTTAAATGTCATCTATGGACTGTAGCTCCTATTGTGCCACTCACTAATCTGGCACGAAACACATGGCTTCAGGAATACATGTGCAGTTTGACTCCTGCAGCTTTTAAAGCTGTAGACAGACCAGTCTGAAAACACCTTGCAACACGAAGGAATCCTTATTTTCAATAAGTAGGTCACTCCTAAGCAGGCCTTGTAGCACACAAAGGAGGGTGCCTGATACTTAAAAGTAGAACATGTAAGAATACATTCTTTGTATGTTCCTAAGGTGGCAAGCCCCCAGGCACTATTTTCACTGTTGAGGCTGTAGCTGGTTCTATGGGACTGCTCATTATCTTAAACACACCTTTAGGTGTGGCACAAGCTCTTCCGTTGGACAGAGAGATTTTGCCATGTTGGATTTCACTGAAAATGGTGCACTCTGGGATAGTTTGGCAAACAGAATGTGCTGACAACATATATAGATTTGCCTTTGGGAACTTTATTCCAATTGCTCAGGGAGTGTCCAGGAGTCACCCCCCACTGGTTAGTGGATTGAACAAAACTAGCACCTCTCCCTCAGTTCCGCTGAACTCTTTGTGGGCCTGCGACAGAATATAAGAGGACTGCACCTCTTATCTGTAACCCTTGTGAAGGCCTGAATGACTTGATCTGCTGCCACTTGTGCCCAGAACTGTGAAGTGGGCTCCAATCGTCAGTTGGCGACCCTCCTGTGTGGCTACAAGGACAATCCAAGTTGCAAGAGGCCTTTTTCCTAGAGTGACCAATGGACCAACTGAAAATGGACTGGACTTCACTAGAGGTCTCTACTGGAGGGTGCCTTGCCCCCTCACTGCTTTCCCTGAGTTCCTGGGAGCCTGCCTTCAAAGTGGATAAGAGGAACTTTTTCAGAAAGTCATAAAAGTTGGGATTTGGAATTATCGTGATGTTCCAAGGCCATTGGGGCTTCAGCAGGACATTGCTGCAAAGGTGTCTGAATTTGATGCAGCTTTGTTGAATACAGCTTCAGGCTTGCCCCACTGGAATTTCTTGAGCTCCATAAAAAGTAGTAAGTCTAAAGGCAGAAATCTTGACCAGGCAAAGGAGCAAAAAGTGTCCTCCTGACACAAGGACTTTTTCGACCGGACAATTTGATCCTCACCCTCTCCAAGCTTTTCCCACCAAAACCAATGGTTTCAGCAGGACCTCATCCAGAAGCTATTTGGCTTTGAAAGGACTCCAGAAGATACAACCTTCAACCTTGCCCCATAAAAGACTTCCACAAAAGAGAGTTAGGTGCTGATTTGAGTTTGACGAAGAGGTTACTCTGTCACACATGTGATGGATATCGTGTCCGATGTATTACAAGTTTCAGAGGCTAGAATGAAATCACAATATGCCGGACAGGATATCTGTCATGTTTGTGACAGAGTAACTTCCTCCACCAAACTCTAAATCAGTGTCATAAACCCTCAGACTTGCCATGTAATAACAGCAAAAGAAGTGCTTGTAAAGAAGTATCCGCAGTGGAAAAGGCGATGTCCTTCTTGGAAGAAAGTCTGTTGGATCGTGCTGCACACGTTGCAAGGTAAATGCGGAAGAAAGGAATCCAAGATGGCCGATGAGGAGTTCAAACGTTAAGTTGTCGTTCCAGTGCTGCACTCAGTTTCAATGCTATGATACACGCTAGAGAAGCTTCTCACTTCAACTGTGACCTGACAGGAATTCAGATGTGTTATAGAGAGCGCTCACTGTGAGTAAACGTTTTCTGAGGCAAAATTGGCTTTGCATGCATTTCACAGACTATTCAAGTTAACTACAGATAATATTTATTAGTTTAGAAGCTGAGGCAGTGACAGTAGGTTTTCGCAGTTTATAAAAGAATTGCAGCTGGAATTGTTTCTGGTGAACATTCAAAGAATATAAAGATATTATCAACCAGAGTTCTAAAAGCTTTACTGGAGAATATTAACACGACAAATATCAAGAAGCTTACAGATTATAGTAACAGAAAGGATAAATACAAAACAGACAACAGAAAATATAATATATATATATATATAAATGTATATATATATATATATATATATATATACATATATATATATATATATATATATGTATATATACATATATATGTATATAGCAACTATTCAAAAGTAATTGAGAACATGCAATCAAACAAACCCAGTATATATCTATCAGCACGAAGGTTGAGAAGTAAGCTAATCTTCACTTAGAAAAAAATGAGAACTTCTAAGAAAAACATTTACTATTCATTTCTATTATTCAACATCCAACAGTAATAGAGAAAGAAAGAGAGAGACAACATCCTCAGAGAACTCAGGGTAAGAGTGTGTGAAATAATAGTTAGTGAAATGAATCATTAGTAAATGTAAATGAATGATGTATTTACAATAGTGTGTCCCTAGTAATTGTAATTGTGATTTTGCAGGTGCTGTTATTCAGTTAAAATAAGAAGTGAGCGGTAGACTGAGTATCAGAAGAAACACCATCTCTGAGGCAGTCTCTCAAAATCCCATTCCCCTTTCCCCCTCCAGGGTGCTCAAAACAGAGATTCTATTTCATTGCAAGTAGTCTGGGTTGGGACTGAGGATTTATCTTCTGCTCCTGAGGAAATCAAATCAAGGTACTCTGACAATCAGGCCCTAAGTCAGAACCCTTTGGTTGAGTTGACCCACTTGGTGTATGCAACCTGCACTCCACAGTAGTCAGACTGGAATTGCACCTAGTTCCCAGCCAACTACTAACAGTGATTTACGGTTGTTGCTTTACTTTTTGTTTTAAAAGTGAAAAAAACTCATATCTCTGATCCCCATTGTTGGATTTTTGTTGTTGTTTTGGTGTCATTTTTTCTTATTATTTGTTTCTTGTTTGGACATTGGTTGCGGAGTTTTTTATAGGTGTGTGTTCCTAAGTTAAGCCTGTCTGCTCTGTATGATAGCTAGCAGAGGTTGAGGTCAGGTTTAAATTATTGAAACTGTGTTTGACCTGAAATGATTTTAGGACTTATTACCTGAGTATGACAGACATCCTCCACAGTTAGTAGCCCATTCTCTTAGAACAAATTTGATAGACACTGCCAAATCAGGTTTTAATAAAGTCTGGTTAGACAACAATGTTTGCAGACATTTTGCTTTTGTTGTTTTAGCACTGCATAGTGTTATGTCTTTAGCAACTGTGGAAATAGATGTTGAACAAACTTTTGATCAAGATAGACAGGGTAGTAGATCAAATATATGTAGAAGAATAGTCCTTATAAACTGTCAGGACCACGCACCTGAAAAACAGGACATCTGCAGGGTCGAGGAATAGTTCCCTGACTTCCCAGGATGCCTCTAAACACTACTGGTTTATCACAGGAGTCTCGGCAGGTGTTCCAAAAGGAAAGGGGAATTGGAAGAGAAGATCAAAAAACAAACACCGGTACACCGTTACTGCCTGGTCCAGCCGGGCACCCATTTCATCTGAAGTGTAAAGCCGTAGTCAGTGGTAAGTAAGTGGTGTTTATCTGAGTATAAGGACCCAGGGACCCCATCCCTGGGGGCCAGTTTGATTAAAAAGGGGAAGGGGCATGCAGCTCCCCTCCCCAAGCCACCTATGGCCCCTCGGGACTTCATCCCCCAGGGACATTACTTATATGGAGGGGTGGGGGATGCATTCCTCTCTTTGAGCTTTAATGGCCCCAGGGACCCCACCTCCCAGGGTAGACTCATATACTGTGTACCGCAGAGCCCACCCCAAGGACACAGTAGTTTCTCAGCCCTCAGGAGATTGGGCAGTAAAAGTAAGAAAGTAAGTTAGCTCTCACTTTGTGGGAGCATTTTCAAAGCTCCCACCACTTGGTGGGAGAAGATATTTGTTTCCCTGCCCTCACTCTGGAGCAAACACAAAAACTACTACCCCTGGGTAGGAGCAATGTCAGCTCCCGATTCACCCAGTATGAGAGCCTGTGGGGAACCGAGTAGTGTTTGATGGGTGTCCTGGATGGCCACTGAGGCACTGACCTAAAAGGAAAGAAGACCATGTGGGGTGGTGTTTCGGGGCCCGTAGTGGCATGGGGAAGTGGGCCATATGCCCCTCTCCCCTTCAAATATATGTTTTGGCCCCAGGGAATAGGGTCCTTGGGGTCACAATGGGGAGGGGGCACATGTCTCCTGACCCTTAAAGGATCTGGGGGTGGTGTCTCCATGGGCCACTGTTTTCTCAGGGAGGGGCGTGCATCCCTTAATTAAAAAAAATATGATGGCCAATGGGGTCCATGGGTACTTTGTGGCTCGGGGAGGGGGTCTGTGCACTACCCTCCTCTTAATAAAGAAGCAAAGGCCTGAGGAGATGGGGTCCTTGGGCCCAAAGTGGTTTTGGGAAGGAGGCCATGCACTCTCCTCACCTTAAAAATACAAAAGCCCCAGGGAATGGGGTTCCCAGGGCCCAAAGTGAATCAGGAAGGGGACAGCAGGCATAACCCCTAAAAAATAAAAGCCCCCTAGGATGAGGTCCCCTGGGACCAAAGTGGCTTGGGAAAGGGGCTAGGCCAATGGTTTAGATGAAGTCAACCCCACACCTTTGGCTGTGCATGTCATAGGGTTGGCTGCCTGTGGGGGTTTGGCTGCAGGTCCCGGCCTGAAACCAGGTTGTACAGCCATCCCCCTGCCAAGCACAGCCAAAGGGCATGTGCGGTGTTGGCTTTATGTATGGCAATAAAATATTACTTTATATAAAAAATCCATAGAAACGGCTTTGGAGGTGTGATGTGTAGGGTTGACTGCCTGCAGGGTTGGATGCAAGACCTGACCACAGGCCAGGCGCTGCAGCCATCTCTTTGCCATGCACGGTCAAAGGCCATTTAGAGCATGGGTTGGCTGCTTGTGGGGGATTGGCCGCAAGGCCCGGCTGCCTTAGCCTTGCATGGTGGGGGATTGGCATACGTATGGTAATAAAATATTACTTTACATCAAAAATAACCTAGACATTTGCTGGAAAAACCAAGGTTAAAGGGGCGTTATAATTAGGTGAAAATGTCAGTGACAACGTAGTGTTTTAAACTTTAAAAAAACACTGAAATTCACCTTAAGGTAACTATAATTAACACCCTCACTGTGCAAAGCTATCCCCCATACTACATCACTCCTGACCTCCTGACATGTTCTATAACATCATTGACATCACTGCAACTCTTCAAATGACATCATTATTGACGAGGCTATATATATATATATATACATATATATATATATATATATATATATATATATTTTTTTTTTTTGTCAAGAGAGAGCGATAGACAGCGGGAGAGAGATGTCTATACTTTAACAAATCAATAATGTGTATGCATATAATTGAAAAAAATCAATATGCATTTATAGATATAGCTATAGTTTACATATTTTTTATTACATTTATAAATATATACATTCTCATAAAAGTAATGTTTAAGTGCTACTGAATAGCATGAATATTTGTCTTTTCAAGTGGGACCTTAGGAAGAATGCATGATACATGTTGTGTAATTTGGTATATTCAATGAAGTAGGCATTTGCAATTTAACATCTTTCATAATGTCATATTTTAAATGGTTTTCCTTTTTTTTCTTTTTTCTTACATAAGTGTAGGTCAACCCCCATCAGAAAAAATAAAATCTGGTGGGCCATCTCTAGGAAACTGTGGGCCCTGAGGGTCTATAACAGCCGTAGCCTGCACTGCTGAAAGTGGTGGGATTACCTGCGTCACTGGACCGAGATAACAGCAGAGGTCCAGCTTGGAAAGTCCTCCCAACAGCAGAAGTGTATGTGGTGTAATCTGACCCCCTTTATGGTCTGCATCTTGGAGGTGGCCTAGAAAAAAGCAACAAGGGGGTAAGTTTAAACTTGTTTGTATTATGTTGCTATATAATTTCTTTTTTTTTCAGGTTGACAGTATAGGCCTGAGCATTGGCACATAAGCCAAAACTCTTAGAATGTTCTGAATATTTGTGTAATGTTAGGAATGCTCTGTGGTCACTTCTACATACAGAAGATTAGATTCACCTGCTCTAAACTGTGTTTGTGCTCTCTCCCTTAAACATTTTAAGAATATGGTTGTGTGATTTTTTTAGCATACAAATTTTGCACCTTGCCTCTAAGTAAAGCTTGATAGTGTCATTGCTAAGGTACCAGAAGATTAAGATCAGGTTAATTTGTAAACTTTCTGTAGTTCAGCCTGACAGAGATTGCCTGGGTGGGTCTTCCACCTTTCACAATCAATTATCCCATTTATTTTAAGTGTACGGTACAATATATTTGCTAATACATTACCTACACATAGTATGAATATTAAAAATGCATGAAAGTGTGTTGTACGATACTTCTGTGCCTACCGTAAACCAAATAAATGTAATTTAGCCAATTAATATTCTTAATAAAGTCAATGATTTAGTATATTTAGGCAATATTGATTGTTTAAAGAAATGTTCTAGGTGTTTCCTAATTTACACCTCATGCATGTTTATAACAGTATGTACGGTAAACTTTGTTTTTCCCTTCATCTCTACTGATATGACTCAATAATTGTGAGAATTTGGAGATGACATCAAGTACATTCCAGCACCAATGCAACGTTTGCATATAGATGTTAAAACCTATGGTTCTGGCAAGCTCTTTAAATCCCCTGTCAAGGTCAAAACTGTGTGGTGTCAGTCCTCTTTATGTGTGCTGGAATCAAATCCCTTTGAAGTGTAAGTGGAACAGGGTACAGTGCTACCCCAGTCATCATGACAGGATGGACTACCCTGTCCACACATAATTCCCTTTGTGTGACTGACTGGTAGAAGTACATAAACCCTAATAGCAGAGCCAATCACAGTCTTGTGACAAAGGACTCTCGAAGAATGCACAAATGTTAGGACAAGATATTCTCAATTAACTCCAAGCATCAATTTCAAAATTGTGGATTACCTTTAAACTTTAACATGAAGTGCCATTTGACATTACAAATCATTTGAGTGAAAACAGGATATGTCTACCTGCCCCATTCCAAACATATAAATTATTGCATGTAACCTAGTGTTAGGCAATGTGAGAGATACACCCCACAATAGTGGACAATACTGTATGAGTGCTTTTCTGACAGGACATATATAAATCAAGTATAATTGTCTTACTGTTTAACTATGATGCATCCTGTCCCATGAGCTGTTAGGCTCTACCCTAGGAGTGTCTTATTGTTTTTATAAAGGAACATTTCTGCCTGCCTAAATGTCATTTTTGGCTACAAAAATAATAGCAGTTTAAAGGGCTAAAGTTTTTAAAGTGTTGCTTTAGTGGGTAGCACATGAATGATGCAGGTACCTTATTAGCATTTATTTCACAGGCACCAGAAACACACAGATATGCACACCCCAACACCCACCTAAACCACTTCCCTCACCCTCTAGTGGGCACCCATATGAAACCACTCTTTCACCCGTGCAGATACCTAAAAAATACACCCTGTCCCAACCCTAAATCCTCACCCAAGCAATCACCCCAAAATCACTCACCCAAACCCACACCCTCACCCAAGCAAACACCTAAAAACACCCCCACCCAAACCCACACTGTCACCCAAACCTTCATCCAAACCAAAACAACCACTCTCAATTATTACCACACCCACAGTCAAAGGAACCATCTGAAATCACCATCACACACAGCTTCCTTACCAACACACACAATCATTACACATCACAAGACCCCTACCATCAACCACTGCCTCACAAACACTCACTTCATCCACCCAATCTCTCCTTGCACCTCCCTCACAAACATCCACTCCTATCCCCAAACCTCTCAAAAAAAGACTGACCACCACCCAAATATTTCAGGTCTTTTAGTTCTATCAGCTTGTGGAGTGAGAAAACCCCCTTTTGGAAGAGGAATAGTCTGTATGAAGAAACATAGGGGGCAAAATTAATTTGCAGTGTTAAAAAGTAAAGAGTTTTCTTATTTTGAATTTTGTTTTATAGTTATGATTATATTTTTTTAAATTTAGAATATGAGAAGAATCTCAGAAGAAACAATTCCATTTTTAAGCTCATGGATTCTCTCTTATTTTTTACATATAGTATGAAAAAGGTGTGTTATTTTTCATTATAGTTCTACGCACCACATATACCATTATCAATTTGAGTCAGCATGACACTTATGTGTTTCTCCTTTTAAGTACATATACATATGTTAGCATGTCTAAAAACAGCAATGAAGATATGAAATCAAATAATTCAGTGAAGGTAAGGTAAAGACAAAAGTTACAAAATTACAATAAATATTAATGCATGAAAACAAATAGGATATATAAGGTGGATTTATAATGTATCATTTAAGTTTAAAAGGCAATTGGGAAACATTACCAATACATTAACTCTACATTATATTATGTTTAGTATTGACATATAAACATATAATTACAGTTTACATCACAACATCACATTTCGGAGCAGGATATTTTAAGTGTTAAAAGATATAAAATGTTCACATACTTTCAATTATGTGGGTGACGTCTTTGCTCATCATCGATATTTAAGAGCAGGTCAGCAAGGCCTTGCCACACCAGATTAGTAATGAAAGACTGATGTTGAAATGTAAGTTAGCTTAGTTTTACACTTTAATCAATGTGAAACTGCCTGGTCATGTGTGGAAGATTAACCGCCATGGCTGTGACAATGGAAAACAAAGTCATAATCTGGTGATTGGACTTCTGTTTGAAACACCTCTGTCACCAATTTTCATCGATTTGTCCATCAACAGAGAAGTGTAAAGGTGTCTGTGACTGCAGAGGATTGATGAAGTTTTGTCCATCAAACTCACACCACCAAAGCCAACCTTCACGAGGGACTGAAATCCATCGCCGAATGGATGAGCAACAGCCGCCTAAAACTTAACTCCGACAAGACGGAAGTCCTCATCCTCGGGCGCACCCCCTCGGCCTGGAACGACTCGTGGTGGCCCACCGCCCTGGGCCCTCCACCCACCCCAGCCAACCATGCACGAAATCTCGGCTTCATCCTCGACTCCGCCCTCACCATGTCCAAACAGGTCAACGCAGTCTCGTCCTCCTGTTTTAACACCCACCGTATGCTCCGCAGGATCTTCAAGTGGATTCCAACAGGAACCAGAAAGACGGTAACCCAAGCCCTCGTCAGTAGCAGACTCCACTACGGCAACGCACTCTACACAGGCATCCCAACTAAAGACAACGAACGACTCCAACGCATCCAGAACGCATCCGCCCGCCTGATCCTCAACATACCCCGCCGATGTCACATCTCCCCTCACCTGAGGGACCTCCACTGGCTCCCCGTGGACAAGAGGATCACCTTTAAACTCCTCACCCACGCACACAAGGCTCTACACGACAACAGACCCACCTACCTGAACACCAGACTCAACTTCTACGTTCCCTCACGTCAACTACGCTCTGCCAACCTTGCCCTCGCCATCGTCCCCCGAATCCAGAGCAAGACCTCTGGTGGCAGATCCTTCTCCTACCTCGCCGTCAAGACCTGGAACGCACTCCCAACCTCACTACGCCAGACCCAGGACCTCCTCACCTTCAGGAGACTCCTCAAGACATGGCTCTTCGAACGATAGCAGCACCCCACCCCCCCCCCAGCGCCTCGAACCCCTAACGGGTACATAGCGCGCTTTATAAATTATTGATTGATTGATTGATTGATAAAATAAAATGAGTCATGAGGACCGTCACAACAGTGTATGGATGCTATGACGATTATCGAAGGTTCGGATGCACTTACCAGAATATAAATCAGGCCCTTAATTCAAAGTTGCTTCAGGTCCTAAATTCAAAATTTCTTCAGGTCCTGCAACATGGCTCGAGTAAATCAATTTTATAATATGAACAAGATTTGTAGGTGGCAAATTACTTCAGAGACCCTGATCTAATAGAAACACAGAGCTATTGTGTATACAAACGTCAGTAGTTGAATAGATACTCTCACAAAGATTCTTCCAAGCTGCATTCAGGATCTGGTTATCCGGATGGGTAGCTAATTGGTTATGTTTGGAATTTATTTTGAAAAATGGCTTTAGTTCAGCATCCAGAAATGTAGTCAGAGCTTTATGTAGTGAAAGAGTAAGAGTAAATGTGGTAAATTGAAATAAAATAGAGAAATCCAAATAACTTACGAGTTCTAGGCAAGGGTGTTTGCTATTTCTGTATTTATTTAATAGGGTACACTTTGTTTACTCAAAATATTTAGTGAGAAATATCATCAGTTAATTTTTATCCCTTCTTATAGTATCAATTCAGAAAATAAGTGATTGTTTTTTAAATGGACTAATAGCAGTGTTTCTTACAAAAACAACACATTTTTTCTTTTCTAATATAAAAGCTTTAAAATGGTATTATTTGTGAACACACAGGTAATTAATATATTTTATATGAGTTACATGAAAGAAATATAATCCCAGAGGTTTTCCTGAAACCCAGTAAAAAGAACCCTAAAAACCCTTTACTATCCCTCAATACTACCCTTCCCTGAATTGTAAAAATCTCCAACTGCCCCCTCATCACTACCCTTCCGTGAGCCCTAAAACCCTTTTACTGCCCGGTTTTGTTACAGATCGATGAGTCCTAAAAACTCCTTCCTAGTCCAATAATGAGCCCTTAGCACCCTTTATCGGTATCCTTACTTAAGCTTTTACAAACCATTACTACTCCATAATGCTACCTTACCCCGAGTCCTACAAAGTCTTTACTATAGCCTTATAGCTTTATGTAGGATTGGAAGCAAATTGAGCTTCACAAAAACATACCACAAGTACAGTTTTCAGATGTGCATTACTTATACAAATTCATTACATTTATCTTTATACATATTTTTTGCAAATATTGCACTTTAATGTAATAAAAACAAAAACAACTTTCACTTGCACTGTGCATCTTCTTCAACTTACTGGAGACTTATAAACTGTATTGTCCGTGTTAACTGTGCTTTTGTCAGTGTTTTGCTATGTGGGAGGTAACAATATTTTGTACTGTTGAATTTTAGCAGTGCTATTTAGGAAGTTTATTTTTTTTAATTTGTCATTCACGATGTTGAGGTAACACCATTCAATATAATTGTGGAGCCACTGGAAATTAAAGTTGAGGGGTTTAAAATGGAAATGAAATGAATTTATTGTGAAAGTGAAGGGGTTTACCTCTTAATGTTAATTGATTATCTGTTTTTTTAATCAAATTTCAAATATATTGGGAAACATTACTACATTTGTTGCAAATGTATGAAGGAATTTCTGAATTTGAACCACATTGGAATAAGTCTGAAATGCTCACTGTCATGTTTTCCAGGTCTATTCTGGAGTAAGAGGGTATAATGGACAAAATATGTTAATACCTAGTGTGGAGTAAAAGCATAGAGACAAATTGAAATGGTAACAACTTTAAATGTTACATCTATCCTAGTTCAGGTGGACAACAATTTTAGAAGATGGATCTCTCTGAATTTGTACTTGTGGGTAAAAATGTTTTAAAGATATTAGCCTTACCAAAGATTTTGATGCAAGTGCAGGTTTTCTGGAAATGTTTCTAAAGAAGATGGGAAACATTGCAAAATCCTTACATCATGGTTTTTAGAAGGGTATGATTTGGATTTATTAATATTAAAAGTTATAATTAAGCTTTTCTGATGAAGCTTTCAAATTATTTGTTGCACAAAGTTGTAGGTGATTAACCTGCATATGGTAAATTGGATCAGAATTCACCCTACTAGAGCACCTTAGAGCGCCTTACTAACTAAAAAGGTAAAGTTTCAAGCACAACAACTCCTACTGCTGAACAACATACATTACAACATGGATGGAATTTTAGAAAGACATGCTTCATTTCACAAGGGAACATCATTGTGGAAATATCTAATTATAAGAATTAAGACTTAAGTGATAACATTAAATACTGGGGTCAAAGCAGCACTTTTAGGGTGTTATAATTTGGTAAGGGTGTCAGAAGTTTGATTCTGAACTCTTAAAAGTAAATGCTTCCTTATATCTTCTTTCCCTTTTCGTTGGGTTAAGGAAAGCTAGCTTGTTTTCTGTGTCAGCGTTACATAAATTGGGATGAAATTATGAACTGAGTGCTTAGAAAGCTTTATTATAGCCTACAAATGTTATTTTTCTATATCTGTTAGGGGTCATTTAAGACGACCACCTTGTCACTACGTTAATCTGACATTTATTCTAATTGTGAAATGATCCTGAAACATTTTTCCATATGCAAGGAAACTGATAGAACATAGTATTCTTTTGGAAAAATACTTTTTTTGAATTTGCTACTTTATAGGAAAAATGACAGCTCTCCTGTAATATTATGAAAGTACAAGGAGTTACACCTAGGTTTAAACTACAGATAATGATAGCTTCCTATAGTACCCAGAAGAAATATTGAAATCGTTTTAGATTTATCTACACATAGGAAGTATGAGCAGCTTTAGTATCAAAGGAATTTCAAGGTGCTTTCATTTAAACATGTGATTTGTAGAAGAATGTTATGGTTAAGTAAGTGATCTGTAGGTAATTTGTAGACACATACCTCAACTGAACTTTAGGTTGCTGAGCATACATTTCAATCAAACAAAATGTAACAAATATAATACAAAACAGAAATGAGAACAGTATATTTTCTAGCTCGCTAAAAAGTCTGGTATTTGTTCTTGTTAGGGAAACAACTTTTCTAACCCTCCTCAGAGTGATGCAAAGAAAACAAAAACACCAGGCAAACCTCTGGAACAGATTAAGGGGGTCATTACAACATTGGCGGTAAAAGGCGCTTACCGCTGTGTAGAAGACTGCCAACACACCGCCGCGTCGGCGGGAGCCCGCCACAGCTATTATGACACACATCACGGAATCCGCCGAAATTCAGACACCCACACAACACCTCCACACCAAAGGTCAGCGATAAACATGCGGAAACAAATCCTCCACCTCCACGCCAACAGAAACACGCCCATGCCATTACGACCCACGAATCCATGCGGCGGTCTTTCAACCGCGGTATTCCATTGGCGGTACACACCGCCGCGCTCAAAATACACACACAGCTCCAAAACACTGCCACATTGGACAATTCCAAATACACACACCTGATACACATACAAACAACACTCCCACACATCCAACACAATATAAAACACACACCCACATCACCCACAAACCCCTACGACCCAAAATTAGAGAGAACGCCATAGAGAGACAGCACAGAATAGAGAACCCCATCACACAGAGGCACACTACACCATCACCCACACAACATCCACGCACAAAACACCACATACCACTACACTCACCACACTCATCAACCCATACACCACCCCACACCTCACCCACACCACCCCATGTCACGCCAAAGACACCCCCGCTTCTCTGAGGAGGAGCTCAGGGTCATGGTGGAGGAAATCCTACGGGTAGAGCCACAGCTATTTGGAGCACAGGTACAGCACACATCCATAGCCAGGAAGATGGAGCTATGGCAAAGAATAGTGGACAGGGTCAACGCTGTGGGACAGCACCCAAGAAATAGGGAGGACATCAGGAAGAGGTGGAACGACCTACGGGGGAAGGTGCGTTCAACGGTATCCAGGCACCACATCGCGGTACAGCGGACTGGCGGTGGACCCCCACCTCCTCCCCCACAACTAACAACATGGGAGGAGCAAGTCATGACCATCTTACATCCTGCGGGCCTCGCAGGAGTCGTTGGAGGAATGGACACTAGTAAGTCAAATCTTAACTATCATATCCCCCACCATACCTGCATGCAATCACACACCCCCACCCTCACACCCTCCCCTATCACCCTAACTCCTCACTAATGTACCCATAACACCAACCACCCATCCCAACCCCAAGACCTGCATGACACAACTAAGCATGGACACCCATCACTAAAGCATGCCCACTGCACATACCCAGAACACCCCCCAACCATCAGCACACAAGCCCCCACACAGGAATGCCTGCACTGGGGTACACGCACACCCAACCATTGCACACCATGAAACACACACATGCAATAATCATGTACTTATACCCCCGCAGGAACCCGAAGGAACGTCACCACACCAGAGGGTCCAGACAACACCACTCCACCCCCAGAAGAGGCCCACAGTGACGACAGCAGCTCTGCCCTACTGGATCTTGATGACCAGCCCGGACCATCATGGGCCTCAGGACAGTCGGTTCCCCTTGCCCAGCCACAGCCCAACACCGAACTTCCACCCTCTGATAACACCAGCACAGCACCCACCCAGCGGGCCCATACCTCCCTACCCAGGACAGGTCAATCAGCGGTGAGTTCACCACTACAGTGCACCCAGGCTAACCCACCACCCCAACAACAACAGGGACATGGGGGCAGTGGTAGTGGGCACACGGTCCAGGGGACGGAGGCACTGGAACACATGGGAACTGGGAGGGCTGCTGTGCGACAGAGGGAGGACAGGCCAAGGGAACCTACTCTCAACGAGGCCCTCTCCTCCATCATGGGAGCATACCACCACTCCCAGGAGACGATGGCAACGGTCCTGGACAAGTTGCAGGAGACCCTGCGTCTGCAGGAAGAGCAGTATTTGGGGTTCAGGGAGGAGCTCAGGACCATCGCCTCCGCCCTGGGCACCATTGTAGGGGTGCTGACGGACATTCAAAAGACTTTGAGGGACACCGTGGCACTCCAAGGGACCCCTGACACTAGCCACGACGATGAAATGCTCTCCACCTCCGCCGGCGCTAGTGAACAGGACGCCCAGCCACAGGACCACCACACCAGCACCCCACCCCCTGCAGACGGACAACCACCACGAAAGCGGTCCCTGAGATCCAGGACAGAGCAAGATGGCAAGACCCCCGCCAGTAAATAAGACTACCCTGATTGTCCCCCCACTGTCCCACTTTGTTACCCTGTCCAGATTGGAACTGCCCCAGCTCCACTTCCAATGGCCAGATGTGCAATGTACCTGTGAGACTGATAGACTGGACTCTGCCATGGACATTCTTCCACCATAACCCATCCCGATTTCACAACCCCCCTTCATTTTTCTGCACTTAAATAAACACCCTTGAAACACTAATAAAACTGGAGTCAGTCTATGATTTTGAACTTTGTATTGTCAATTACAGTGTCAAAAAGGGTTACCCATTGGAAGGCCAACATACCAATGTCACACATCACAAGCCTTTCAAGGGTGCAAGCTGTTGACACGTAGGTTACCACATTTGTGAAACTGAAATGGAAGGGGACAACTCAATTAACAAATAGTGAGTGAAATTTAGGTACAGGACAGAGGTAGACGTGTGAAAGTTAATGTAATGTTAAACCTGAAAATGTACTCACCTGTGTCTCACTGGAAATATTGCTGTATGACTGACTCCCTGTTGTCGTTTTCGTCTTCCTCAGCTTCATCCTCATCACTGTCCACAGGCTCCACAGGCTCCACAGCTGCTACAACACCGTCATCTGGATCATCCTCCTGCAGAAAAGGCACCTGGCTTCGCAATGCCAAATTATGGAGCATGGAGCAGGCGATGATGATGTCACACACCTTCTTCGGTGAGTAGAATAGGGACCCACCTGTCATATGGAGGCACCTGAACCTGGCCTTCAGGAGGCCGAAGGTGCGTTCGATCACCCTCCTAATCCGCCCATGGGCCTCATTGTACCGTTCCTCTGCCCTGGTCCTGGGATTCCTCACTAGGGTCAATAGCCACGAAAGGTTGGGGTAACCAGAGTCCCCAAATAGCCATACACGGTGCCTCTGGAGCTGACCCATCATATCAGGGATGCTGCTATTCCGCAGGATGTAGGCGTCATGCACAGAGCCAGGGAACATAGCATTTACCTGCGAGATGTACTGGTCTGCCAAACAGACCATCTGGACATTCATCGAATGATAACTCTTCCTGTTCCTGTACACCTGTTCACTCCTCTGTGGGGGGACCAGAGCTACATGGGTCCCATCAATAGCACCTATGACGTTGGGGATATGTCCAAGGGCATAGAAGTCACCTTTAACTGTAGGCAAATCCTCCACCTCAGGGAAAATGATGTATCTCCTTATGTGTTTCAGCAGGGCAGACAACACTCTGGACAAAACGTTGGAAAACATAGGCTGGGACATCCCTGATGCCATGGCCACAGTAGTCTGAAATGACCCACTTGCAAGGAAATGGAGCACTGACAGCACCTGCACGTCAGGGGGGATTCCAGTCGGATAGCGGATTGGTGACATCAGGTCTGGCTCCAACTGGCTACATAGTTCCTGGATTGTGGCACGGTCAAACCGGTAGGTCACGATCAAATGTCTTTCTTCCATTGTCAACAGGTCCACCAGCGGTCGGTACACTGGAGGATTCCGCCATCTTCTCATATGTCCCAGCTGACAGTGCCTAAGAAGGACAACAGCGAAGAACCAGTCACTATTCCTCAAGGTATGTACCCACCGTTACACACAAGACTACACCACTCACAAAACCCCTTCCTGTATGTGTGTTGATTATAGGCCTAGCTATGTGTGACGCAGTAGTAAATGAAGCCATGTGGGCCCCTGAAATGGCGGCTGCCTGACCTCTAAAATGGGACAATGGAATTGTGGGGTAACTGCGCTGACGTTGGACACCGTCACGGTAGGCGGTCGTAGAGCGCGGCGCAATGCTGCATTGGTTAACGTTGGACCCTATGGGTCCCAGGAGCCAATGAACAGGTGCGCCGGCGGGGATGATGCGCCCGCCGCGGACGTCACCGCCATTTTCTATCTCTTCAATCAATAGATACCTGACCTTCGACAGGAGAGGACCTACACTGCTAGTGCTGCTGTGACCTCGGTCTGGAAGCGACAATGGCTGCTTCGTCTGGGGAAAGAGCCCCTGCCTTCACTGCACAGGAGTTGGAGAAACTTGTGGATGGGGTCCTCCCCCAGTACATGCTACTCTACGGTCCTCCAGACCAACAGGTCAGTACACAGGGAGCACGTTGGATGGGCTATGCCTGGGTGGAGAGGGCTGGTTAGAAGAGAGAAGGGTGCAGAGTTCATAGAACATAAATGCATGGTAATGAATGGGCCACATGGCCAGAGTAGGGAGGGGGCCACTCACATTGACGGTGCAGTAGGTAATGACTGTTCCTCTTTCCTTGTGCATGTCCTGTAGGTCAGCGCCCACCAGAAGAGGGACATTTGGCGTGCCTTCGCCAAGGAAGTCCGGACCCTGGGGGCCCACCAGAGACCGGGCACCCACTGCCGTAAGAGATGGGAGGACATTCGCCGCTGCAGCAAGAAGATGGCGGAGGCTCAGCTGGGGATGGCCTCCCAACGTGGGAGGGGTGCCCGTCGCACCATGACCCCCCTGATGTTCCGGATCGGAGTTGGATGGGCGCTTAAGGACATCACAGCAGACACAAGGGGGTGAGTACAACCTCATTCTGTGGACTTTGCGTGCAGTGGAGGTGTCTGGGTGGGGGAGGTGGGCTGTGGGTGTCCCTAGGCCAGGGCGAGTTAGGTAGGCAAGGCCCCTCCGTAATGTAGGCCATGTGGCACTCTACCCCAGCTCAGAACAGTGGCAAGTTGATGTATAGTTGCCCCTTTGCCATCCATGTGCGCAGATTTCTACCATTGCCATGTATTCCGTATCCCAGAAATTGCAGGTGCAGAGGGCAGGAGCACGGCGTAATGCATGGGGCTGCTGCGTCTGTCTTGTCCGCCAACGGTAGCGGTATGCCATGCACTAAAACTCTCTTTCTTCTGACTCCCCCCCTTTTCCTGCTCTCCCTGTCCTTTTGTACATCAGCATCATCAGGCGGAGGTACAATGGCACCGGAGCATGAGGGAGCTGCATCCCACATGGCCATGGAGGGCCACACCACAGACTCTAAATGCACCAGTGGGAGGGAGGGCGAGGGGAGCTTCACGTCGGCCACAGGATCACCAACCAGCGACACTGACTCGTCCGCCGATGTGAGCTCCCCTGTGGTGGCGGCACCATCTGTGCCCCCCACTTCTACAGGTACAGCCGCCACCTCCCCTACCAGCACCGCCCTCCCAGCAACCCCTCAGCATTCGCCCTGTGCCTGCTCACCCAGGAGGGTGGGCATCACCTTCGCCCCAGGCACCTCAGTCCCTGCCCCTGTCACCCCTGCTGCCCTCAGTGAGGAGGCCATTGACCTCCTCAGGTCACTCACTGTTGGGCAGTCTACCATTATGAATGCCATCCAGGGTGTAGAACGAGAGTTGCAACACGGTAATGCATTCCTGGAGGGCATTCATTCTGGTCAGGCTGTCCTTCAGCGAACCCTGCAATCTCTGGCCTCAGCACTGATGGCAGCCATTGTCCCTGTGTCCAGCCTCCCCCCTCCAACTTCCTCCACCCAGACCCAATCCCCTGTACCCCAGCCCATCCCAAGCACACCTACAGACCAGCATGCACACAAGTCAACACCCAAAAG
This sequence comes from Pleurodeles waltl, assembly GCF_031143425.1. Taxonomy (NCBI): domain Eukaryota; kingdom Metazoa; phylum Chordata; class Amphibia; order Caudata; family Salamandridae; genus Pleurodeles; species Pleurodeles waltl. The sequence continues at coordinate 276,034,947 of NC_090444.1, read as the reverse complement.
TAGCTCAAGCAAACATAGGCACCACACACACCAAAGGCACACACAAAAGCATCACACCCATACAGATACAGCAACATCTACTGTCTCCACTGTGTCCCCCTCCTCCTCTTCTCCCTCCTCCCTCCCAGTCTCGTCTACACACACACCTGCATGCACCATATCTAAAGGCGCTAGGACTCGCACCAGGACACCCAGCACCACAAGCCGCTCACCTGCACTCACCACCCCCACTGCCATTTACACGTCCCCTGTGTCCTCTCCCAGTGTGTCTGTGACGCCCCCTCCCAAAGTACACAAACGCCGGCAATCACTCACCCAACATCCATCCACCTCACAACAGCCTCCAGTACCTGCACCTGCACCTGCACCCAAAACACCTAAAGTGACACCTCCTACAACCACCTCCTCTGTCTCCACTCCCAGACCCCCTCCAACTACCCATCCCAGTGTCCGTCAGAAACTGTCCCTATGTCAAATTGACCTTTTTGCCCCCAGCCCCCCCTCCAATTCATCAGTCCCGTCGAAGCGCCTCAGCCAAAAAGCCTCCAGTACCAGTGGTGCGTGTTCCAGGTTTTTGGAGTGCACCGTCCACCAGGGCAGGCAGTAGGACCCGGAGCCAAGGCACTGTCAGCCCACCCCCTGTAAAGGCTCTGAAATTGGAGAGTGGACGACGGGACCGTGTCAAGACTCCTGGTGGGACTACAACTGAAATGGGATCGAAGGCGATTGGTGAGTCAGCTGTAACTCCAAAAAAGGTGGGGAAGGTCCCGAGGAAGTCTCCCCAGCCTGTTGTGAGTGTCACGGCGGAGAAGTGCGCCATCATTTCCGGCGGTCCAGACACAACTGCCAGCACCGTCGTTACTGGTCAGGAGACCACCGCCGGAGTCACAGCCCAGGAGGGCCCAAGTATCGTTACTGGTCAGGAGACCACCGCGGGAGTCAGTGCCCAGGAGGGCCCAAGTATCGTCACTGGTCCAGAGACCACCGCCAGAGTCACAGCCCAGGAGGGCCCAAGTATCGTTACTGGTCAGGAGACCACCGCCAGAGTCACAGCCCAGGAGGGCCAAGTATCGTTACTGGTCAGGAGACCACCGCCAGAGTCAGTGCCCAGGAGGGCCCAAGTATTGTCACTGGTCCAGAGACCACCGCCGGAGTCAGTGCCCAGGAGGGCCCAAGTATCGTCACTGGTCCAGAGACCACCGCCAGAGTCACAGCCCAGGAGGGGCCAGGATGCCACAGCCCCGCTGGGCAATGATGGAACGTCATGCCACACACCAATGTCCAGTGTGGAGATCGTCATGCCACACACCAATGTCCAGTGTGGAGATCGTCATGTCACACACCAATGTCAGTATCAGAACCGCCATGTCAAAGCACTGATGAACAGTCCTGAACCGCCATGGCAAAGCACCGCTGAACAGAGCAAAGACCGCCATGTCAAAGCACCGCTGAACAGTCCTGAACCGCCATGGCAAAGCACCGCTCAACAGGGCAAAGACCGCCATGTGAAAGCACCGCTGAACAGTCCTGAACCGCCATGGCAAAACACCGCTGAACAGGGCAAAGACCGCCATGTCAAAGCACTGCTGAACAGTCCTGAACCGCCATGGCAAAGCACCGCTGAACAGGGCCAAGACTGCCATGGGAAAGCACCGCTGAATAGTCCTGAACTGCCACGGCAAAGCACCGCTGAACAGGGCAAAGACCGCCATGGCAAAGCACCGCTGAACATAGCAAAGACCGTGTAGGTATGAATAGGCCGCCACATCAGGCATCCTTATCCCATGTGCAGCTGGGACAGTGACAGGACAGGAACTTTCATGGGGAGACTCATCCAGTCTGGGCACCAGTCCCACCCAGTACCAGTAGAGAACTGCATCTACTTGAGAGACTGTGGCTTTGCACTCCCCAGGATGGCACAGTGGGCAACCCACCCACTGTAGAGACTTGAGAGACTGTGGCTTTGCACTCCCCAGGATGGCACAGTGGGCAAGCCACCCACTGTAGAGACTTGAGAGACTGTGGCTTTGCACTCCCCAGGATGGCACAGTGGGCAAGCCACCCACTGGAGAGACTTGAGAGACTGTGGCTTTGCACTCCCCAGGATGGCACAGTGGGCAAGCCACCCACTGTAGAGACTTGAGAGACTGTGGCTTTGCACTCCCCAGGATGGCACAGTGGGCAACCCACCCACTGTAGAGACTTGAGAGACTGTGGCTTTGCACTCCCCAGGATACATCAATGGGCATGGAGCCCATGGATCTGGCTTCGCATTCATGTGGCTGAGGTGCCCCCCCTTCCCCCTGAGGTGCCTGTAGTGTTTCTATCTGATGCCCCGGCAGTGTTCTCTCCGATTTTGGTCAGGTATCTATTGTGGGCCTCGCCCATGCATTTTTGGACTGTTGGTGCACGGACATTGTTGTGTACATATCTGCACCAATTCTTGTATTGTATACATAATTATGACAGATTTCGAGATATAGGGGGTCATTCTGACCCTGGCGGTCTTGGACCGCCAGGGTCACGAATGACGGAAGCACCGCCAACAGGCTGGCGGTGCTTCAAATGGCATTCTGACCGCGGCGGTAAAGCCGCGGTCGCCCTGCCGGGGCCGGCGGTATTCTGCCGTTTTTGCCCCGGCTGGGAGAATCCGCCAGTGCAGCGCTGCAAGCAGCGCTGCCCTGGGGATTCTGACCCCCGTACCGTCAGCCTGTTTCTGGCGGTTTTCACCGCCAGGAAGAGGTTGGCGGTAAGGGGTGTCCTGGGGCCCCCTAACAGGGCCCCGGCCAGCTTTTCACTGTCTGCCTAGCAGACAGTGAAAAGCGCGATGGGTGCAACTGCACCCGTCGCACCGCTGCAACACCGCCGGCTCCATTCGGAGCCGGCTCCTGTGTTGCGGCCTCATTCCCGCTGGGCCGGCGGGCGCTAACTTGGTTAGCACCCGCCGGCCCAGCGGGAATGTTGGAATGGGGACCGCGGAAATTTGCCCGCATGGCGGCCAAATGGCGGTTTCCGTCTGGCGGGCGGCGGTAGAGTTGGAATCACCCCCATATATCAGTATATTTTTGTATGACATGTATATTGGCACATTACAATGTTTGACCGCAATTCGCTTTGTCTTTGCATTCTTCCGGGGGGATTGTGGGTTGTTCATGTGATATTTCTGACTGCATTGGTGTGTATGTTGTGATATGCGAGGGTGGGGGTGTTTGGTGGGTGTCCCCCTAACTTTTGCCTCCCCCCTCCCCCGTGTCGTAGGTGCAGTACTCACCGGTATCTTCAGCGCCTACGTCGCTGTTGGTCGTAGAGGAGCAGAAAGACAAGGGCAGGTAGTATTTGGAGTTCCGGCTCCATGGAGTCGTCGTTCCTCGTGAAGTGTGTTCAGGTGAGGGTTTTCCCATAGCAAAAGCTGTTTCCGCCGTGTTTTTATCCACGGTGAATCCGCCCCGGAAAAGGTGGCGGATTGGTGTGTTCTGATACTATGGGCGGTACATTGTCTCCCGCCTGTCTGTTGGTGGTGACCGCTGCGCTGCTTGTCTGTACCACCGTGGCGGGCAGTGTGTTAAAGTGGCTGTCTTTGTTGGCGGTTTCCACCAGGGTCATAATTCCCTTTTTTTGTCCACCGGCCTGTTTGCGGTCTTACCGCCGCTTTAACACCGTCCGCCAGGGTTGTAATGACCCCCTAAATGTTTGTTGAGGTGCCTTTGTTTATTAGCAGGCCAAGGCAGATGCACATCCCAGTGTTACACCTTACAAACAAGCGTCTTCTGCCTGGAGTCATTTTTGTCTTGCAGTTATATATGTTAGAAAGTGCTGTCATAGCCAAATCCCAAAAGGGGACATAGTCAAAACATGGGGAAGCATAAACAGAATAGAAATGCTGCATATACACAAACTACAAGACCACAGAGTGACATTATACATAATGCAGTGTGAGCAAAACAAGTGAATAGACAACAGGTGGACTGTAGGCAAAAGGGGGCTGTGATCTTGCTAGTGGGTTGCTGATGGGCTGACCTATTTGTGTGAGACAGAACTAAACTTGGCGTGGTTTGGAGAGGTTTGTTTGCACAGCTGGCATAGGTGTCAGAGAGGTCAGCAAGGAAGCTTTGGTGCAGTGCTGAAATAGTAATGTGAAGGAGGGGGGAACCATTCTGTAAATGAGAGGGAGAGCACCTGAACGAGCAGCTTGGACAGGGACAGGAATAGATAGCTTGGTGGGATTCAGATAATACAGGAGAGAATTGGAACTTATGTATGATATCTATGTGGTACATATATATGTATATATATATATATATATATATATATGAATATATATATATATACATATATATATATATATATATACACCTATATATATTTCACAATAATCCCTGCTTTTTTATAGTAATATCCCACACATTTGTAAAAATATATAATATATATATGGTAGAAGCATAGAACTAACTACGCATCAATAAAGTACATATCTGTGGATGGTATTACACATTACACAGTTTTTAAATGAAATACACATATTGTCTCATAGATTTAGACCTATGAGATAATCATTATTTAAACATAGACAAAATGATATGCTAGTATCCAATGCATTCATGTGTTATAGGTCAATAGCCATAAAAGCAAACATTTATTTATGTGTTTCCTCTACATCTTGTTTTATTCTAAGTTATCTGCGGGCTAGCTCCTGCTGTGTAGGAGCCAGAACTTTAACTGCAGAGATCGAAAGGATGCTATTACTACAGAATTACTGGAGCATGGAGCAATACCACTGAAGACAACACAAAAGTACCACTCGTGTTATAAAGATACCCAATAGTTGTAGAACTGAGCTCTCCAACCAACCATCCTGTTGGTAGCCACGACCGCAGCCAGGACCAACCATCAGAATCTGCAAATTTCTCTGCTCCATAAAATATTCTGTTTTTTTAATTTGGGCCACATACCTTGCTATGCTTCCATTTTCATTTAAAAAATGACAACAAGAGGAATTCAATAAAATGGACAGTCTCCTTGTTGTAGTGTCAGGAGGTCAAGGGCAATTCTATATTGAATAGTCATGGCAGCCACAGAATTTGTTTCTACCTGCAACTCTTGTTGCATTGAATGCTACGGCTAGCTCAGCTAACATGTTAACCATGGCCAATTCCAAATCATATACCCCATATCCAGGAACTAATATACGCATTAGCTCAAAAAATATACCTTGTATAGCATCCAGAATAGGTGTATGTGTGTTTCTTTTATACCTATAAGCAAATCTCCCCAAATTTAATGGCTCATGGGCAGCAATATGCAGCACAACTGAAATGTTTGGTGTAAGATAAGAAATTAGCTCATAAAATATACCTTGTATAGCATCCAGAATATGTGTATGTATGTTTCTTTTACACCTATAAGCAAAACTCCCCAAATTTAATTGCTCATGGGCAGCGATATGCAGCACAACTAAAATGTTTGGTGTAAGATAAGAAATAGCACACATGCCTTTCCAGTGCTGGGGCAGCACCTTGTAAGCCTTAGTGCCACAAACGAAATACATACTGCTCTTTACTGAGAGGAAGGCCTACCCCTCAGGGAAATAAATTCTTAAATTGATTTGTAATCAATCCATGCAGAATTTATAAGTGTAACATTTTTTCCAGGGTGCTATGTGGGAGCAGCTAGCTGACCATATAATATTTTAGAAATCACATTTGGTGCAATAGCATAATCATTTGTTTGCTCCTTTAATGGATCATAAAGAAGACCGTCAGGTGTTATCAACAGTATCTCTCCATGTATAGTGATGTTCCAGTAATGCAAAGTGTAGTTAACTTTTTTCCTTGTATCTTAGTAGTCCAAATCCTACTTATTAACTGCCTGTCCCTTATATTCCAATTACTCGTGGTATCATCAAATTTTAATATGTTAGGACACTTACTACTTGCTAGATATCCTAAGTACCGGGAAGCTGGGTTGTATCCTGAAACTTGATGCTTCATATATACAGTAAAGGCACTGTCCTCTGCATTGTTTTCTACCGTAGGTGACACTGGGTATTCTTCTTGAATATTTGGCAGTATGGTAAAACCTGGGTACCATCCAATCCTTCCTTCTCCACAGTCCCAAGTTACATTCGTTATAAGGCATCCCTTTCCTTGTGCATAGTTCTGTAAAAGCACAGATGCCCTATGTAAGCCAATTGGGCCACTGGGGTGTCTGGATAATTCTCCACACATCCAGCAATTTTCAAGACCTTAGACTTTGGCTACTTTCTCATGTACTGCAATGTGGGGATGGTCAGCTTGTTGTCTAAATACAGGTAGCACACACAAAATTAAGGTACTGTTATTCAGTTCTAAGACACTTTCTCTAAGTGTTAGTAAGGCAATGGCACATATCTTGCTGTCCTCTGCTTCTCTTCCTGGTCCGCAGTCGTCTTATTCTGGGGAGGCTTCATGGACCTGATCTGCAGTGTTTATTTTTATGCAGGTGCGACCATCACCTTTCTTCGAGACTACGTCGTGTGCTTCACTCAACAGCATCAGTCAGTGTCACTGTCCCTGAAACACTTGATGAGGTACACTAAATGTGGCTCTTAGAAATGGTCTGGTCTGTCTCCCCCTTTTCTGGTATGTTGCACTGCTCCACGGGTGGCAAGTGCTCATCCATTGCAGGTGTCAACATCAGGACAGTGCGCGCACTACGGGCGACGTAACGCAAAAAGCCAATACTTATGCAATGTAATAATTCATGTGTTGTGTGTTGATGCAGTATGTTAACCTTTTGAATTGCAGAGATTTATCTTGAAACGTCAACAATGCTGTTTGCAATGTATTGTTCATTTTCAAGGCTTTGCTGCAGGATTACAGGGTGTGGTTAGGGTGTGGTCCCTATTCTGAGTCCTTCTAGAATCCTTTCCTGCAGTCTGGCTGGGTGTGGCATATGGGCGGGGCCTGGGTCTATTTAAGGGACCCAGCCCAGCTCCACGTGCTCACGATTCAGAGGCCCTGGTGCAGAGCAGCAGCATTTTCCTGAGCTCCTGTTCCGGAGGCCTACCTAGGCTTTTCCAGGCCCTGTCCTCATTATCTTGGTGATCCTCAAGCAGGGCGGTAAGGTGGAGGTCAGAAATTTTCGAGTTTTGAGCCTTTTGGTTAATCACGTGTGCGATTGTTTTCTTGGCAATTAACCACTGCAACTCAGATCGGCAGAGTGCGCAATCGTATCTTGGCATTTAAACCTTGATGTACGAATCGTCAACAGTGTGGGCGATTCATTCTTGGCATTTAACTCTTGCAGTACAGATCGGCAGAGTGAGCGATCATTTTATTTCATGACATTTGAATCTTGATGTACGAATCGGCAACAGTGTGCGTGATTCATTCTTGGCATTTAACTCTTGCAGTGCAGATCGGCAGAGTGCACGATCGTATAATGGCATTTAAACCTTGATGTACGAATCGGCAACAGTGTGCGCAATTCATTCTTGGCATTTAACTCTTGCAGTACTGATCGGCAGAGTGCGTGATCATATCTTGGCATTTAAACCTTGATGTACGAATCAGCAACAGTATGCGCGATTCATTCTTGGCATTTAACTCTTGCTGTACAGCTCGGCAGAGTGCGCGATCATTTCATGACATTTGAATCTTGATGTACGAATCGGCACCAGTGTGCGCGATTCATTCTTGGCATTTAACTCTTGTAGTACAGATTTTCAGAGTGCGCGATCATTTCATGACATTTGAATCTTAATGTACGAATCAGCAACAGTGTGCATGATTCATTCTTGGCATTTAACTCTTGCAGTACAGATTGGCAGAGTGCACGATCATTTCATGACATTTGAATCTTGATGTACGAATTGGCACCGGTGTGCACAATTCATTCTTGGCATTTAACTCTTGCAGTACAGATCGGCAGAGTGCGTGATCATTCCATGGCATTTAACCCTTGCAGTACAGATCGACAGAGTGCGCAATCATTTCATGACATTTGAATCTTGATGTACGAATCAGCAGCAGTGTGCGCGATTCATTCTTGGCATTTAACTCTTGCAGTACAGATCGGCAGAGTGCATGATCATTTCATGGCATTTAATCCTTGCAGCACTGATCGACACAGTGCGTGGTCATTTCAGGCTTTTTCGTCTTGCTGCACAATCTGGCAATAAGGTGTGCAAAAGTTTCTAGACAATTGACTCTTGAAACTCAAAATCAAAAAAGAGTGAGATTCAATGTTCAGAATTTTCTTGAAACTCAAATCGAACATAGTGTTATTCCATGTTCAGATTATTCTTGAAACCTAGATCAAACAGAGTGTTAGTCAATGTTCAGAGTATTATTGAAACCCAGACTCAACAGAGTGTTATTCAATGTTCAGAGTATTCTTGAAACCTAGATTAAACAGACTCCTAGTCAATGTTCAGATTATTATTGAAACTCAAATTCAACAGAGTGTTATTCAATGTTCATAGTATTCTTGAAACCCAGATCCAACAGTGTTAGTCAATGTTCAGAGCATAAGATGTTATTCTAAAAACGCTCATATGAAAGTTTGCATAATCCTTCTTTATTTTCCAGATACCCAGATCTAATAAGGTCATGTTATAGAAAAGCTCTTGATCATTCATGTTACCAGTATATAAATATTTGGAACAAAGTTTATGAAAGTCAATGTGAATAATCTTGCTATGGTGTTCTTAACTATTGCTCCCACAGGTCTCCTTCCCCGCTGTTCCCAACCTAAAACCCCATCCCCCGTTTGCCCATTCTTTAACTCTGTGCTATGATAGCTAGTAGAGTTTGGAGCTACCAAGAGGTGGACATACTGGGAACAGGCGCAAACCCCGAGGATCCAGTCTCCCTGACAGCAGGCACCGCTGTCTCAGTCGTTGTTGGTGAGGATCTGATCCTACTGTCATGAATCCAGTCAGCACGTCCCTGCACCTTCACCGTGTCAGTAGGAGTACAAAATGTTGTCCAGTCCACCTAGAACTAAGAGGAACATCTTTTATTTTTATCACCATGACCATTTCTCCAGCTTTAAAATGGTGTGTGGGCTCTTAGGACGGATGGGGCAAAGCTTTCTTTATCTGGAAATGGTGATGCCTCAAGACTGTTGACAACTTTACATCATAGTCAGAAATGTTTTCATATATCCAAAGCAGTCTTGCTTGAGATGCTGGGAAAGGCAACCTCAACCCCACGGACATAGGTTGCCCCATCAGTACCTTATGGGGGAGGACAAAAGAGTTGTTCTGGATAGCGCCACCCTTATGGCATGCAGCACTAAAGGTAGAGCATGAGGCCATAACAGGCCAGTTGCATCAGCTGTCCTTGCTAACCTGTTTTTTACTGTCGAGTTCATCCTCTCGACCTGTCCTAAACTTTGGGGGTGGAAGGAGGCATGCAGTTTCCACTCTATTCCCAAACAGCCACACATCATTTGCACAATAGCAGCTACAAATTTACCCCCTCTGTCACTGTTTATGCCATGGGGGACCCCAAATCGGGATTTGCTATTTTTCATCAAGCATTGCACAACAGTTGCCACATAATTCTTTCTTGTGGGAAATGCCTCCACCCATTTTGAAAATTGATCTACACACACCAGCAAATATTTGAATCCATTCACTGGGGACATATATGTGTAATTTATTTGGACGTTGGTATAGGGACCCTGTGGCACTGGCAAATGATCATATGTAGGAAGGGACCGGCCTTTAGTACGATGGGCACAGACAAGACACTTGGAGCAGAATTGTGCAGTGAAGACTGTTATCCCTGGTGCAAACCATTCCTTTCTAATTAGCTCATTCATCCCACCTTGTGCCAGTTGAGTGGGTCCACGAGAAAGCCTTGTAAGAGGAAGGAACATACTGTGTGGAGCCACAGGTCTCCCGTCCCAGTGGACCCACAATCCCTCATCATTTTGCTCATATCCAGCATGAATTCACATTCTCTCCTCACCTGGTGCTGCAGACCATTGTGCTTCCATCACATCAGCTAGCAACAATTATCTCTAAATAAGTTCAAGTTTTTTAATGCTTTTTGCCATTAGGGGCACCATCTGTACAGGCTGTAACATGCTCTCTCTTGCTGCTGTGCCAGCCTTGGCATTGCCTCTGGCTATCTTGGTATTAGCTCCTGTATGGGCCTTGCATTTTATGTCTGCTATGCTGTTAGGCAGTAGTATTGCTTTCAACAATTTCTTTACTGAAAGGCCATGGTGAATGGGGCGCCTGCTGCTGTTATGAAACCACGATACTGCCACAGCTGGCCAAAATCATGGACAACTCCAAAGGCATAATGTGAGTCACTATAAATGTTAATAGTTTTCCCCTCAGCTCGGATGCATGCTAATGTTGCAGCATACAGCTCAGCTTGCTGGTCAGATGTGCCAGGAGGCAGAGCTGCACTTTCAATTATGGTGTCTACTGTTATAGCATACCCTGCTCTGTAATCGGTGTCTGTTAGTCTGCTGAAGGAACCATCAATGTATCACTCATAGTCTGCCTTTTCTAATGGTATCTGTTGTAAATCTGGTCTGGATGTGATACATGTTTGTACAACCGCAACACAATCATGGTCAGGGGTCTCATCAGAATCTCCTATTGCAGGTAACAATGTTTCCAAATTAACAGGTGGACATCTTTTAATGGTGATATTAGTGTTAGACAACAATGTGACCTCATAAACCAGCCGAAAAATGCTGAGTTGCTGCTGATGACAACAACAACTGTACCCAATGTGGCACATAAACAATACAAGGGTAGTCCATCACAATAGGAGACACCCTCTCTACCATCACAGCTGCTGCGGCCACTGCTCTCAAACAAGCTGAATGCCTACTCACTGCTGAAGGCAAAGTCACAGAATAATACTCCACAGGCTTTTTTCCAGAGGCATGCTGCTGTCTTGGCACACCATTTGCAATGCCATTTTGGTCTGACACATAGAGATGGAAGGGCAATTTATAATCAGACAGCCTCAATAATGGTGCAGTACACAATGTCCCTTTCAATTTCTTGAAACATTCTGCATACAATGTTGTTGTGGGCTTCTTTTAGTGTGCATTTCCTCAAGATCGCATCATAGGATCTGTACTCAGAGATCCACTTGCGCCAGTAGTTCATCATTCCCAGGAAGGACATAATTCCTTTCTTGATTGACGGGGGCTGCATACTTTTAATCATTTTAATTCTGTCAGGTGATATGCGTGGTGCACTTTTGGATATCACATAACCCAGGTAAGTCACCTCTTTTTGGCAGCAGTGACATTTTGATAATGAGGCTTTGTGTTCTCTCTCCTGGATGTGGTTCAGCAGAGCAACAATGTCTTTTTCACAGGCCTCAAGTGTTGGAGGTGCCACAAGGATATCATCAGCATACTGCAAGATGACTTTTCCAGGCCTTCCAGGCCTTCCAGGTGTAGGCTACCCAGTTCTCTCTTTACTGCCTGTGCATAGACCATGGGACTTTCTGTGAAGCCTTGGGCAGGTCTTGTGAAAGTGCACTGGGTATCTTCTATTGTGAAGGCAAAGAGGTACTCACTCTCTGGATGGACTCTTATGCTGAAAAACACACTTGTGAGATCTATAACTGAAAAGTACTCTACTTTTGCAGATATAGAAGATAATATAGTATTGGTGTCAGACACAACAGGTGCTAAGGAAACCATGATGTTGTTTATCTGGTGTAAATCCGTATGAATCTATAGTGCCTTTTACTGGCCTTGGGAAATTGAATTATTGGACTAATATATTGGCTGCCGGTCTTTTTAATCATACCCTGTTGTAAAAAAAAAGACTCAATCACAGGTTTTATTCCCTTCTCTGACTGAGGTGACAATAAATTCTGATGCACATAAGGTAGTTCTGCATTTTCCTTTAGCTTCACTTTATGGGGAGGGCATGTTTTGAACAATCCTGCCTCATTTTTGTGTTTTGCCCAATCTTCTGAGTTCACTTGTTCTAGGACCGTTTTTGTAGTCAGATGTAAAGCCATATTCCCTTCAAGCTTATCAAAAACTGCAGCCCTGTCATTTCTGAGCATACTCAACGACCAAAACCATCCTTGTCCATCTCCCAACACAGACACAACTCCCAAAGGAAATGTAAAATACTTTGTTCTTAATAAGTCCCGGAGACGTTTGACCATGGGGCCCAAATCTTTAGGGTAGAATCCTGGTGCTACAGGTATAGATGTGTGTGGTTCTGAAGCTGGCACTTGAAACAACCTATCTACCTGTTGGGCCTAGCGCAATGCTCACGGTACACCCTTATTTGCCTACATAAAATGGGGCATATTTAAGAAAAGTGGTGTTGCATCCAATGCAGTGCTACATTTCTTGCGCCCCTTAGCACCCTCCCTAATGTCAGCATGTATATGCAGTATTTAAGATATGAAGGAGGGGAAACCATTCTATGAATGAGAGGGGGAGCACATGAACAAGCAGATTGGTCAGGGACAGGAATAGATAGTCTGATGGGATTCAGATAATACAGGAGAGAATTGGAACTTAAATATTATATCTATGTGGTACATACAGATGGATATATATATATTCTTCTCAACACTCCTGACCTGATTTGCACATTTATAGAGTTAACAAAATGTTCTTGCTTATGCATGGAATCCTCTGACAGGTGCAGGTTTTCATGAGCACTCAGGAAAATGTGTGCAAATATTTTTTCTCTAGCAGAAATATACACTCACATCTTTAGTATGAGAAACGACAGCACAAGTGTTTTCCTTTTTGTTCTCAATGGGGAAATTATTTCCCTTGTGGAGTACTCCTTTTCTCTGCACCAATTGTATGGATATTCCCTTTCCCCAAATCCTCCCCTCAAAAAGGGATTTACTATGCAGGGAGAATATTTTTACCTGAGGCAAAACATAGAAGCATATCCCTCCATAATCCCATGGATTTTGCTGATATTCTCTTTTAAATGCAATGCTGTTAAATCATTTACTTCTATTGTGACATGAGCATATTAATGTGTCATATTTTCCAGGGTCAGAAGGAGATCAGTTTGTGAACACCAACAAACATTTAAATTGCTTGAAAAACAGAAGCAGGCAAACTTATCAAAGCAATAGATGGGAAAACATCCTAAAAACATCCTAGCTCCGCTTTTAGTTGCTTCCTAAAGTTATGCAGTTCATTTTTATGGAGCAGGAAAAATAAATGAATTGAATTTAAAGACTGCTGTAATTGAAAATGATCTACCCACACCCCTTAAGGCCTTCAGTAGGTACTTTGAAACTTTGAAGAAATGCTTGTCTTTTGATCTTAACACCTGACTTGGTGAGTAATAGCGGAGATAAGCATGGATTGGACCCACCCTCTGTAGTAAACATTGCATTGCGCACCATGAACATAGCTCTGAAAAAATATATTTTCATTCACTGGCAATCTGTGTAAAGAGATAATAGCTGGAGATATATGGTCCATTTAAATGTAAACCAAGTGCCAGCCTAGCGGTACATTTTTGGACTAACTGTAGTGGGTGAATCAGATGAGCTGAAAAATCAAGCAGGGGCCGCTTTAGGGCATGCAAGCAGTGCCCCCGCTTTGGGCTCTGAGCTGTGTTTATGGGCTTAAAAGCACCTGCTTCAGAGTTCCTTGTGTTTCCAACAATTTTTGGGCAACCATAAAAATCTCAAGATAGGGTTGGGAAGTAAGATGGCGGCCGTGTGAAGACCTCTGCTTTTTGCCCTCTTCCCCTACCGAACCTACCAGATGTTTAATGTTCCTCAGCAGTCAGCTCTGGGGAATGATTGCCGGGACTGAATTTGCTAGGGTTCCACTTGCTGTCTGGCTGTTTGCTGCCAAAAGACCGATCCCGCTGGATCGTATTTGGAGGTGGCTTCCTCTGCGGTTCATGAGGCGTATGCAAGATCAGGTCACCATGCTAAGCAATGGACGGCAATGCCTCCGAAGGCTATGAGAGGTTGAATACCCACAAAGGAGCAGTGATGAGAATGGGCCTGCGGTGTCCAAATCAGCATTCAATGAAGAAGCTGGCTGACAGACGGAGCCCAGAGATAGGGGCCTGCAGCCCTGTGAGAATGAAAGCTTCTGCGGGCTATGCAGGGTCCATGGCAGATTTCTTCAGGAGATTCATGCAGCCTTCAGGCTCAGATAGAGGCCTTTGGTTGGATAGCTGGGCTTCAGTTCCAGTACTACCATTGTATCTTGCGCCCCCCTCTTTCAGTTCTGAAATCAATGTAGCTGCTCAAATTTTTCAGGGAGAGGGCACAGAGAAGCACTCTGCTCAAGAAAAGACTCAGGCACCCCCAGAGACCACGTTAGCAAATAAGGAAGACTCCTCTATGCGGTGCCCGGATGGACCTGACGAGATGAAGGCATGGCCAGCACAAATCCTGCAATAGGGGCAAATATACATGACACCCTGAATGGGGGGCTACACCTAACAGTCCTGTAACTTTATGCAGTTGGTAAATCAATAAAGGGTGCTCTACAACTTCAACAAATATCCTCCGGTGTTCATTTTAAGACACGCATTGATGTAGACTCAGAGGATCATTTCTTCTCACTTTCAGATCACTCAGAATGGTTGGATTAGGAGAATCAGGAGTCAGTTGGAGGGCGCTCTAGAGAGCGGTCGTTGCGCAGTGTGCTGAGTGATATAATCAACCTGGATGAGAGACTGGGGTCCCCACCTCTTGAGGCAGGCACAGATGTTACTGGCACAGTCAAGAAGAAAAGGGCACCACAGAAGGAAAAGTGTATGGTGGAGGCAAAAGGACCTTTTGGGGATTACTCTGTTGTATAGCCATTTTAGTAATCTCGCAAGGCGCGTTATTTTAGCAGCTAGGCCTGCCGCTTGTACCCTTTAGCCCAGGTACATTTTATTCAGCTTAATATTTATTATTTCAGCATTAGCCACATTTGTACTGCTGTTTTATTTTCCTTAGCTAGTTGTTCTTTCACCTAGGAAAGCACTGTGTTTCTTAGCAAGACATTCTTTTTACTTTGTGCTTTCCTCAAGGCTGCAGCGAGATAGGGTTGCCAGGAAAGTGGTGCACTGCGTCTCCAACACTCACAGAAACACACACATCCTTATATGGGGACATTTTTTCAGAACATCAGCTGTTTTACTATAAAAACAGTTCTCTGTCCCATGCACGTTAAAGGGAGATTCCAGCCAGATGACCACAACCGCATGCTGATTGCCTTTACTACAGCTGCTTGATGACCTACAAGGGGATGGTGTCTCTCTAGATATCAGGCTTCATTACTTAGGTATGGGGGATGATGTCTTCCGGGGGGGGGGGAGGATCCTGGAGGGCACATTAGGGATTATCATGATGTGCTTTAACACAGCTGAGGTAGGAACTGCATATATCACACGCTTAGTGACAGTATTGGGGGACTTTTCCTAAGTTTCACATTTCTCATCACCATTTTGCTTCTAGAATGTTTCATCATTCTAATTATTGCAATACATGCCATTTTATGTAAGACACGGCTCTTTCAACCAATCTTATTGAAACATTTTCTGCCTCTCTTTGTCTTACCATGTGTGAGACTAATGTAACTGTGAGAAAAGGATGAGATCTGATCCACCACGGTTTCCCTGAGAAGTCATTCTTGTCATGCGCCTGGTTACTATAATTCATAGATGCTCTTGGGCAGAGATGAGGCACTTCTAGTTGGCTGGAAACGGATTAGGCCGAAAGGTGTCACATGGTATGGGGTGGGACTCAGTTCCCCACAATTCAGGTGATGCTGCCACCCAAATTCAGCAGCCTCATTAGGATACTGAGAGCCCACGCAACAACTCTGTCCTGCCCCGCTTGGAGGGGGGAATACTGCTCAAGGGGCCTCAGAGGTGGTGTCAATTGAGGCAGTCTATAGAACATAATGGCACACCAAAAGGAAACATGGACAAAAAACAGCAGAACTTAGGCCCTCATTACAACCCTGGCGGTCGGTGTTAAAGCGGCGGTAACACCGCCAACAGGCCGGCGGTAAAAAAATTGAATCATGACCACGGCGGAAACCGCCAACACAGACAGCCACTTTAACATTCCGACCGCCACGGCGGTAGCAACAAACACCGAGGTGGTGTGGTAACAGCCAGGCGGAAGACAAGGTTCCGCCCACTGTATTACAAGAGGCCTATCCACCACCTTTTCCGGGGTGGTACCAACAGCATCAAAAGCTCGGCAGAAACAGTGTTCTGAAGGGAAGCCACTCACCTCTCAACACTCAAGGAAGAACCAGGACGCCATGGAGCCCGAGCTGCAGGTCTTCCCCATGCTGGTGTATCTGCTCATACACCAGGAGCACCAACGCCGGCGACGACGACCACAGTGAGTACTGCACCTAGCACACAGGGGAGGGGGGAAGAAAAAGAGAGTGACACAAACACACGCAACACCCCCACCCTCACTCCCAACATCATACACAAAAACACATGCAACAACATTACATATGCACCCCGTAAGGAATAATGCAAGGACAAAAGGAATGGAATCAAATGAGTGTAATATTAGAAATAGTTAGAAATACGTTCAGAAATCAAAAACAGTATTTACAATATGTACAATATATACAAAAGGCGGGACAATGCCCACTCAATATGTCCGTGGCCCACTGGGCCAAAACACATAGGCCAAGCCCACACTTTACTCCTGCCTCAATACAGAGAGAATACTGCAGGGGTATCAGGTCAAAAACACACAGGCACCTCAGGGGGACGGGGAAGGCGGGGGGCACCTCAGCCGGAAGATGGTACAACACCACTGCTCCTGGAGGGGGCTCCATGCCCACTGCTTGGTCCTGGGGAGTGCAAAGCCACAGACTCTCAAGTGGGTGGTTTGCCCACTTCTTGGTCCTGGGAAGTGCAAAGCCACAGTCTCTCAAGTGGGTGGTTTACCCACTGCTTGGTCCTGGGGAGTGCAAGGCCACAGTCTCTCAAATGGGTGGTTTGCCCACTGCTTGGTCCTGGGGAGTGCAAGGCCACAGTCTCTCAAGTGGGTGGTTTGCCCACTGCTTGGTCCTGGGGAGTGCAAGGCCACAGTCTCTCCAATTGGTGGTTTGCCCACTGCTTGGTCCTGAGGAGTGTAAGGCCACAGTCTCTCAAGGGGGTGGTTTGCCCACTGCTTGGTCCTGGGGAGTGCAAAGCCACAGTCTCTCAAGTGGGTGGTTTGCCCACTGCTTGGTCCTGGGGAGTGTAAGGCCACAGTCTCTCAAGGGGGTGGTTTGCCCACTGCTTGGTCCTGGGGAGTGCAAAGCCACAGTCTCACAAGTGGGTGCTTTGCCCACTGCTTGGTCCTGGGGAGTGCAAGGCCCCAGTCTCTCAAGTGGATGCCTTCTTCCACTGGTTCTGGAGGAGGCTTTGGGCCCAGTGTGCTTCATCCTGCCAAGGATAGGGTGAGTGGATGCCTTCTTCTACTGGTTCTGGAGGGGGCTTTGCGACCAGTGTGCTTCATCCTGCCAAGAATAGGGTGAATGGATGCCTTCTTCCACTGGTTCTGGAGGGGGCTTTGTGCCCAGTGATGCAGCACATGGGGAGTGCAAGGTCACAGTCCCTCACCTGGGTGTCAGACCCACACGATTTTCTGTGGGCAGGATGCATGACACACCATGGAAGCAGGACTACAGTCCATCCGCCAGCGGGGACGGCTGTACAGTGGTTGCAGTGCCAGTGCAGGTGTCGGTGCTGCCAGTGGTGGGGGGAGGCTCCAGCCCTTCCCCTGCAGCCTCGGACGGCTGCCCATTGGGGCTGCTGCTGCTGGGAGTGGTGCTGCTTGCGGCAGTGCAGGTGGCGGTGCTTGCGGCAGTGCTTGAGGCGGTGCTTGCGGCAGTGCTTTCGGCGGTGCAGGTGGCGGTGCTGGCTGTGGTGCAGGTGACGGTGCTGCCAGTCGTGGGGGAAGGCTCCAGCCCTTCCCCTGCAGCCTCGGATGGCTGAAGTGCCCTGGCTGGTGTTCTCTGCCCCTTCCTGCCCTTGGCAGATAGTGGGGCCTCCTTGCTTCTGTCAGCTGGAATCTTTGCCTTGGCCTTGCTGGCTGGTTGTGCCTCCTTCTCCTTGCTGGATGCTATCCCCTTTTTGCCCTTGCCAGGTGGCGGAACCTTCTTGGCCTTGGCAGGTGTTGGTGGCACACTGGCTGGGCTCATGGTTGCCTCCTTAGAGCCTCTCAGAGCTGCAGAAACCACAACAGACGTGGACTTGATGGGTGAGGTGCTGGGCTGGGTTCTGGCCACCCTAGCCCGAGGTGAAGGATGGGGGTATGGAAAAGGTCAATGTTGGTTAGGAAAAGCTTCTTAGGGACATTGGGGTGGGAAGATGGTGAAGGTTTGGGAGTGGAGGAAGAGGGAGTGGTTTGAGGAGGTGTCAGGCTGCTG
Source organism: Pleurodeles waltl (assembly GCF_031143425.1). Taxonomy (NCBI): domain Eukaryota; kingdom Metazoa; phylum Chordata; class Amphibia; order Caudata; family Salamandridae; genus Pleurodeles; species Pleurodeles waltl. The sequence continues at coordinate 276,016,581 of NC_090444.1, read as the reverse complement.
TGTTTGGGTACAGGTGCATGAGCTGGATGCTGTTGTGAGGTGGATGGCTGTTGGGTGGGTGTGTGCTTGCGTTTGTGTACTTTGGGAGGAGGAGTCACAGACATAGTGGGAGAGGACACAGGGGACATGCACATGGATGTGGGGGTGGTGACTGCAAGTGAGGGGCGTGTAGTGATAGGTGTGCTGGAGATGGAGGTAGTGGATGAGGATGTAGTGCATGCAGGTGTGAGTGGAGATGCTACTGGGAGGGATGTGGACGAGGAGGAGGAGGGGGACACAGTGGAGGCAGTGGATGTTGGTGTGTCTGCATGGGGATGGTGCTAGTGTGAGTGCCTTGGAGATAAAGGGGGTTATTCCAACTTTGGAGGAAGTGGTAATCCGTCCCAAAAGTGACGGTTAAGTGACGGATATACCACCAGCCATATTAAGAGTCCATTATATCCTATGGAACTCGTAATACAGCTGGTGGTAAATCCGTCACATTTGGGACGGATTACCACCTCCTCCAAAGTTGGAATAACCCCCAAAGTGTGGTGTTTGTGTTTGCCTGAGCCACCTCTGTGTGTTGATTTGGGTGAATGATGGTCTAAAGATGTGCTTGGGATAGGTTGGGGTTGAGGGGATTGGGACTGGGTAGAGGAAGTTGGAGGAGGGAGGCTGGATACAGTGACAATGACTGCCATCAATGCGGAGGCCAGATCCTGAAATGCTCTCTGTTGGGCCGCCACGCCAGAGTGAATGCCCTCCAGGTATGTATTTGTTTGTTGCAAATGCCTTTCTACACCCTGGATAGCATTCAGTATGGTTGACTGCCCATCAGTGAGGGATCTCAGGAGATCAATAGCCTCCTCACTGAGGGCAGCAGGGCTGACTGGGGCTGGGGCTGGACCTGAGGTGCCTGGGATGAAGGAGATGCCCACCCTCCTGGGAGAGCGGGCACAGGACACACACTGAGGGGCTGCTGGGAGGGCAGTGCTGGTACGGGGGTTGGAGGTTGTACCTGTTGTTGGGGTGGGCACAGAGGTGTCCGCCACCACCTGGGAGCTTCCATCGGAGGAGGAGTCACTGTCTGTAGTGTCCCCTCCTGTCTCCGTCGTGGTGCTCCTCTCGCCCTCCATCCCACTGGTGCCCTCACCGTCAGTGGATTCGGTCTCCAGGCCCATGTGGGTTGCAGCTCCCTCCATCGCCGGTGCCTGTGCTCCTCTGCCAGATGATGCTAATGCACACAAGGACAGGGTGACAAAACAAGATGGGGGGAGAGACAGAGGATACACTTGGTCAATGCCAGCAACAACACTACCGTTGGCATACACAACACACAGGGATCTGCCCTATGCACTAGGCTATGCACTACCAGTTACAAAGCTAGTCACCAGCCCATGGAGTACATTGCCCAATGCCATTAGCTGCACACCTGAAACCAACAGGACCCTGCCCAGTAGTAGATGCCCACTAATACTATTGGGGATTGGAGTGCTTCAGAGCCTACCCAAGAAGGGACCTACCCTGCCAGTTCTCCCTGGCCTAGGGGCACCCACAGCCCACATCCCCAACCCAGGTACAACCTTAACGCACGCAAAGTCATGATTCAGAATCTGTACTCACCCCAATGTGGCTGCTGTGATGCATTCAAGCGCCCATCCAACTCCGGATAGGCCACCGCCAGGATGCGGAACATCAGGGGGGTCAGCATACAACTGGCACCCCTTTCTCATTGGTAGGCCAGCCCCAGCTGGGCCTCCACCTTCTTCCTTGCCAGCGGCGCAGGTCCTCCCACCGTTTGCGGCAGTGGGTGCTCCGCCTGTTAAAGACACCCAGGGTCCGCACCTCCTTGGCAATGGCATGCCAAATACCCTTTTTCTGACGGGTGCTGACCTGCAGGAAAATATGCATAGAAAAAAGGGATTAGTCATGCCATCCGGACTGTTACACTCATGGCCCACAATATCCCTCCCATCCCCTTACGCACAGACATTGACTACCAGACATGCAGCACTCTGCCCAGGACCCTTCAGCCCCCCCTGCACGAGGCTTACACACACAGCAATCCATACATTCATGCCCTATGCATTGTTTGTCTGGAGGACCATAGAATAAAGTATACTGAGGTAGGACCCCATCCACCAGTCTCTCCAAGACCTCCGAAGTGAAGGTGGGGGCCCTTTCCCCAGACACTCGATCCACTGTTGCTGCCAGACACAGGTCACAGCAGCTCTTGCAGTGTAGGTCCTCTCCTGTTGAAGGTCAGGTAGCAAGTGAGTGAACAGATAGAAAATGGCGGTCACGCCCATGGCAGTGCTTACCGTCACCACCGGCGTACATTGCCATTGGCTCCTGGAACCCATAGGGCCCAATGATAACCAATGTGAAGCTGCTCGGCGGTCATCGACCGCCGACCGCAAGGGCACACAGAACCAGCGGAATTACAGCATTTCCACTTGTCTTTCCTCACAGGTCAGGCAGCTGCCATTTCAGGGGGGCACAGGCCATGGCACCCAACTGCAACTACATGTCACTGCTGACATTGGCACATCAACTGACTTTCGTATTCACATACTGTTTCTGTAAATGAAGAAATGCATTTTTATTTTCACATATGTGTGAATATGACCCTCTGCTCACCATTTTCCACCCTAGAGTTCAACAGCTGAGGATGAATAGGAGATGGAGACATCCCCCGTGTACAGACCCCTGGTGGACCTGGCGACAATGGAGGACAGACACATAGGGGGTCATTCCTGGGGCCGGGGATGCGGGAGCACCGCCAACAGGCTGGCGGTGCCCCGCAGGGCATTCTGACCGCGGCGGTTTGGCCGCGGTCAGACAAGGAAAACCGGCGGTCTCCCGTCGGTTTTCCGCTGCCCTGGGAATCCCCCATGGCGGCGCAGCTTGCTGCGCCGCCATGGGGGATTCCGACCCCCTCACCGCCATCCTGTTCCTGGCGGCTCCGACCGCCAGGAACAGGATGGCGGTGAGGGGTGTCGTGGGGCCCCTGGGGGCCCCTGCAGTGCCCTTGCCAATGGCATGGGCACTGCAGGGGCCCCCGTAAGAGGGCCCCACCTTGTATTTCAGTGTCTGCGTTGCAGACACTGAAATACGCGACGGGTGCCACTGCACCCGTCGCACATACCCACTCCGCCGGCTCCATTCGGAGCCGGCTTCCTCGTGGGGAGGGGTTTCCCGCTGGGCTGGCGGGCGGCCTTCTGGCGGTCGCCCGCCAGCCCAGCGGGAAAGCCAGAATGGCCTCCGCGGTCTTTCGACCGCAGAGCGGCCATTTGGCGGCTCCCTCCAGGCGGGCGGCTCCTGCCGCCCGCCGGGGTCTGAATGACCCCCATAATCCTTACCTACAGACTTGATAGGGCCACAATCTAAGAACTGTGTGCCCAATTGGAGACAGACCTGATTTCAGCTATCCGCCAGCCCACAGTTATCTCCCCTCTAGTGCAGGTCCTGTCAGTGGTCCATTCTCTGGCAAGTGATTTCTTCCAAGCAACAGTGGCCATGGCATCAGGGATGTCTCAGTCATTGTTCTCCAACGTGTCGACCAGAGTGTTGTCTGCCCTGCTGAAACACGTGCGCAGCCACATCATATTCCCCCAGGTGGAGGATTTGGCCACAGTGAATGCTGACTTTTATGCCCTGGGACATATCCCCAACATCATTGGTGCCATTGATAGTACACATGTGGCATTTGTCCCCCCAGGAGAAATGAACAAGTGATCAGGAATAGAAAAAGCTTTCACTCACTGAATATGCAGATGGTGTGTTTGGCGGACCAGTACATCTCCCATGTGAATGCCAAGTATCCTGGCTCTGTGCATGATGCCTTTATCTTGAGGAATAGCAGCATCCCATATGTGATGTCTCAACACCAGAGGCACCGGGTGTGGCTAATAGGTGAGCCCATGGTCCCCACCCAGTTGATGTAGGTATATGGGCGTAGGGTTGTCCCTAAGGGACACCCTTTTCAATATCTACATGACTCCTCTCGCTAACATCATCGGCCCCCACGGCCTCACCATCAATTCATACGCTGACGACACCCAGCTCATCATCTCCCTCATGAAGAACCCATCTTCTGCCAAGAATAACCTACATGCCGGACTCCTCGCCATCGCTAACTGGATGACAGCAAGCCACCTCAAACTGAACTCATAAAAAAACGAGATCATCATCTGCGGTCCCAAGAAGACAGCATGGAATGACTCTTGGTGGCCCACCACCCTTGGACCATCCCTAACCCCCACCACCCACGCACGCAATCTCGGCATCATACTGGACTCATCTCTCTCCATGACTCAGCAAATCAACACCATCTCATCCTCCTGCTTCAACACCCTTTGCATGCTACGCAAGACCTTCAATTGGATTCCTTTAGAAACAAGAAGAACGGTCACCTACGCCCTCATAAGCAGTAAACTGGACTACGGCAATGGTCTCTACGCAGGGACCACAGCCAAGCTTCAGAGAAAACTCCAGCTAATCCAGAACGCAGCCGCACGTCTCATCCTCAACCTCCCTCGCCACGAACACATCTCCGCCCACCTCCGATCCCTACACTGGCTGCCCATCAACAAAAGGATCACTTTCAAAATCCTTTTCCACGTTCACAAGGCCCTCCACGATACCGGACCAGCCTACCTTAACAAGCGAATCAACTTCCACAAACCTACTCGACAGCTCCGCTCCGCCGCCCTCGCCCTCGCTACAGTCCAGCGCATCCAACGCACCACCTCCGGAGGCAGATCCTTCTCCCAGCTCACTGCCAAAACCTGGAACTCCCTCCCCAACCAACCTACTCAAGACCCAGGACCTCCTAACCTTCAGAAAGCACCTCAAAACATGACTTTTCAAGCAGTAACCTCTCCCCCGAGCGCCTTGAGACCCTAACGGGTGAGTGATGCGCTTAAGAAATGTGTTTGATTGATTGATTGATTAAGGGTGAGTGTGTGTCTAATAGGTACCCTCAATATTTGCAGGTGACTCTGGTTACCCCAATCTCTCATGGCTACTGACCCCAGTAAGGAATGCCAGGACAAGGGCAGAGGAACGTTAAAATGAGGCACATGGGCGAACAAGGAGAATAATTGAAAGAACCTTTGGCCTCCTGAAGGCCAGATTCTGGTGCCTCCATCTGACAGGTGGATCCTTGTACTACTCACCCAAGAAGGTGTGCCAGATCATTGTTGCATGTTGCATAACATGGCCTTGAGACGTCAGATGCCTTTTCCGCAGGAGGATGAGCCTGGAGATGGTCTTGTGGCAGTGGTGGAGCCTGTGGACAATGAGGAAGAGGAGGCAGATGAAGAAGAGGTGGACAACAGAAGTTCACTCATTCAATAGTACTTCCAGTGACACACATGTAAGACACTTTAACTTCACTTTCCATTGCAGTTTTGCGTTACACATTGGACATGGTAGCCTGATTTGCCTATGTCTATGGCCACTTACTGTACCCTTTGGCATCTCTATTTTCAGATCTCTATGCCCCACTCTGGCTCCTGGTGTGTTTACTTCTGCCCACTACAGGTCATACCTATGTATGTATAACTGTACATATGAATTGCAATGTTTACAGCTTGTTAAACTAATACATATTTCAATCATTTGACAGACTCCATACTTGTATTTGTTCCAAAGGTGTTTATTTAAGTGCTAATAAGTAGAGGGGGATGTGCAATGGGCTGGGGTGATGGTGGAGAAATGTCCGGGGTAGAGTCCAGTCTATTTGTATCACAGGTGCATTGTCCAAGGGGGCATAGGAAGTGGATCAATTGCAATTGAAGGTGGACAGGGTGACAGAGTGAGACACAAGGGTTACATTCAGGAGAGTCTTATTTCCTGGGAGGGGTCTTGGCAATGTTCTCTGGCTTCTGCCTGGATCGCAGGGACCATTTGCGGGGTCGTTCTCCTTCTGCAGGGGGTGGGGTGCTGGTGGCCTGTTGGTCTTGTGGTGTGGCCTCCTGTCCACTAGCGCCAGCGGAGGTGGAGGGCGGTTCTTCGGTGTGGCTAGTGTCAGGGGCCCGTTGGTGTGCCACTGCACCCCTCATGGTGTTGGCCATGTCAACCAGCACCCCTGCAGTGGTGACCAGGATGGTGTGGATGTGTTTGAGGTCCTCCCTGATCCCCAAGTACTGACCCTCCTGCAGCCGCTGGGTCTCCTGCAACTTGTAAAGTATCTGGCCCAAGGTCTCCTGGGAATGGTGGTATGCTCCCAGGATCCCTGCAAGTGCCTCGTGGAGAGTGGGTTCCCTGGGCCTGTCCTCCCCCGTCCACAGCAGTCCTCCCAGCTTCCCTGTTGTGCTGTGCCTCTGTCCCCTGAACCGTGTGCCCACTGCCACTGACCCCAGGTCTCCGATTGTCTTGGGTTTGTGGGTTTGCCTGGGGTCCCTGTAGTGGTGGACACACTTCTGATTGACGTGTCCTGGAGACAGAGGGATAGGCCCGCTGGGTGGGTGCTGAGCTGGTGTTTCCTGAGGGGGAGGCTCTGTGGTGGGTTGGGACTGTGGCAGGGTAACCAACTGTCCAGAGTTCCCTGATGGGCCAGGTTGGTCATCGTGATCCAGGCGTGCAGAGCTGCTGTCATCACTGTGGGCCTCTTCTGGGGGGGGTTGGATGTTGGTGGCACCTCCTCTCCGGTGACGTTGAGTGGAGGTCCTGTGTGGATGTAAATGCAGTGTTATTGTATCTGTGTGTGCCATCTTGTGCATGTATATGTTTCCCTCTATGGTTGTCATTAGCAAGGCACGTTTGGGTTGTGTGAGATGTTATTGGTTTGGCTAAGTGATTGTCACTAGTGTGCATGCTGTGATGATGGGTGTCCATGCAAGGCTGTGATGGGTGTCCATGCATTGGTTTTGCTTGCAGGGCTTGGTACTGGGATGGGTGGGTTGTGATAGTGGAGTATATGTGAGGTGGTTAGGTGATGGGGGTGAGGGTAGGGGTAGGAGTTTGTGATGGCATGCAGGTAGGGTGGGGGATATACTAGTAAAGATTTGACTTACCAGAGTCCAGTGCTCCTGCTACTCCTGCCAGGCCCTCAGGATGCATGATCGTCAAGACCTGCTCCTCCCATGTTGTTAGTTGTGGGGGAGGAGGGGTCCACAACCTGTCCTCTGTACGGCTACCTGGTATCTTGCAACCAAGGAGCGCACCTTCCCCCGTAGGTCGTTCCACCTCTTCCTGATTTCATCCCTTGTTCTGGGGTGTTTCCCACAGCGTTGACTCGTTCCACGACTCTCCGACATAGGTCCATCTTCCTTGCAATGGATGTCTGCTGCACCTATGATCCGAATAGCAGTGGATCTACCCGGATGATTTCCTCCACCATGACTCTTAGCTCCTCCTCTGAGAACCTGGGGTGTCTTTGTGGTGCCATGGGTGAAGTGTGAGTGGTATGTGTGAGGGTGTGTGGGGTGATGTGTTGGGGTGTGTTCAGTGAGGTGAGTGGATGGTGTATGGGTAATGGTGTTATGTGGCTCTGATTCAGTGGGTGCTCCTGGCTTGTCTCTCTCTCAGTTGGCAATATTTTTTTTGTTTTAAGGGGATGTGGGTAATGTGGGTGTGTGTTTTATATTGGATTGGGTGTGTGGGTGTGGTGTGTGTATGTGTGTCAGGTGTGCATAGTTTGAATTGTCCAATGTAGTGTAGTTTTGTTAGTGTGTGTGTAGTTTGAGAGCGGCGGTGTGTACCGCCAATGGATTACCGCGGTTGAATGACCGCAGCAGTGATTTGTGGGTCATGAAGCTGTGGGTTTATTTTTGTTAGCGTAATGGTGTGGGTTTTGGTACCGCCAGTTTATCACTGACCTTTGGTCTGGTGGACTTGTGAGGGTGTCTGTATAGTGGTGGATTTCTCTGTGTGGGTCATAATACCCGTAACAGTATAGTGCCACGGTCACAGTATGTTGGCGGCCGTCAGCATGGCGGTCGGCAGCATTTACCGCCAGGGTTGTAATGAGGTCCTTAGGGCCACATTATGACCATGGCGGCCGGCAGTAAGCTGGTGGTAACACCACCAACAGGCTGGTGGTGTTCCGCCAGCTATTATGACCGTGGCGCAATAAACACCGCCATGGAAAGGCTAGCGGTAAGGGGGACTTGGGGCCCCCAGGCAAAGCCCCGTCATGCATTTCCCTGCACAACGGGTGCTACTGCACCGGCTGCACATCAGCATTGCCGCCGGCTCTATTACGAGCCGGCAGCAATGTTGATGTCACTTTTCCGCTGGTCCAGCGGACAGTAACACTTTTACCGTCCGCTGATCCAGCCGAAAAGTTGTAATAGGGATTTCGGCTCGCGCAGCCTCAGCGGTCTTTTGAAAAGACCGCCGGGGTTGTAATGAGGGCCTCAGTCTGCCTGCTACAAACTACAAGTCATCATTCGTTGGGTCACCAAGACCTGCCCTGAATTTTCTAAAAGGAAGGAACAATCTTACAGTTCTGGGTATCTCTGAAGGACTGGAAGGAGAAGACGCCCATTAATATATTGTTGGGCTATTCAGGGGAGCCTTCCCAGAACTCTCTGACTGTAATTGGAGATCCAGTGGGCCCATAGGTTCCCCTTTAGACAAGGTTCCTGAGCCATGTAGGAAGGTGCGAAGCCCAGGGCAATATTAATTTACCGGGGCAATTTTCTGCTGCATCAGACGGTCTTAGACCTTGTTCGCCCAAATCTGAAATGGGTGGCTAAGGGTTGTGCAAATTTTCTTAAGGCAGACTTTTGCCATTTCACTGTGGAGAGACGGTGCTGTCATGGACAACTGATAGAACCCTTTCAAGATAATGGAGCGCCGGCCTATTAAATGAATCCGGGCCAAGCTTAAAGTGTTGTGACAGGATAAATTTAATTTGTTTACATCTGAAGTTAAGGCAAAGGAATTTCAGCAGGGCCTAAACTCAGATTAGGATACTCTAGCATATTAGGTACACTGTACTTTGATGGTTTCTCAGGTTGCTTTTATATATTCTCTTGAATAATTATTTTAATACCTTTTTTTGGTCATACATTTGTACGCTGAGATTCAATTTTTGAGTGCTAGACTTGCATTAGGGGGCACAAGGGTGTTCCTTGTTTTATTCACACTGGGGCTTATGGATTTGTGTGCATTTCTGTGCTGGGGACAATTTGATCACTGTTTGTAGAGTCGTAATTAAGGTTCGATTGTGGGGGGGGGGAGGTAAATCACCAACAAAGGACCTGGTTGGTACAACTGCTTACAGGAGGTGGCAGAGAAGGGGTGGCGTTGGTGGGAGGGTCAGGAAGGGGAAGTGAGCTGGTAGGGTGGGTTCTCAGGGGAAGGGTTAGGGTAATGGTGGAAAAGGGGAATTTAATGGTTGAGTATCAGAGCAGACAGGGCCGAATAAAAAGTAAGGATCTGGGCAGTAATGTTAAAGATAATGTTTTCTTAGAGCAGCAGCAGGAAACAGGTGTATTGGTGCTTTCCGCTTCTTTCCTTTGGCATCTCACCCCTGTTGGCAAGGTGGAGTCCTTTATATGGTTATGAGGGGGCTGACGGTGGCCTGTTGGTCAGGGGGAAAAATATGGCTCTTGTAGGAGGCTGATCGGCAGGGATTGAGGGTTATGAAGCCAGATTTGGTTTGCATGCAGGAGACCCACATTCTATGGGATGTGTGGGTATTTGAAGGATCTAAGTTCTTCAGTTTTTGCATGCACACTGCAAGTGTTAACATCCAGGAGGGGTGGCCATTCTAGCAAATAAATCTATCTGTCCTAGTAACCATATAGAATTGGATAAATTAGTTCACTTGGCCATTGCTGAATGCGGTGTTGGCAACTGCCAATTTATAATGTGCTCAGCGTTTGGTTCTAATACTGATGAGGCTCCTATTTTAGATTTTTTTAATGTTGAACTGGCTTTGTGGCCTCATTTTTGGGGGTATTTAAACACCCATTTGGATGTGTATAATGATTTAAGTAGGAGCAAACCATATTTAGGGAGAAAATCTTGGGTGTACAGGGCTTTGCAGTGTTTGGTGAAGGAACTTGGTCTTATAGATGTATGGGCTAAGTGTAAGGCCCTGGATCCAGGCTTTACATTTTATTCACTCCCATTCACACCCGCATAATAAATTAGTCTGGTTGGATTATTTTTTTGTGTCTACCACTCGGGCTGGTTAGGCCAGGATAGAGATGTTCTACAGGGCTGTCTCAGATCATAGCCCCATGTTTCTTGAAATACCAGTAGCAGGTATCAATAGACTGCAGAGGTCTTGGACTTTTGATCAGAAGCTTCTGTTTGATGTAGCTTAGCAGAATCATATGTGTAAATGGATCAGGCAGTTTTTGGAAATTAATAGAGGGACAACCCCAGTTGGCTTGGTGTGGGCTGCTCTTAAGGCAGGGGTCAGGGGGAGACCCTCAGTTTTAGTTTGTACCAAGAAAAGCTAAGACGAAGTGAGACTCAAAGCATTTATAACCAATTGTCCTTAACCGAGGAGTAACTTACCTGGATACTATCTAAGGGGTTCGATGCTCAGGAATCCCAGCAAGAGAAAGCTATCTTAAAATCAAAGATTAACCAACATTTTGGTACCGAGGTGGCCACTACATTTTGTCAGTAGAGGTCAGAATGTTATGAACATGAAGAGAGTACTGGGTGACTATTAGCCAAAGCATTAGACAGAAGGGGTTGAAAACGGGATTCGTGCTATAATGGATCAGGAATGGACAGACCTTTGAGTTGTTGTCTGACATCCTCAGGGTTTTTAGGGACTTCTATGAAACTCTCTATTAGGAAGACCTTGACTGTCCTGCAGACGGGTATGACATTTTTTTAACTGACCTAGACTGGGATAAAATAAATAAGGATGACATTTTGGATGCTCCAATAACTCTGGAAGAGATATATCAGGCAATAAAGTACTTAGCTACTGGGAAAGCCTTGGGTTCCAATTTGCTTCCACTGGAATTCTTTAGAGCCTTTTTTGGAGCGCTTTGGCATGCTATGCCACAGACGTTTTTGCAAGCAGAGACAATTTCACCATCCTGTGAGATTACTAATACAATTGTGTTTTAAAAAAAGGCAAACCAGCCCTGCTTTCTGGGTCTCATAGGCCGATTTCCTTAATAAACTGTGATGGAAATATGTACACCAAAGTATTAGCAAATACGTTAGGAGGGGTCATTTCACCATAAGTTTTATCTCTGCAATGCAGCTTTATTCCTCAGCATGGCACAGTTGACCACGTTAGAAGGGTCATCACCCTTCTGGATGTGGCCGAAGCCTCTAGGTCACCACTGAGCTTAGCCTTATTAGACACTGAGAAGGATTTTGGCAGGGTGTCATGGGGGTTTAGTGAGCAGTGGAAAGGTTTGGTAACAGCTTTACCCAGGCCATTAAGGACCTGTACAAGTTTTTGAGGGCTATTGTGCAAATAATTTTGCAGGAGTCTGATGGTATGTGAATTTCAATATGCGGATAACATTGCGGTAGTAACCACTGATTCCTCAGCAGCGCTTCCCGAAATCAAAGACCTAGCAAGGCAGTGTGGAGCATGCTCAGGGTATAAATTAAACAAGGGTAAAACTCAGGTATTATGATCCATGGGTTGTGGCTGAAGCGATGTATCTTGGCGTCAGACTTACAGCAGCTCTGGCTAAACTGGAGGAATTGAATATGCTACCATTACTAGGTAATACTAAGCAAGATCTTGATAGAATGAACCATCTACATTTATCACTGTTTGGGAGGTGCAATGCATTGAAAATGACCCTCTTGCCTAAGTTGCTATACATTTTTAGGACTGTCCTCATGGAAATTAGTAAACTCTGGCTGTCCAATTTGTAGAGTGTGTGCTTTAGCTTTCTGTGGGGATATCGGAGGCCAAGGAAAGTGGCTACATATATAATCTTGTTGAGGCTTCATTGTGGATGGTCGATCCCCAATTTTATATGTTACTACTGGGCTTATGTTTTGCTACATATGGGGATATTAATTTCAGGTGGCTCGGGTGGGATTAGCATGGCAGAAAATGTAACAACATGAGCTGACTTTGGGGGGGTGAAGCTAAAAGATGTTTTGTTAAAAAAGTAGAACCCAGCTACTATAAGGAAACTAGGTTCAAGATTTTAAAAGCAGCATACAAGGTCCGGGTTCAGGTTAATTAATTTGTTTATGCCTATGATAGCTTAATCAGTTCTCCCATCTGTAGTTCAGGATGCAATTATGGCCAGGTGAACACAGAAGGGCCTCATAGTCTTGGGAGATCTGATTCTGATGGCCAACTCCATTCTTTCACTGAGCTGCAGGTGGCCTTCGGATTGGCCAAGGGTGACTTTTTTAACTTTCTTCAGCTGCAAGACTTTCTTCTTAAGAACATAAATGATGTAAAGGCAGTGGTAAGGATCCCCGTAGTGAGGGGATGAGGTGGATGGATAGGATTGGTTACAATCAGCTTATCAGATGTTGTAGAGTTGCAAAATTCTAAATGAGAGGCTAGGCTTAGTGTGGAGGGGCTCTCTATACAGGAGTCATTGGATTTAGTCAATATAGTGCAGTAAACAGCCATTTTGAGAAGCCAGTACATCAAAACGATTTATAATCTATATCGCACTCTGGAAAAGATAGCAAAATGGAGTTGTAGGTTTGATGGCAAATGTAATAGGTATGGCTCTGAGCATGCTGAAATCATCCATGTGTTTTTTCATGCCCACAAATGTTTGCAGGAGATAGGGAGTTTTATGGGGTTAATTATTGGTGGGCAAGTTCAAATCAATCCTGCATTGATTTTAGGCATTATCGATAGCACGGAGGACAATGTTGTTTTAAGGTGAGAAGAATACTTATTATTTGTTGCTATGGCAGTTGCCTGTCTATGTTTTGTGTCAGAATGTCTAAGTTACGACCCCCCAACATTTTCAATGTGGAGGTCAAGATTGTTAGCCATCTACCATATAGAAATCTGCTCGCATAAATGCAAGGGGAATAATAAACAGCAATGGGGGGCATGATACGGGCCCCAGTTACCACTTGGATAGAAGGGTCAGCAGGCACAAGTGGAGGGGTGAAGTCAAAAAGTTAGGGACTTTTGGGTTTCCCTCACCCCTTATCTGCTGGCATCTTTTTTTTTATACTGCCCTGGCTTGTTCAGTTATTTCCATCGCTGTTGATATGTGGTTTTTGTCACCGCATGGCATATATTTTTTAATTGTGCTCCTCTTTGGTTTATTAATTTTGCTATGTGTTTGCACTTTATAGACCTATTGGTGTGCAGGGGATGATGGAAATGCTGCTTCTATGTAGAGACACTTGTGCTGCTATGACACTGTACTATACGTTTTAGAACACACACATGAACTTTTAGATCTACATTAAGAACCTGCTTTTAACATTTGGGGCTCTATGATTAAACTTAACTCTTTGCTGGAGCTATTCTTGATGATAATGATGGAGAGAGTGCTTCTATTTTGCTGTTGCTTATGATTTATATGCTGATAGCATGGACTGGTATTTTATACTAATGTTTCTATGTTTGCTGCTATAATTTTTTCAAACTAGTCATGTATATAGTTATCGATAGAGATGATGTGACTGATTTTCTTATAGCAAGGCCAGGATCTCTCTACACTATATGTCATGGGGGCTATTGAATATGAAACTCCTTTGGCTTTGGAACAAGCACCTGCACCTTAAGATTTAGAATTAGAATTTTTATTTAGTACTGGGGTAGTATGTTTCTCTAATGATCAATTTTAAGCTTGAGCTGGGCCAGGGTGGTCGAGTTTAGAACAGTCTGCTTAATCACTGTCAGTTTTGATATTCTAGTTGATTTATTTAGTACTATTTCTTGAAATGTCTGCTGTGTTTAATGATGAAATACGTGGGGAAATTAATAAAAATATTCATATAAAAAAAAAATATATACATATATCAATGTCCCTACTGGAGAAAGATCGAGTTTTGTCCATTGGCAGTTTTTGACTCATCATGAAGTAATGTGAAGGCTTAATATGCCGGCTAACAAGCACATTTACCATATAGATCATAGAATTGTACTTTACTTAGACAGTTGAGTGTGTTACTGCTTTTGTCAGAGATGTACTTCTGTTACTTGCAGTTCATAATTTATAATCCTAATATAGCACACTGAGCTATGAACAGTGCCTGCAAACTGCAAGATGTAGGTGAAAATGTTATGTTTTTCCCCAGTCTTTTATTATTCGTAAGTTGCTAAACAGGGTTTGTTTGGTTAGAGAACAATTGCTATAAGCAAAGCCAAAGTCAGTCACTGTGTAATGTTTAATCCTGAGTTTGTGCTCCTCCAGGTCAAGCACTCTTAAAAAATACTATCTACAACTATGGATAACATGTGACTCCTACACCTTGCAGTCCTCCTTGTCATATGTAGCATTTCCTAATGAATGACCTACAAACGTAAAATTAATTGTCTCTGTATAATGTAAAGTGCTTTCATACCTTACAGTGGTATGAGTAGTGCTATAAAATAAATTATATACCTGTGAGAGAGGGACTTTGGAGGGGCCCTGACCAAGGATAGTACTGAGGAAATCCATGGAGAAGGAGGTAATTGGGGGTGGCAACATAAATTGCTTAATTAGGCTCCACCAGCACAAAAGCTGGTCTGAAATCATGCATTACGATAATTCAAAGCAGATACAAATGAATTTAGGATTTCCACTTTATAGGTCAAGGAAGAAAATGCAAACCATGTTTCAACTTGTGGAGTTGACAGAAACATAACTGTACAACTAAAGAGATCTGGTCTGCTATTGTGAGTGTGGAGTCAATCTTTACACTGAGCTTTTTCATCATGTTAAGTAGTTGTAGAACCTAAAGTCGATGGCCAAAAAGGTAGTTCTCATAACAGTGGTGGCTTATAAGAGATTAAATTATTCTCTTAATTAAGTTTCAAATCATCAGCATTCATCCATTGCTGTACACTGGACAGACAATCATGAAGATTATGATAATAATAATAGTAAGGATGATAATAATATTTTATTAAAAAGAAGAAGAAGAAGATAAATAAAAATGATAATGTTGAGGAAAAAGAGTACCTAATTTGTGTCTAGATGTTTTGTCAAGCATGAAAATGCAAGGCTGAAAGTAAGTTCTATGTCTCCACCTTCAAGTCTGTGACCTTGCATTGGTGCAAGATATAGACTTGTACAAATGCACACAGTTTTGATGATGAAAGCCTTGATACTGCCCAGCACTCCAATTTTCCATAGGTGCTTCTTGAAACCAAGTAGCAATTCCTATTTTAGGCAAAGCAAAGTATTTTCTGCATGTCCAATGCTGTATGTTTTACACTTATCCATAGGGAAACTCTACCATCGTTGTTCAATGACTTATTTAAAATGAAGATGTTTTCCATGGGAATAAGATTTTTCTTCATACAGCCACCCCTTCTCCTAAAACTCCACCACTTTTGGAGCTCTTACTGGGATTATCTAATTCTCTTGTTAAGAGCAAACTTCTAGAAGAGGTCATAGAGGAGACTGTAAATAAGCAGAACATCTTTGTGTGAATAAATACTTTTACCAGTGCCTAAATAACATTTATGGATTCTAAACAGTGGCTTGTATTCATTAAATGGCTATTAACAAATGTAATCCTAATATGGATTTTTTAATAGGGCCAATTAGTTTCATTAAATAACACATGAGTCAGATCAAAACCCCAAAAGTTTCATAGCTGCAGAAGCAGCACCTGGAACAAACAGAAATATTTGAAATCATATTTGGAAAAAAAGGTCTAGCAAAATACGGGTGGAGCTAAGTCTAAGTGGCAAGAGTCCACAAATAGAAAGAAGACGAGGAAGTACCGCACCCATCACAAATTCACAACTTTCCTCTGTCTGCTGCCCTCCGGGGGGAGACATTCAATTTAATTAATTAAAAGAGCCATGACTAATCAGATCCTCAAATGATTCTGTTGAATGATTCTTTTGAATGAAACTGCAAATTATATTATCAAGGTGAACAATGAATTACTCATCACAAAGCAGACATGGAATAGAGTAAACAAGTTATTGCATCTTTGCAGACCTACATTTGAATTAAGTATTCAGCCATAGTTAAGAAACTCCTCCCAAACAAAAGACACCTTTGCATTGTAGAAAGGTGTATAACTTTAGAACACTTTCAGCATCATTTTGAAAGTTAGAAACTTTGAAAGATGCTTGAGTCCATATTTTGGCCCCTTGAACCTGGCCAAATGTAGGGGAATTGTACATGTCTATTGATAATGTAAACATTCACAACACTTATGGCACCTTGCACTTACTATCATGTACACTGCAATATCCCACCAGGGCCTGTTTTAAATAAAAGGTGAACTGTACATATGTGCACCATGGTGCACATGTAGGCAGGTGCATCAGGCACAAACAGGGACAGTGTGTCCTATTACAATTAATGTGCTGACCCTAGGACTCAGCACATTTAGTGAAATACAGAGTGGCTGCTTCAAAGCCACTCTGTGATTCACAGTGCAGGTAGCTACTCACCAGCACGTTAAAGAGGTGTTAGACATTACCCTGCAGGCAAGAGAAGTGAGATGTCTTGGATTCTGTGGGAATCCCTTTCACCCCTTGAGAGGGCTGCCCTAAAGGGGAGCATTACGATTCCACCACTCAGGATAATGCTGGTGCTACATGTGCACCAGCATTACCAGTATTACAGAAGGGGGTCGCACAGTGAACATCACACAACTGAACAACTTAAAAAGGCAAGAAATCAATGTCTTGATTTGTGCAATGTGCATTAATTGAGCTGTGCTGAGGAAAATACTGGTTATATATGGGTTATGTCTATGCTGTCACATCTTTCTTTGGGCTTAATTTAGAGTTTGGCGGATATGATACTTCGTCACAAATGTGACAAATATTCTGTCCACCATATTACAAGAGCCATGGGATATAATGCATCAAACTCTAAATCAGGGCCTTTGTCTACCATCAAGAGTATTTATGACTCACCCCATTCTTGGCTAAGGCCCCAAGGAATGGTAGTGATTTGTGGTTGCCAAGCATGTGAATCGCAAACTCTTAGCATTTGCACCCTCAAAACAGTATTTTGTGATATTCAAAACCCCCTTTGAGAGTCAGAAAAACATTTTCTACTCACAAAATGTGTTTTTGTCACTCATTCCAATTAACAATAAAGAGGGGACATGAAAGCCTCCTCCTCAAAGGGATGTGATTGTGGTCAGAAAACATTTATCAGACACTAATACCAGAGTTGAGGTGGTATCCGATTTGAAAAAGAGAGCTTGCCTTTGCATCAATCTCTTCCACGGTGCTTAATAACGTAGCAGATAATTGCATTTATTATTAGTCACTGAGATGTGTAACACTATCAAAGTAAGATAATTTATACATTAGAGTGCAGGCAACATAAAAAAAGTTTTACTTGCAATTTATGGTCATTGCTAGTATGAAAGTCTTCTATTTCAGACTATGGGGGTCATTTTGACCTCGGCGGTCTTTTTTAAAGACCGCCGAGGGACCGCCGTGCTGAAGACCGCCAGTGGTGGCGGTTTTCCGCTCGGCGTATTATGACTGTTGGCAGCTCTCTGTCCTTTTTCGGACGGAGAGCCGCCAACAGCCATACTGGCGGGTGGCGGGGAAGTGGAGGTTGCTCCACCTCCACGTCAACAGAACACCGCCCACTGAATCACGTCCTGTGATTCAGCGTGCCGGTGTTCTGTTGACGGTGTGGTGTCGGCGGAGCAGCCCCCATGGCTTCCGGAGGATTGTCAGACCAGGTAAGTCGATCGTCCGTGAGGGGAGGGGGGTGGGAGGGTGTTGTGTGTTGTGTGCGTGCATGGGTGTGTGTGTATGTAGAGGGGTGTGTGAGTGCGTGTATGCTTGCGGGGGTGTTGTGTGTTTGGGAATGAGTGCGTGTATGTCTGTAGGTATGTCTGTATGGTTGTGTGCGTGTATGTTTGAATGTGGGTGTGCGTGTCTGACTGTGTGTGTGGACGTTGGCATGTATGTCGGTGTGTGTGCGTGTATGTGTGTTGGTGGTGCCTGCGTGCGTGTCGTGTGTGCATGAGTGCTGTGATGTTGGGGGTCGGGGTGGGGAGGGGGGTCCAGCCACCTTTGGGGGTGGCAGGGGTGGTGGGGGGTGTAGGGGAGGGAGTCGGGGTGGGGGGTGGGTGAGACCCCTATCAGTGCCAGGGAAGGCATTCCCTGGCACTGATAGTGCTTACCGCCATGGATTTCATGGCGGTTTCAAACCGCATGGAATCCATGGCGGTCAGCCGGGTCCAAATACCGCCAGCGGTATAGTGGTGGCCGCCGGGCTGGAGACCCAGGTCTCCAGTATAGGAGCAAGAACCCTCAAGCATCACACTGGATGACTGGCTTCATCATTGGGAAAGCTCCTCGCCAGGCTGGTACTGCAATGCCTGACGGGCTCCCCTAAAAGGGGGGGTCTTAACCAAAATGCTCGGATAGTAGCAAAATGAAAAGGATAGATAAATGATTAGTAATTAGGTACCCAATCCTTAGTACCCAAGCAATTATGGAGAGAAAAAAAGAAACTTAAAATTGGTTCACCATCATAAAATATAGGTCATAGTTTTATTCAGCAATTGATATGATGGGGACCAAGGTTAAAAACACAGAGAGGAGTCACTGGTGAAAGTAATGTTCACCTACTCACACTACAAAAAGGGAGGGTACAACCAAGTCTGGTCCCTCACCCTAGCAAGTCTACATGTTTCGCGTCTAAGTGGTCCAGCCGGATCCAATGACGCTTCATCAGGACAAAAAACACAAAAAAACTTCTCCAAAAACTGAACTTAAGTAGTCAATAATGCTTAAAAATTTCTGTCACTTACTTAGTTCAACTCGTTTGAATAAGGTTGCCCTAGATAAATGCAAACAGGAAAACCATAACCAATCAACATGAGTGAAATTGTATTCACAAACAATAGTGCACGTGTGAATTTGAGGTGGTCAAAGTGAAATTTAAAAGAGCTACTGCTTACCATCCCCAATTTTAGAATAGGGCTCAATAAGGATCGCTTATCGGAGCAAGGAACAAAAATTCTGTGGATGATTAATCATACAGAAAAGCCATGACATTGTGAGTTCTACAAATGTTCAACTCACACTAAGATAAACTATATCAAGCGTTAAAACTAATATAAGTTGTAGACAAGGTATAGCCACAGGGACATAAGAAAGAAAAAACAAAGGAAGTCCAACCTATTATATGAATTCCACACCTTCATCTTTTACACCCACACGTCAGTAGTTACGAAACTGTAGTCTCAATGTTAAAATATTCGAAACAGGGGGGGGGGGGAAACAACCATAATACCGAAATATCAATAAGTATATAAGTGAGGAAGGTGAAAAGTTATGCCTTACTCAGTCGGTATATAAACATACACAAAATGGTCTTGTGACCACGTCAATATCGTGAATAATTGTGAGAGTGGAGAAGCTCTGTTCCACTCGTCATTGCAAAGGTTAGCGAGACTTACTTCAAGTTTCCTCATGTAGGCCGATTCACCTAACCATGTCGACGCGCGTCTTCAAAATGCGAGCGCGGCATATGGCCGGGTCTTAAAAGACCCCGAAACCCGGAAGAACACGCCAGCTCGCGTCGACCTCGAAAATGAAGACGGACTAAACTGTAGTCCGAAAAGGAACATATTAGAAAAAAAAAAGTTCTCGTAATAAATAGAATGGAGAATGTCCGTGAGTAATCGGACAAAATTAATGACAGTGGGTTGTTAACAGGAGTAAGACACTGCTAAACAATACTTAAATGGTCCCGATATGGCAAGGTAGCAATACTAGAATAGAATGGAGCTGTGACTATCTATTAATAATGCCTCCCTCACACTGTTTATTAATTAATATGAGGAAGGTTAAACCCAAGGCAGTTGGAATCAGGGAGGGAGGGGGAGGAAAGGGCAGCTATATAAAAGTTTACGTGCAAATATAGCACCGAATGGCTTGTTAGTGTCCAATATATCAAGGATTTTTCTACACGATTTAGCTTTCAGGAAGGATTGGGCACAAATTGCTTGGAAGTGTACCAGAGATTGGTTGGTATTGATAATCAACACTTCCAAACGTATTGCAGATTCCATCACTATACAAATCAGTGCTATTGAAAATACTTTAAAAACTACAGTTACATTGACAGCTTTTAAAAGCCGCCTTACGGAAATCAATGCAGAATTAAATGAGACAAAAGAGTTTTTAACTCAGCAGAACTGCAAAAGGACATAGTCAAGTTCAGTAGAGAGAAGGTTTACCCTTATATCAAAGAAGACTATGACATTGACACTCAGTCACGTTCTTCTGATGAATCTTCTGGTTCGTTCAAAAAACCACGCCAATACAGCAGGGGGTCTTCGTCTGATGGATGGAGTTCCGACGAGAACTCGCAACCCTTCTATAACTATTCTAAGTACCCCATGAATCAGGCTACACCTTGGCAACCTCCCTATCCGTTCTTCCAGCCGCGTCCTTTTATGCCATTCACGCCTTTTTTATGCCACGGCCGGGGCAGGGGCAGAGGCAGAAGAAGAGGAACAGGCAGAAATGTTCAGTGGTCCAAGGAAGAACCACAAATGGTGACCAGGAGTCACACAAAGAACCCGACACCAAGAACCTAGTGGTTAACCTGTCTCAGAGAAATCTTACAGTTGATGAGATTAGTGTTCTCAATAGGGGCTTAGGCTTTGTCCCTACTCCAAATGAAGATTTCTTCCGCCTCCACATTGAATTAGCCCAACACTTTCGAAAGATACGTCTCCATATGTTCTTCAAAGATAAACCAGTTGAACCAGCAGGTGACACCGGCCTCAAAAAACCCTCCACTTTTTTACCACCTACAATGTCAATGCCAAGTGAAGTACTTACTTTTGAAAAAGCAGTCTTAAATGACATCTCGCATTTATGTCCAAAACACCCTTTCATTAACATTCCTAAACGAGAGAATCAGGCACTACAGCAATTAGCAATTGATCCTAATATTGTGATCAAACAAGCCGATAAAGGTGGAGCTATTGTGATCTTGGATACAGTAGATTATAAGCGTGAATGTCTACGACTCTTAAGTGACACAACTTATTACACAAAGATCACTAGAGATCCAACCGAGAGACTCCAAATACAAATCAGAAGTTTACTAGAAGAAGAAAAAAGCAACTCATGGATCTCTCCCAAGGAAGCTGAGTTCCTTGACACAGTACATCCTAGAATACCGTATTTCTACTGCTTACCTAAAATTCATAAGGGCATTCAACCCCCTCCTGGACGACCAATTGTATCGGGGATTGGTTCCATCCTTGAACCATTGTCAGTCTTTTGCGATCAGTTTCTACTGCCCCTTGTAAAACATTCCTCCACCTACCTTCAGGACACTAAGGATGCCCTCAATCTAATTGAATCTATCAACTTGACTACTAAAGTACAAGGAATTATTACCCTTGATGTGGAAGCACTTTACTCCAATATCCCTCAAGCAGCCACTTTAACGGTAGTGGAATCGGCTTTGCGGAATGACTCTTCTATTACATCTACACCCATTAATTTCATCATGCAATGTGCCACTTTGGCCTTGACTGAAAACTACTTTCAGTTTGAGGAACAGTTCTTCCATCAGACTAGAGGTACATCTATGGGCAGTACTTTTGCTCCCAGCCTAGCCTGCTTATATATGTATGACTTTGAAAAGAAATACATTCTAACATCAACGAACCCTTTTCAACATGATATCCATCTATGGAAATGCTATATAGATGATATTCTGATCATCTGGCAAGGACCTTTGTCATTAACGAATGAATTTATCATTTGGATCAACACTCTTGACCCTTATCTAAAATTTACAGCTTCAGTTTCTTCTACAGAGTTGCCATTTTTGGATCTAATGATCACTATTGACAATGGGACATTGAGTACCACTACCTACCAAAAACCAACTGATCGGAACAGCCTCCTCCTCTATGAAAGTCATCATCCGAAGGCTCTGAGAGATAACTTACCAGTTAGCCAATTCCTACGGCTGCGACGGAACTGCAGTTCTATACGAGAACTTGACAGACAAGCCGACATCCTGCAAACAAAACTTCAGGAGCGACACTACCCTACGAAGACCATCAACACTGCCCGTAAGAGAGCAAAAAATAATCATAGGGAGTGTCTTCTGGGCACTAATGTTAAGACTCCCCAGACACGTATAACCTGTGTCACTACATTTACCCCATTATCCAATACCATCAAAAAGTTGATTAATAAACGTTGGTCGATTCTGTAGAGTGGGGGTAATGTGATGCCAAAACCCATGTTTGCTTTTAAACGTACTTCTAATATCAAAGATATAGTGGTCCATACACGCCCACGAAGTCAAGATATTTTGTCACAAAAGACATTGTGGGACCTCCCACCTGTGAAAGCCCACTTTCCGTGTGGTAACTGTAATGTATGTCCTTTGACCAGTAAGACCACGTCACTAGACTTAAACCCGATTGGAAGGTGGTTTCTAAATAAACACACGAACTGCAATTCTAATAACTGTATCTATATGATCACTTGCCCGTGTGGGCTACGCTTGTGGGGATGACAACACGACCAGTCAAAATACCCATAAATGAGCACAGAAGTAACATTCGATGTCAGAGAGTAACAACGAAACTTTGTGCCCACTATTTGGAGTCTACACATACACCAGACGACCTAAAATGGGTGGTCCTAGAAGTTCCACGAGCCCTCCCTAAAGGCTCCAATTCCCTTTTTAGAATCGAACAAAGATGGATTTTTAAATTGGGGACAGTAAATAGAGGACTGAATGATGATATACCTTGGACCACTCTCTCATCGTAGAGATGCCATTGACCAATATTTCTTTTTTTTTTTAATTAAGCCCAGTATACTGATGTATTTTTGTAATTGGTCTGGACTAAATACATGAATTTTTATAATGGCTTTGATATAAGAACCCATGAGGTTACATTTTTACTTTTATATAGCTGCCCTTTCCTCCCCCTCCCTCCCTGATTCCAACTGCCTTGAGTTTAACCTTCCTCATATTAATTAATAAACAGTGTGAGGGAGGCATTATTAATAGATAGTCACAGTTCCCTTCTATTCTAGTATTGCTACCTTGCCATATCGGGGCCATTTAAGTATAGTTTATCAGTGTCTTACTCCTGTTAACAACCCACTGTCATTAATTTTGTCCGATTACTCACGGACATTCTCCATTCTATTTATTACGAGAACGTTTTTTTTTCTAATATGTTCCTTTTCGGACTACAGTTTAGTCCATCTTCATTTTCGAGGTCGACGCGAGCTGGCGTGTTCTTCCGGGTTTCGGGGTCTTTTAAGACCCGGCCATATGCCGCGCTCGCGTTTTGAGGACGCGCGTCGGCATGGTTAGGTGAATCGGCCTACATGAGGAAACTTGAAGTAAGTCTCGCTAACCTTTGCAATGACGAGTGGAACAGAGCTTCCCCACTCTCACAATTATTCACGGATATTGACGTGGTCACAAGACCATTTTGTGTATGTTTGTATACCGACTGAGTAAGGCATAACTTTTCACCTTCCTCACTTATATACTTATTGGTATTTCGGTATTATGGTTGTTTTTTTTTCCCCCCCTGTTTCGAATATTTTAACATTGAGACTACAGTTTCGTAACTACTGACGTGTGGGTGTAAAAGATGAAGGTGTGGAATTCATATAATAGGTTGGACTTCCTTTGTTTTTTCTTTCTTATGTCCCTGTGGCTATACCTTGTCTACAACTTATATTAGTTTTAACGCTTGATATAGTTTATCTTAGTGTGAGTTGAACATTTGTAGAACTCACAATGTCATGGCTTTTCTGTATGATTAATCATCCACAGAATTTTTGTTCCTTGCTCCGATAAGCGATCCTTATTGAGCCCTATTCTAAAATTGGGGATGGTAAGCAGTAGCTCTTTTAAATTTATCACAAGAGTGTTTCACTTTGACCACCTCAAATTCACACGTGCACTATTGTTTGTGAATACAATTTCACTCATGTTGATTGATTATGGTTTTCCTGTTTGCATTTATCTAGGGCAACCTTATTCAAACGAGTTGAACTAAGTAAGTGACAGAAATTTTTAAGCATTATTGACTACTTAAGTTCAGTTTTTGGAGAAGTTTTTTTGTGTTTTTTGTCCTGATGAAGCGTCATTGGATCCGGCTGGACCACTTAGACGCAAAACATGTAGACTTGCTAGGGTGAGGGACCAGACTTGGTTGTACCCTCCCTTTTTGTAGTGTGAGTAGGTGAACATTACTTTCACCAGTGACTCCTCTCTGTGTTTTTAACCTTGGTCCCCATCATATCAATTGCTGAATAAAACTATGACCTATATTTTATGATGGTGAACCAATTTTAATTTCTTTTTTTCTCTCCATAATTGCTTGGGTACTAAGGATTGGGTACCTAATTACTAATCATTTATCTATCCTTTTCATTTTGCTACTATCCGAGCATTTTGGTTAAGAGCACCCCTTTTAGGGGAGCCCGTCAGGCATTGCAGTACCAGCCTGGCGAAGAGCTTTCCCAATGATGAAGCCAGTCATCCAGTGTGATGCTTGAGGGTTCTTGCTCCTATATATAAAAAAAAAAATTGGATCGCTCCTGGTATTTTACTAGGTTTTTCTTTGTGGAACAGTGTACTTTTTTGCTTTAACGGTTCTATTGGGAGGTTGTACACTGGACCAATAATCTCCCCGGTCCGTACCCATTTGATTTCTGACCCAGGTCTCCAGCCCGGCGGTCGTCTCCGCCCTGGCGGGCAGAACGGAGAACCGGCGGATGACCATTGCGGTAACCGCCATGGTCATAATTCCAAAAAAAAGACCGCCAGCCTGTTAACTGGGAGCAGCAGGTATCAGCTTGATACCCTCTCCTCTTGGAACCTACTCACCTTGCCTAGTGTTGGAGAGATTTTTTCCCTGCATTGCCCCAACATTAGTGATGTGCAGGAGGTGAGGGAATTTTCCTTGGTCCCCACCGCTCGTCTGCGAAGGTGAGAGGGGGGATTGACTCCTCTCTCTAATTCTCCAAGAACAAGGAGTGAGTATAATAAATATATTAATAAAAGAAAGGTGGAGCATCTGGCAGCTGCCGTTCCATGCCCCACTCACCCATCCTCAGCACCTTGTTGCTGGCCATGGAGCGGAAGGTCAGCTTTCACCTACACCTGTACCCTGTTCCCAATTGCGAACAGGCACTGGTGCAAGGTGAACTGTTTCTCAGTGACCTGCAAACTGCTGCAGCTCACAGAGGAGTAGATCAGGTAGCACAAACTCTGGTGCTCTTGGCTGTGCTACCAATAGTTCAATAGTTCACACTATATACATAGGCTTCTCATATATTTTCATATCCACTCTAAACTCAACCAGAAGGTATTTTCAATCCTGACTCATCTATATATCTGTTGGGCTCCTCCGCAATATTCTGTAACTTCCCTTAACTTAATTTTCAGGACTTCTAGCTTTTATCCATTCTCTTCAGTCCAGCCACTCCAGTGCCAGGATACTCTCCCTGATGACAGTGTGATCTACAAATCTGCATAACATAACATAATATATACAACATGTGCTTAATCCATAAATTGCATGCTATCCCCGCCATCAAGTATCTGCCACATCACTGTGCAATCCACAGCCACAAACCCCAAAACAACTGCAAAACCATAACCATTTCAATACAGCAAATCCCCCTCACCTCAGCAACTCGCATTTCTCTCACCAAATCCAAATTCCAAGACTTCCATACACTCCTGCATCACCAGTAATCACTTCAACCACACCTACTCACTACAAGCTATATTGCATACTCCACAACTCTTGCTTCACAAATGCATTTCATGCTGATATAGAAAACTTCATAACTATTAACATCCTTAATCACACTAGCATCTCTGAATTATAGATAACTAAATTTTCAAATCCTATTCTGAACCTCCTAATTTCAACATCATTTGCAAAGACAGACACAACAAACTTGGCAGAGGATTAACAATCATATGCAAAAAATATCTAAAGTACACAAATGCCTATAACCACCTATACAACCTTTGAATGTCTCAAAGTGGCTATCTCATACTCACTTTTTGACTACCTGGACGTTACCTAGCACCATCCTAATCACAATCTAGCTTTTTACAGCAAATAGCAGACTATGTGAACTGTGAACAACACTATCTCAGAACAACATCTTTCTCTGAGATTTCAATATTGACAGGGGCAATATCAAATGCAATTGCTTCAATTCACTGATTTCCGCCATTAATTACACAACATACAAGAAAATTAATCCCTCCCAAATCACTTCAAAGGCCAGGCATGTTATCTCATATTCAACCCCAATACAGTTCAGTGCCAGCACCCAATTAATATTGCCTGGTCTGACAACTTCCCAATCCTGTTTTCACTCATTTTACCTCAAGCCACTTTTGCCCCCCCATCACTTTCAAGTAATCCTTTAAAAACCTCTCTCCTATCCTAATAGAGGTGATGATCTTATGCAAACTCTGCACTCTTTCTGGTAACATCAAGATCAACATACTTCTGAGCAAATACACCTGTATTATTTCCAAAGCCCTAGATTTTGTGGCCCCACTGAAAAAGAAATGTTTACATAGTATACCCTCTCATCCTTGATTCACCCCTGAACTAAACTCCAAAAGAAAAAAAATACATGAACTTGAAAACCAATAGAGACTTACCAACTTTCCAATAATTCACATGAAGGTGGAATTACTTAGAAACTATACACAGATCACATCCAACAGGCCAAAGCCAACTTCTTTCTCGTACAGCTTCAGACCTCTCAGATACCCTCCAGAAACATTTTCAAATTAATCCACTCCAACAGTTCACCACTTGCCAAGACTAGTTTAAAATCATCTGCCAACTTATGCAACACTGTGTTGAACTGTTTTACAAACAAGATCTCCTTGTTACACTCAGTAACCTCCTCATTGGGTTCTCAGACTCCAATCATAAGCAAAATAAAGAACACCTGGAAGACTTTTAAAACTTTTTCTCACAATAACTTCCTCAACAATAGCAATAGTCTCAATACCACCCTGTACTACAATATTATCACCCCTGTGGCTCTCATCAAGGCCAACTTCACTTTGCTCTCTGAAATCTGGGGTTAATACTAACAACTCCTCCCTCACCCAAAGCACCTTTCCTAACTCCCTCCAATGTGGTCAAATCTCACCTTGCTCAAAATCCCAAACTAGATCCCAACTTCCCTGAAAATTACATAACAATCTCCAACCTCCCCTGAATTGGAAAGACCAGTGATAATACATCTCCCTTCAACTCACCAAATTCATCAGTAAGGAAAACTTACTATCAGCCACCCCAATCAAGATTCAGAGATGGTCATGGAGTTGAAACAGCCTTATAAGAAATCTTGGATACAGGCATCCACCACAATCACACACATCTGAAAATGACAGAATGGCAACTCACATGCTTCTCTGGTCGCCAATACAACTTCGCATTCAGTGGTAGGACCCTGTCCACCAGCTTTTCCAGCTCCTCCGCGTTCCCCTGTGACAAGCGCCATCTCAGGGACCAGAGTCAGGACACAGCAGCACACATAGTGGAGTACTACCCTTCACGTGATGCAGGAGTCAAGTGTCAAGGGTCTGACAAAATGGCTGTAGATACCGCGGCGGTGTGCACCATCACGGCCAGCGGCGATCATGATTGGCCCAGGTTCCCTATTGTCAGCCATGTAATCTAATGATCAGATGCACAGCAGCGTACACCGCCTTCCGCCATGATGACTTACGCCAGCGGAATGAAGTCACTTCCACACTACCATACCTGGATGGCAGGAGCCTGCCATTTTGCTTTCACCACATCTCAATAGCCTTGCCAGGGGCCTCATCCATGGCCCCATTCTCTCTCCCATTCCTCGAATACTGACATGATTCCATGATCCACACATGTAGTCACGAATGGAAGTGTGTATACAGTTTGATGCCATTATGTCACAGGAACCTCAGCACACATTAGCCTGACGGTGAACCTCATTCTTTCTATATTTGTGTGCTCCCTATTTGACGCATTTAGAAAAGTACAGTGACATCATGTGATGCAAGTGTATGTTGACACTCAAAATGTGTTCTATACTCCCCCATAAGTACATACCCATGTGGCAAGGGAGGGCCCCATCTGTCTACAGACCCCTGGTAGATCTGGCCACTATGGAGGAACGCCACATCATTATCACCTACCGACTCAATAGATCTACAATCCATGACCTCTGTGCATTATTGGATCCTGTTCTGAAGCCGGCCAATCAGAATCAGCATGCCATCCCTACAACTGTGCAAGTGCTATCTTTGCTCCATTTTTTGGCCACAGGCTCATTTCAGGTGACAGTGTGCATGGCTACAGGGATCTCACAGCCAATGTTCAGCCATATCCTGTCCAATTTCCTGGATGCATTCATTCAACACTTGCAAACTTATGTCCAGTTTCCCCAAAGGGCTGAACTCACCACCATCAAATCAGGATTCTATGCTTTTGCTAATATCCCCCATGTGATAGGTGCCATTGGTGGGCTCTCAAACCCCCCAGAGTGAATGAACAGGTGTATCGGAATCGCGAGAAGTATCACTCCATGGATGTCCAATTGGTGTGTACTGCTGATCAGTACATGTCACATGTCAATGCCAGGTTCCCAGGATCAGTCCATGATTCATTTGTCCTGAGAAACAGCAGGGTGCCACACATGATGAGACAACTGCGGGAGGACAGAGCTTGGCTCATATGTGAGTGTGTATGACACTGGATCAGTTACATAGCTGACAGCCAGGCTGTGTGCAAGTAAAGGCAGTTTGCTCAAGTCCTCTTTCACCCACTTTTTGGCTACCCCAACTTGCAATGGCTCCTGGCACCTGTGATGAATCCCAGGACAGATGCAGAGAGGAAATATAATGAAACACATGGTCATACTAGGAGGGTGATAGAGCGCAATGTAGGACTCCTGAAGGCAAGATTATGTTGCCTCCATCTCTCTGGGGGTTCTCTGTGCTATGTCCCTGACAAGGTGTGTAAGATAGTGGTGGCCTGCTGCATGCTGTACAACTTGGCTGCTGAGGAAGGCTACTCCCTTCTGGAAGAGGAGGGTGCTGTCCAAACAGCCCTGCAACCTCAGAGAGGGGGTGAGAGTGATGGTGAGGAAGAAGAGGGGGAAGATCTGAACTCCAGGACTCAGCTAATCCGGCTATACTTCCATTGACTGTAAGGTACTGTTCAATGATGCCAATGTCTTCACTGCATAGTTACAGTCTGATACATGTAATAAGTACTGTGATGTCTTTTGTCAGTGACAATGCTAAATCATGACTGAAGTGGCATGTGCCAGGGAACGCAATTTTAGGTACAGTGTGATATACTGCAGACACTACAGTGTGTTGGATCCCCTCCTGCAATAAAAGTGTGATTATGATAGTAACTGGCTAATGCTTTCACATTCAAAACTGTTCTCTCATATTGATGAAGGACATATATTTTGAGGACATAGGTGCATTTATTCAATGGCAAAATATACATAAGTGTTGGGACAGTGAAGGGAGTGGACACATGGTGGAAAACATACTCAGGTACATATGCTCAGCTGTTGGTTGCACTGGGGTATAGTCCATGTGGCCATTGGAAGATGGTGTGATGGCAGTGGCATGTCAACAAGGTAGCTCTGTGGCACACAAGGGAGACAGTTCAGGGCAGAGTCACTTCCTGGTGCTAGGCTTGGTCTTTCAGTGGGATATCTGGGTCTGAGGGCATGTTTGCAAATGTGCAACTGGGCTGCAGGGTTAGGGGTGCTGGTTTCCTGTCAGTCCTCTGGCAGTGCCACCAGTCTAGTGGATGCTGCAGATGTAGAAGGCAGGGCAGTGTCCTGGCTAGTGGTAGGGGCTTGCAGGTGTGTGGAGGACTCAGGCTGGCTGTGGTACTGGTGCTGCAGCACCCCTGAAATGGAGGCCATAGTGGCATTGAGCTGTTTCCATTGCTCTATGGCCTCCTGGTGGTGTGCAATCTGCAGCCTCTGATTCTGCTCCAGGGTGGTCAGGATCTGGCCCCTCCTGTCCTTGGTATGGTGGTGTGCTCCCATGACCTCAGATATCACCTCCTGGGCTGCAGCATCCATCCTTTGGCCACCCCCGGGCCAATGATGCCCTTCGACTGGCCATAGCCCCCTGTGGCTGTGTCCCATGCAAAGGTCTGGCAGTCCCACTTGCACTGGGCCTTCATCATCCTGCCTGTTGGTAGGTAGAGACTCTGGCCTCTGTACATGTGAGCAGCCAGTCTGTGGCTGGGAGACACTGGTGTGGGGTCTTTTGGCCAGAGCTGATGATGGTGGCTTTGTGGTGGGGGTGTCAGTGGTGTGCAGGGTGGGACTTCTGGAGGGTGACAGTCCAGGACAGTGGGATGGGCCAGGGGTTTCCTCTGTGTCCAGACAACCCTCTGCAATCTCCTGAGTGGGGCTTCCGTCTTCAGGTGGAGGACTGGCACTCCTTGACGTCTCCGTCCCGTTGGCATGGGTGGTGGTGCCTGTGTATGTGAGAATAGACATGTGGGTGTCCTGTAGTCCTTTTGGCAATTGCTGCACTGGTCTGCACTATTTTATGCTTCTATCCCCCTATAGTGGCATGCAAGGTCCCTTTGTGTACATTTTGGTGTATTTTTTGTGGGGGGTGGAGGTGCATTGTGGGTGCAGTAGTGCCACTGGGATTCCATGCAGGGGTAGGTGACTGTGCACAGGGGGCTGGATGGAGATTTGTTTGTGGGATTCAGGGCATGCCGGGGACTTTGATGTGGTTGTTGTGGACTGGGTAGTGGATGGGATCCTGGTGGTAGTGAGAGGATGGGGTGATGCATGCATTACAGGTGCAGTGACTATGAAGATATTTTAGTTGACTTACCCAAGTCCAGTCCTCCAGTGAGTCTGGTGAGACCCTCCTGGTGCCGGATAGCCAGGACCTTCCCCTCCCAGTCGGTGTATTCAGGGGAGTGGAGGTGGGGGACCACACCAGTCTTCTGTACGGCAATGTTGTGCCTGGATGCCATAGACCAAACCTTCCTGTGCAGGTCGTTCCACCTCTTCCTGATGTCGTCCCCTGAATGGTTTCTCACTGTGTTGACCTTGTTGACTATCCTCTGCCATAGCTCCATCTTCCTAGCCATGGGTGTCTGCTGCACCTGTGCCCTGAATAGTTGTGGCTCGACCCTGAGTATTTCGGCCATCCATGGTCCTTAGCTCCCTGTCTGTGAAGTGAAGAGTGCATGGGGGGCCATGGTGTGTGTTGTGGGTGGTGTGTTGTAGGTGTATTGGTGAGGGTGCTGTTGTGTGGTTTGTGATGGTGTTTGGGGTGTGTATGGGTTTTAGTGGTGTACTAGTGTGTGTGACTTATGTGTTGTTGAGTTCAGTGTATGGGTGTTGTGTCGTCAATATCTGTTGTGCTATTGGTGTTGCAAAGGATTGTGGGGTGTGTATGTGTGTGTTTTATAGTGTTGTGGATGTGTGTCAGGTGTGTGGGTTTCAGACTTGCCAATGTGTGCATTTGTTGTTGGTGGGTCCCATTGCTGGCCGTGTTGGTCCGTACCACCGATGGTCGTTCGGCATTCACTGTCCGCCAAGCTGAATTTTGCATCATTATTTGGTGGGTGGAGGATTTGTCTGCATGGCGGTGGCGGGGTGGGGTGTACTGCCTTTACGCGGTCATTGGCCCTGGCGGTGGGTGGAGGTTGCAGGATTTGTGGAGGTTTATCTTTTTGGCATCATTATTCAGTGGTGTGCAGTTCTTTTGTTCACCGTCAGCACGGCGGTGATTACCGCCAAGTTCATAATGAGGGCCTTAGTCCCTAAATGGTTCACCACATTCCTCTGTAATCACCCTGAAATTAAAAAAATCAACAACAGTATCTCTGACCCATCTCCTATTGTTTGTGGAATCCCAAAAGGATCTGTTCTATCCCTTACTCTATTCAACTGTTATGTTGAACAGCTGGAAGAATTTAGCAAAGACTTAGGGGGTCATTCTGACCCCCGCCGGCGGCGGTAGCCGCCGGCCTGGCTGGGACCGCCAGAAGACCGGGCGGTCATTCTGGGTTTCCCACTGGGCTGGCGGGCGACCGCCAAAAGGCCGCCCGCCAGCCCAGTGGGAAACACCCTTCCACGAGGAAGCCGGCTCCGAATGGAGCCGGCGGAGTGGAAGGTGTGCGACGGGTGCAGTGGCACCCGTCGCGAATTTCAGTGTCTGCAAAGCAGACACTGAAATTCAAAGTGGGGCCCTCTTACGGGGACCCCTGCAGTGCCCATGCCATTGGCATGGGCACTGCAGGGGCCCCCAGGGGCCCCACGACACCCCTCACCGCCATCCTGTTCCTGGCGGTCGGAACCGCCAGGAACAGGATGGCGGTGAGGGGGTCGGAATCCCCCATGGCGGCGCAGCAAGCTGCGCCGCCATGGGGGATTCCCAGGGCAGCGGGAAACCAGCGGGAAACCGGCTGGACACCGCCGGTTTTCCTGTTCTGACCACGGCCAAACCGCCGCGGTCAGAATGCCCTGCGGGGCACCGCCAGCCTGTTGGCGGTGCTCCCGCCGACGAATGACCCCCTTAAACTCCTCCATTCACTAATATGTCGATGACACTCCACTCTACCTGAAAACATCCAGTCTAAATATTCCAGGATTCATAAACAACAACCTCCTCTGTCGCAATCCTAGAAAGACCAAATTAGTTTTGATCTCTATAAAATCAAAAGAATCTTTCAACATGGATCTACTACAGCACCTTGATCTACCAGATTGAAGCCCATAACTGTCACTGTTAGTCTGTTCTTTCAAAATAATGCTAAACTTTTCCGTAACCACATTTCAACACATTAACAAAATTGCCAAAAGAGCTAATTTCCAACTCCAAACGCTAAAGAAATTAAAACCAATCTTACAACCTGATCACTTGAAAATGGTGGCCATGCCCTTTTATCATCTCATTTAGACTTTGGAAATGTGATCCTTGTGGAGGCCGCTGATTCTGCCTTGACCCCTCTAAAAGCTGATTTATGTGCAGCAGTTAGATTACTCTCCTAATCCCAAAAAATCAATCAAATCTCCCCAGTACTTTTTGACCTGCACTTGCTCCCTATGGAGGCCAGAATTATATTCAAGCTGCGTTGTTTAGCCTTCAAAGCAATCCACACAAAAGCCCCATCCTACTTGATCAACCTTTTCATGACATCAGGCAGTTCGAGGAACTTGAGAAGCAGAGAAAATCTTCTCTTGGAAACACTCTCACATTCTTCATCATTCCTTCTTCGGAGCAGCTTTTCCTTCTGGAACTTCTTGCCCATGGCCATTACAGCAGCCCCAACCCTACTGACTTTCTGACGACTTAAAGACTCATCCATTCAGGGTATACCTTACCCAATAACCTCTCAGCTCTAGCAGGCTCATTCCTCTCTGTCGGATCTGCTGGTCAAGTTAAAAGCTTTCTCACTTACTTACAACCCTGTCACTTGCTTCCTCTTCCCTCCTCAGATCCCCCAGATCACCCCTTCTACCTCTGCCTGCTCCACCTCTTTTTTTTTTTTAAATTAGTTGTACATATAGATTCTTTGTATAGTCTATGCTCATCCAATTTTCTGTCAGACTCTGTTTCATAGTGTTGTTTATTTTTCCCTTTGACTTCCCTTGCATTTATCGTCCGTGACTGCACCTTCTCCACTCTAGTAATAACTGTCAGCGTGTCACTGCACATATTTGCAAACATCCATAATGTTCAACTTTGTGGGTGTTTGGAACATTTAGAATCTCAAAGGAACGCACACTGCACATTTCTTGCTGCTCATATGTGACTACTCTGAATGTAAAACCATAGTGATTTCGTTTTTCCGAATTAATAAAAAAGTTGTGCACTCAGACCTCGGAAGGTCGTTCCACGCAGAAGTCAAATTTACCATTGGAAAGTGTTTTAAGGCCAAAATCTGTGGCACCGAATCAGTTAAAAGTAAAATTGGCAGACAAATTGTATTCACCTGAGGCCTGTGTTCCACATTTCCTTCTGTCAGTAACTTATGCCAAAACACTTGAGGGGAGGATAGACTCACAAAACGTGCTGGGGCGGCCTGCAACCCGAAGCTTCCTTCCTGGCAGGATTAACGCCGTGTTGTAAAGAACGGGCATCACATCAGAAAGAGAGGCAAATAGCATTAACAAATGAGGTTCAATTTACTCCAGAATCTTTCATTCAAGCATTGATCGGACAGATCGGGGTGGGATACTTTCAGCTAATCACAGACCACGGTGTTTAGAGGGTCTTCTTTTTACAATGTCAGGTTCTATGTCACATTAATCACAAATATAAGAAACAATTAATATGGGCAATCTGAATTCCCTTTTAATTCAGTAGCCAATGCTTTAGTGAATAGGAAGGGTTTGTAATGATTATGCTTACTGAAAAGGCTAGTGCTTGGGTTAGAGGAACATCTGCTTGCACCAATTTCTGAGCCAGGGTCAGTGCAAGATCTTTGGTACCCTGGGAAAAGCATCAGTGCCACCAGACTACTTAGAAATGGGACATCTTTGATGCTGCTTTGTGCAATATTATCCCCCCAAATCGTGACACGGTGATCCCTGTGAGTATGACGCGTATAGGTAGTTAATAAATATATCGACATATAATAGTAATTTTGTTTTCATCTACTGCTTATAGAATAGATGCAAATTACAAGAATTTCTGTAACCAGATTTAACGGTTGGCTAGCATCTTGCTGGCAAGATGTGAACAGGAACGGAAATGGAAAAAAGAATTGATCTTTTGTGGTCACTGGAAATATTTGCAGGACTACCGCTTTACCCTCTCACAGCTCACAGAGGACCCAAAAGCAAACATGAAGACCACATATCCCAGGTTTTTGAGCATCTCTGAATCTAGGTTTACTGTCAACATGAGTTGTTTCTTGAGTAAGGCAATTGACTTTGTAACAAAGTGAGAGATGGACGATATGACATTGGGCAAACCTTCCAGGGACAGGAAGTAGGAATGGGACATTGGAGTAAAGGGAATCAAGAGGCAGAAGGGAAGAAGACAAGGTTCCCCAGAAGAAGGTGAACAATGCATTAGTGATCACTGATGAAGCATAAGAACACGTATCTTTCTGTCTTTTCTCCTAAGCATGCACTACATGACAAAGTTACTTTTTTAAATAAATAATCAATGTTTTCCAAGATAAGCAAGTGCACAGCTGAACACCTGGGCTATAAAATCTTGAATTCTACTGAATATATATCACAACGTCTACTTAAACTCCAATAATCCAGTTACACCTCCAATCACTCGTTGGAATCTTTGTATGTATGTGTGTGTGAATGTTTGTGCGTGTATGAATATATATATTTATATTATATATATATATACATATATACATATATCGATATATATATATATATATATATATATATATATAAATACCACTTTCCGCCTGATTCTGAAGAAAAACTGGACACTCCTTTGGGATGGAAACTTTGAAGTTTATTGTCATAGCCTCTTTATTGGGAGAAGCTATACCAATAAACTTCATAGTTCGCACCACACAGCAGTGTACAAGTTTTTCTGGAGGAAAGTGGTATTTATTATTTAGGGCTAGCAGAGCCCAACTCGGAGTGCCGTATTGGTAGCCATTGAACTCCGATGTTCTGAGGAGTTTTTCACTGATAAAAACAAGGATTAAAGGGACATTATTGTTAGGCTCACATTTCAAATGTACGAAATCATAGAAATTCACCAGTTATAGTTAGAGTTACCTCAAGTAACTATAACTCGTGCCATAAGGTAACTATAACTCGCGCCCCCACCATGCGCAGTTTTTCATCAAATTCTTGGGGTAATTAGCAGTGCATGGTGAGGGCGCGAGTTACAGTTACTTGAGGTAACTCTAACTATTACTGGTGAATTGCTATGGTTTTCTACATTTGAAATGTGTGCCTAACTATAACGTCCCTCTAACCTTTGTTTTTTTCAGTTATTTTCGATGTTTAAAAAAAATTATATTTCCTAACTATAACATCCCTCTAACCTTTGTTTTTTTCTGTGAATTTCATTTTTTTAAAAAAATTATATTTCCTAACTATAACGTCCCTGTAACCTTAGTTTTTTTCAGTGAACTTCTATTTTTTTTTAACGTATAGTATTTTTCATTACAATTCGTTAATCCAACCGCTGCCGCACATGGTCTTTGGCCGTGCACAGGGGAGGTTGCCCGCAAGACCGAGCCTGCAGCCATACCCTGTGGTCGACACCCCCTAACCACCCAACCCCATGCTGTGCACGGGTCTTTGGCTGTGCGCGGCTGGATTTGTCTGAGGCCTCTCTGGTTGTGAGAATAGATATGAGAGGGTGTATCTGGGGGTGAGAGTGGCTGTCACACTGTCTGTCTGGGTGTGAGAATGTGTGCATCACTGTTTTAGTGGGTGCATCAGTGTGTGCACGGGTCTGTGAGTGGGTGCATGTATTTATACTTTTTTTGCGCCGCATTTGCGTCGTTTTTTGACGCAAAAACGGCGCAAACTTGCAAAATGCCATTGTATTTTGTAGGTTTGTGCCGTTTTGCGTCAAAAAGCGGCGCAAATGCGGCGCTAAAAAAAAGTATAAATACGGGCCTAAGTATCTGAGAGTGCGTGGGCAAGTGTCTGAGTGGGAGAAATTGATTGTAAGTGGAAAGAAGGTGAGAGGGAAAGAGATAGAGTTTTTTAAGGCTATAATACCTTGTTGTTAGATTGAGATATTTGTGTTCAATTGAAAATAAAAAACTACATTTATTAGTTTTCAAAAAATATTTTTTTATAAAAAAAATAAAACTGAAATGAGTCCAGCTGGACTCAACCCCCCAAAAGCTCAGTGTGAAGGTCTGCGACCATCACACTGAGCTATGGGTGTTGGGTGTTAAAAAATAAAATGAAGCCCTTTATGGGTTTTCTGGACCACGAGGGAGACATCAAGGGCTCCTCGCGGTCCCTATTATTTATTTATATATATATTTTAAATAAAAAGTCCTTACGGGCTACCTGGTACTGCAGAGGAAGCCTTGAGACTTACCTCGCAGTGCCATTGCTTCAGCAAGCATGGAGCTGCTTTGACAGCAGCTATTTGTTTGCTGAAGCATTTCATCTCAGATTTGAAAGCTTCCAATTTTGACAGCGGGACCTGCTTTACAGGTGTTTGCTGTGGCTTAGCTGCAGAGCTGCAGCAAGCCACAGCCAACAGCTATGTCCCAGGGTGTGCTCTCCGGGACATAGCAGGAGCCAGCCCTGCGGGGTGGGGGTGCCCAGGGCCATCAGTGGCTCCTTGAGGAGGGGCCACATGACCCCCCTCCAATATGAACATTGCCCCGGGGGGTGGTGGTCCCCAGAGTGCAGGGGGTGCGTGGGCTCCCCCACATATATCTATATAGAAGCCCTGGGGTGGTGGTCCCTGGAGTATGGGGGTCCTATAGGGACCCTCTATTTTGTTTCTTCAATATTTGCCCTTGTGGGTGTTGGTGGTCCCTGGTGGTGGTGGTGGTGGGGGGGCACAGGCCCCTACATATTATTTCCTAAATGCTCCGAGGAGGTGGTGGTCCCCAGGGCAGTGGTAGGGGGCCAGGTGGCTCCCCTACATATCATAACCTCCCTGGCAGTCCCAGGGCAGTGGGGGACATGCAGCCCCCTCATATACATTATAAGCCCTAGGGAGGTGGCATTCCCCGGGTCAGCGGGAGGAGGCCAGGATGACCCCCACCCCGCATTTCTATAAAAAAATGCCCCCAGGACTTGGTCCATCCGGGGGCTTCATAATAACGAAGCGCAGGAGCCTGCGCTTTGATTTCTTTTTTATTTTACAGTGGATCTGCGGATCTGCTATGGATCTGAGTGCAAAATTAAAAAAAAGCTTTTTAGCCCTGGGGGGTCCCTTTGGGACCCCACAACCAGAGCTAATGGGTCAGGATGTTCATACCCTGGCCATTTTTGTATTTTTTATTATATTGTTTCAGGGCCTTGGCTTCGGCCGAATCCCAAGATGGCTGACAACACTTCTGTTGTTGAAGTGTTATCAGGGAATCAGATCTCTGCACGAGATCAGGAGTGGTCATGAATTCTTTGCGTCCCTATATATACAATTTTGGATTTACTAAAATTTCTCAAAAACTACTGAAAAGATTTATACCAAATAAGAAAAAGGTCTCTTTCTGGACCAGGCGCTACCTTTCTGCCAAATGTGGTGTAATTGCATCCAGTGGTTTTTGCGCTATTGCTGATCCATTTTTCCTATGGGAATTAACATTGGAAACACTCTAAATTTCACCACCCTTTTATGTCAGCCCTCACTTGATGGATCACCCTCATATTTTCCATACAGCAGCTAATATAAAAAATTTTGGAAACTTTTGTGAAGATTCGCCAAGCTGCGCCGAGGATATAGGCAAGCAAAATACAGCTTTTTCTATGGAAACTAGGTCCTAACCATAACTACATAATGGCGACCGCCAGTAGGTAGTTTTAGTTAGCTCTGCTTTTCCAAGACTGAGCATTTTTTTGGCTTGCTTATAACTTTGGCCTTGTTTGATGAATCTTCATGAAACTTTCCAAAATAAAAGTTCATCCACCTCCCCTCCGTCCTGGAAAGTTTTGGTATGATCCGTCAAATGGGAATCCCCATGCATTTTCCATAGACCTTTTTAGGCACGGATACAGCAAAAACTGCTGAATGGAAATACAACAAATTCATCAGGAAGCTAGATCTTAGACTAGAATGTGGTTTTTGTGATTTGGTGTAAATCCTGTAAGCTCTGAACTAAAAAAAATCCAGAAATTCAGAACTTATAATTAGCAGCATTAACTATAACTTGCTCCCCCATCATGCATTGCTTATTAGCTCGTGTATGACATTGCACATGACATGTTCTATGACATCATTTATGTCATCACTGATGACATCTCAAATTACATCATTGATAATCTTCCTGATTACATTACTGATGACATCATCCAACCTCAGTTTCCCAGCATATTGCTGGGTAAATTGCTATGGCTTTACACTTGGCATAGTACAAGTTAACAATCAGTCACAGAGATATGGGAATCCTCATTGAGTATGGTGTTCAATAATCTTATCATTTTGTGAGATTCATCATATAGAGAAACAAAAGCACTGTTGTGGTTCTGTTCAGCAAATATATACTGTACCTCTGAACCCAAAATCTAGATCATTTATACAATGTCAAACAGGCCAAAATGTTGCTGATTGACGTTCTCCTCTTCTCTATAATGAAGAATAGAAGCTTTTAGAATTTTTTGAGCTCTTATGTCCCAAATGGAAATTTTCAAAGTGGACCTATTTTTCAATTAACACTGTCTCACAGCTGCATCACGAAGTACTGTGGTTGGTTGCTAAGTCAAAGAGGGAGAGCATTGTGCACTCACTACAGACATGAGGATCAGTTATCAAGCTACATCACTGCACACTGAATCTACTGCCAGGCATTTAATCGAAAGCAATTATTGTAGGCCATCAGTACTGATGCTTTTAACAGTGTTCCTCAGCATGAAACTTTTACTATGTTCTCCATGGAGAAATCACACACAGCTGACAACATCTTTAAAGTTTTTAACACCAAAATCTAGGTATGGTTTCATGAAGGGGTCTGAGGACTAAATTCATTGACACGGAAAATGGCAGCAACATTGTAGAAGCAATAGCAAATAGAGGATTCTTTACAGTGCTCTGTTTAACCCATTGCATCATCTTGACTGTGCAGCACATCCTAAAAGATAAAGGGTCTGGTAAAAGATGTACTTACATTTTAGCCATTCCTTTAAAGCCTTGCAGTGCTTGAGACTCACCCAGTGTGTTAACACTGGCCTTTAATAGTCTATTTCAATACGCTCTGACCCAGTGAAACACACCTTATACATGGTGCAACACCTGCTTGAGCAGGTCTGTAAATGATAAGTGTTGCAAAGTGGAGAAGATGCCCCTCCCAAAGCCATGCCAATAGAGTTTTGCAAATAGGGGGTAAAAGTTTGCCTGATCAAATCGCTTATATCCTTGGAGATTTTGAAACAGGAAGTCAGCAAGGATGATTGTACAATGAGCCAAGTCTTCCTTTTGTTGCAGGCCCGTATTATTAAGGTGGATGAAATATTAACCAAATGGAAATGAAGAAGCAGCTGGCTTTGTCAACAGCTTACACAAACCATACTGGCTTCATATTGCAAACATGAACTGTCTAATTTCATGTATTTTTCAGCTCTGGATAGCAACATTTCTAAGAATAGGATCATTAAAAAAATTGGCTGAACTTGAGGGTAACATAATATGACTTCAAGTCTGTCACAACAGAAGTATCCCCCCCACTAGTAAAACAATATTGATTCCAGTTCACACTTTCTGCAACAAAACCAGCACTAGCAGCATCATTAGAAACATCTTCTGTGCTGGGTTATTTTTAAAGAATTCCAGGACTTATGTCAGACATGCAGAAAACTCAGGAGCAGAAACAACAACCATCACAACATACCATACATTATAGTGGTACTTCAGTGACTAAAAAAGATTCCCATTATATCAAGACCCATTATTGAATTAACATGTAACCTTTACCTGCATTCAGTACACTAACAGAACAATATGTAGGATGTTCTGAGGTCAGTGCATCTTCCGAGCTGGGTTATAATGTACCTGGGGCAACTGTCATAGTCAGAAGGACAAGTCTGTCTCCTCAAAAAAATGGAGAGGTTCATAAGGAGAAAAGATAATTTGCATTTCATCCCTAAAATGATCAAGTCCCTCACGACACAAAAGTGGATGGGGTAGTTTCTCAGATATCACAAGTGTGGATAGTGATCATCCTTAAGAGAAAGATATCCCTGAATATAAAAAATGAAGGGTACATATCAAACTAAAAAGTAAACGTAAAAAGTAATAAAACCAAACAATGTCTGATGTAAAAAAGGAAAAATGAAAAAGAATGGAACTCACTTGTATTAAATTATATTTTGTGTGCCAAGAGATGCAAATAGACAACAATGGATAAATGTGCTCAGTAGCATATAATCAACAACATTAATTTTGGCCTGGTGAGTGGTAACAAAGACAACTAATTCAAGCTTAAGATGCAAGTAATAATGTCCTGTAATTCTCCAAGGGGTGCTGCCATTTCCTGAAAGAATAGGATAACATACACCAAATGCAACGCTCATAACCTCACTCTTGAGTGTATATATATATATATATATATATATATATATATATATGTATATACATATATATATATATGTGTGTATATATTTATATATTACACACTTCTCTTCCGTGATTAAAGGAAAAAGGCAGCACTCCACGGCCATAACGAGTTTGATCATATTTATTCACCTACAGGGACGCGTTTCGGCGTTGCCGCCTTCCTCGACCTGTGAGCCGCCATATTGGCTCAGTTTATATACTCCAATCACAATGTGCTCAATTACCATATATCGTGCAAGAACTGTTTTAGTCACAAATATTCACTACATATTTAAAATGAATAACAGTTCAATACTTCATCTATATAATACTAATATACATTTACTTTTCATGTGTCAGTTCCATGTTCCTATCCCCTCCCTCCTGTCCTCATTGGTCCATTTTGTTGCCACTCCCTTCTTCCCTTCAAGATCTGTTGTGCTGCAACTGCTCCTCCTACCTGCCCTGCATGGTCTGTTGTGAAACCCATTCCCCTGCCCTCTCTTGTCTGTGCCCAATCCCTGCCCCTCCCATGTGTCCACCATTGTCCTTTGTGCATGCTTCTGCCCACTCCCTCTTGCCCATCATGGCTGTTGTGCTGCCACTACCCCTCCGGCTTGCCATGCATGGGCTTCTGTGCTTCCACAGGCCCACCCACCTGCCCTGTGTCATCAGGTTGCTGCCCCTGACACCTACAACCTTACCCCCATTGTTTGCATGTAAGCCATTAATATCTCACTGTTGCCCTCCAAGATGTGCTGTGCTTCCAGAGCCCATCCCACCTTCCCTCTATGGTTAGCTTGCTGCTCCTGCCCTACCCCCTTGTTCACTGCCCTCAGTTTTCCATGTGCTGCCCCTATCCCCTCCCTTCTGCATTTTCTGATCCATTGTTCTGCCCCTGACCACTCTCTCCTGCCCTTCATGGTCCGTTACGCTGCAACTGTGCCTCCTATCTGCCCGGTATAGTCAGCTTGCTGCCCTTGCCTCTTTCCCTTGCATGGCCCTGTGCCCTTCCTATTGCTTTCCATGGTCTGTTGTGCTGCACTGCTATCCCGCTTGCCCTCTGTGGTGTACTGTTGTGCTGCAACCCCTGACGCCTACCCTTCAAGATCATTTTGGTGCCCCTGCCCTCTGCTATCCAAGTCCTTGTTCCTCCCCCATTCCCCCTGATCCAGTGCATCATACTTCCCAACACTATGGACTTGGTAAGATGGTGAGTTTGAAAAATAACCCTGGGGAATTGATTTTCCCTATTGCCTTACATGGAAACAGAGGTTTTAGGCAGGAGACAGATCAAATAAAGCCCTTTTCGGCTTAAAAACATTGGCCTGACGTGGATCTGTTGGTATCTATGGGTGTACTGCCACTGCTTCTTTCTTCTGCCCTCAGTGGTCTATTATATTGCCACAGCCTCTTTTGACTATCCTTCGTGGTTGGTTTGTTGCCCCTGCCCCCCCATTCCTCTGCCCTCCATAGTCTGTTGTGTTGCCACTGCATGATCAACTTGTTTCCTCTGCACCCTCATCCCTGCCCTCAATTATCCGAGTCTGTGCCCCTGTATTGTTGTAAATATGGCACATCCCTGTGTTTCAGAACTGGCACAGTGCGGCGCTGATAATTTTGGAGCAGTACTGTGCTGCACTAGTTTCTTCTTAATCTGACCCTAAGTTTTTTGTACACTTCTGTCATTAGGCTATACTTGGACCACATTTGGGTGATATTTGTGCTACGTTTGGGCTTTCTTTTTTCCTCACCCCTAAGTGAAACATATAATCAAGTAACTATAACTTGCACCCTCAGGTAACTATACCTCCTGCCACTGACATGCACAGTTTTTCCTTCATTAATTTGACTGCTAATGTTTTGTTGATATGTTTATTGACATG
Source organism: Pleurodeles waltl (assembly GCF_031143425.1). Taxonomy (NCBI): domain Eukaryota; kingdom Metazoa; phylum Chordata; class Amphibia; order Caudata; family Salamandridae; genus Pleurodeles; species Pleurodeles waltl. Next base: position 275,973,401 of record NC_090444.1, on the reverse strand, counting down.
ATAAAAGTTGTCATGAGTGCTGTAATATCCGAGGTAATAAGCAGTGCATGGCAAGGGCACGAGTTATAGTTACTTGAAACTGCTCAATTTCTATGCTTTTGTGTGAGTAAAATCTGAACCTATCTAGACTGTCCCTGTAACCTTTGTTTTTTTAAGTGAATTTCAATGTTTTTTTAATTCTATTTCCTAACTATAACATCCCTGTAACCTTTATTTTTTTCAGTGAACTTCTATGCTTTTTTTAAACATAAATAATTTTAATTTCTATACGTTAATCCAACCACTGCTGTGTACAGCCTTTGACCGTGCACGGCAGGGGTTGGTCACAGGGCCTTTCTCTAAGGGTATGAGAATAATTGTGAGAGAGTGTCTCTGGGTGAGAGTGGGTGTGACAGTGTCTGGGTGTGAGAGTGTGTGTTAGAGGGACTATGTGAGAGTGTCTGGGTGTGAGAGCAAATATGAGAGGGAGTCTCTGTGTGTGAAAGTGGGTGTGAGAGTGTCTCTGTGAGTGGGTGTGTGAGTGTCTATGTGGGTCTGTGAGTGAGTTTGTGAGAGTCTGAGAGTTAGTGGGTACTTGGGTCTGTGAGTGGGTACGTGAGTGTCTAAAAGGGTGTTTGAGTGGGTATGTGAGTGTGTCTGTGAGTGAGTGTGTGTCTGTGAATGGGTCTGTGAGTGGGTGTGTGAGTCTCTGAGTGGGTCTGTGAGTGGGTGTGTGTGTCTGAGTAGGTCTGTGAGTAGATACATGAGTCTCTGAGTGCATCTGTGAGTGAGTGCATGAGTTTCTGAGTGGGTCTGTGAGTGAGTGCATAAGTCTCTGAGTGTGTCTCTGATTGGGTATGTGAGTCCCTGAGTGGGTCTGTTGGTGGGTATGTGAGTCCCTGAGTGGGTGCATGAGTGTCTAAATGGGCCTGTGAGTTTGTGAGTGAGTGTCTGAGTAGGTCTGTATGTGGGTACGTGAGTCTCTGAGTGAGTGCATGCGTTTCAGAGTGGGACTGTGAGTAAGTGAATGAGTCTCTGAGTGGGTCTGTGAGTGGGTGTGTGAGCCTGACTGGGTCTATGAGTGGGTATGTGAATGTCTGAGTGGGTCTGTGAGTGGGTGTGTGAATGTCTGACTGTATCTGTGGGTGGATGCATGAGTGTCTTATTGGGTCTGTGAAAGGATACGTTAGCATCTGAGTTGGTCTGTGAGTTAATACATGAGTCTCTGATTGAGTCTGTGAGTGGGTACATGAATGATTGAGTGAGTGTCTGAGTGCATCTGTGAGTGGGTGTGTGAGTGTCTGTGTGGGTGTGCCAGTAGCTGTGTGAGTGCCACAAAGGGATCTCACCTTCCCTTTTATCCAACAAGAGTCCACAGCTTTACACAAAATATCTACCCAAGCGCAGTTCTTTCTGCCTCCTTGGGTAAATGTCCAATGTGTAGTCTACCCTACAGCTGAGTAATGGATCACAAGTAAATGTCACCAGTGACCTTGTGTGCATTTGGCAATGTGATTGTTCCTCATGCATCTTTCCCTAGAACTCTGCGATAACATGAATCCTCCTATAGAAAGGCCAACAAGACTACAAGGATGTAAATCTCCACAAAGCCATGGTCCTTCCTCTTAGCTAAATGACATAAGTGCTTCTTCGTTTTTGTAGAGATGTCCTCATATTCCTCGGCATCAAGACTGTGGGGGGAGCCTGAATGCTCCCACAGTCCAAGACAGCTCCCCGCCTCCTGCAGGAGCTGGCATTGTTGTCACAGACAGGGCGCTGCTAAACATTCATCTCCCTGACTGTAAGAGCAATCCGTTCTTCTGTTTACCTGCCCACATGGCTGCGGCAGGGAAACAGACAAAAATTCCACTCCCAGCAAGCAAGAGCTGTTTGATAACTCTCGCTAGGTGGGGGTGGAGTTGTGTTTACTTTGACCTGGTGGGAGTTTTCAAAACTCCCTCTAAGTCAGAGAAAACAGCTATGTCCTTGGAATGGACACCATGGGACATAACAGGAGCCGGCTCTGGGGGTGTTGGTCCTTAGAGTCATTATTGGTGTCACGAGGGGGGCCATGCAGCCCCGCCAACATTTAAACAGCCCCAGGAAGGTGGTGGTCCCCAGGAGTCCATGAACGGCCCCCTTTATTCTTTCAATTCAGTTCGGGGAGTTAGCAGTCCGCAGGGCTGTGGGGGCTGCGTGCCTCCACTTATTTTGTTACAATTGCCCCAGGGAGGTGGCCCTCCCTCCATATAATTGAAGCAGCCCCACGGAGGTGTCAGTCCCCGGGGCACAGGGGTGTCTGCAGGATTGGCTCTATGATAATTAACACATTTTGCGCCAGGGAGGTGGTGGTCCCTGTGGCACTGGGTTGGCCACAGGACCCCCATTTTATAATTAACACTTTTTGCCCCGTGGAGATGGCGACCCCCCTGCATACTATTTAATTTAAGCTTCAGGAGGTGGTGGTCCCCGGGGTATAAATAGGCCCAGGAGGGGAACCCAGTGAACCCACCCTTTTATTTTTTAAATGCCAACAGGATCTGGGCCACCCGGGGGCATTACCAAAACAAGCATGGGAGACCACGCTTGGGTTTTTAAAAATAAATTGCTGCAAATTTACAACATAGTCAGGAATTCACTACAAACATTATGTAAAAAAGTTTTTTTTTTGCCCTGGTGAGGTCCCTCTGGGACCCCAGCACCGGTGCTAAGGAGTCAGGGTGTCCCTACCCCGGCCCCTTTTCTTTGTTTTCACTTTTTTCAGGGATTAGCAAGAGGGCTGCCAGCACTTCCGGGTTGAAGTGTTAGCAGCCAACCAGAGCTCTTCAGATCTCTGCACAAGCTTGTTATTATTCGTGAAGTCATCGTGGAGAAATTACTGCCCTTGATATACAAATTTGGATTCCCTTAAATTTCTCAAGAACTTTCCATGTGCTACAAGAATTACCAGCACACGTTTTTTAGAAAATTTCATGGAGATCCGTCAAACAACACCAAAGATATAGGAAAGCCAAGAAAGGCTTTCCCATCCATACACCCACACAAACCTTTGGATTAACATGTAGTAAAATAAACCATAGAAATTTACTGAAAAAAACAAATGTTACAGGGTAACTATAACTCGCACCCCTGCCATGCATAGTTTTTTTATGAATAATTTTACAGCAAAGGTTTCAGTGATATTATCCATGATGTTATAAAAGATGTCATGAGTGCTGTAATGTCTGGGGTAACTAGCAGTGCATAGCGAGGGTGCGAAGTTATAGCTATGTTAGGGCACGAGTTATAGTTACCTGAAATAACTCTAACTATAACAGGTGAATGTCTATGGGTTAGTACATTTAAAATGTAAGCCCAACTATAATGACTGTGAACCTTTGTTTTTTTAAGTGAATTTCTATATTTTTTTAATTCTCTTTCTAATCTATAATGTCCCTGTAATGTTAGTTTTTTCAGTGAATTTCTATGTTTTTTCAATGTAAAGTAATTTTAATTACTATACGCTAGTCCAACCACCGTCGCACACTGCCTTTGGCTGTGTGCATTGGGGGTTGGCCACTGGGCCCGACAGCCAACCCCCTACAACCACCCAACTCTGCATTGCCCAGGGCCCTTGACCATGCACAGTGGGGTAGGGTCTCAGCAGCAGTTGACAGAAAAGAACCCACTCGTCACAGTCACTATGTGAAATATTACACTAGAAAAAAGCAAGGATAGAAACACCTCCATCAGGGATTACAGATCACTTTTCAAGGTGGAAATGCAGAGAAAAAACACTTGCTTTGCCTTGAATATGCACAATAAATTAGGATGATTAGTACTTTACAGAAGTGGACCTTGAACTTGGGCACCTGCTTTGTTTATATCTGTAAGTGCTTCCCATTGAGGTTTGATTTCTATCAAATGAGTTCATGTCAGAATGAATCCTTCCCTGCGTATTTACCCAAGAAGAGGCCACCATTTTGTTCAGAATGTCTACCCAACTGGAATACTTACCACGGGGTAATTAGTAAGTGTTACCTTGTTGGGTAGATGTATAGTTTATCTCCTACACTATAGCTACTTAAGAGATGCCCTGGTAATGTAACTTTGCTAATGTTATTGTTCCTCAAGAGTCATATAATTTTCAAGGTGGAACTGCAGATCTGCACACAACCACTCACTCACTCACACAAATACTCACACACCCACTCACTGAGTTGTACATTGGGGGCGCGTATGTTATAGTTAGGTGAGTTAATTATAACTGCTGAATTTCTATGGTTTTGTACATTTCAAATGTCAGCCTACCTATAATGTCCCTGAAACCATTGCTTTTTTCAGTGAATCTCTAAAGGTTTTTTAATTCTATTTCCTATTATGTCCCTGTAACCTATGTTTTTTCAGGGAACTTCTAGGGTTTTTTATATGCAGTGGGGTGTCAGGCCCTGGGGCCAAGCCCCAGCATGATTCCAACCCCAAGATAAAAGGAAAAAACAAGAAGTATGTACTTTTAAAACGTGTCAAAAATCAAGGAGAAAGTAGTGAAAACGAGGGCAAAGCAATATGAAACCTCTCAAAAAAATCGCAAAAAAGCAAGGTGAAAGCAGACAAAAAGAGGGAAAAGCAAGGAGAAAGCCAACAAAATAAGTGGGTAAAACTGAGAAAGCATTGATAATGTAAATGTAACTATATACGTTGTATTCTTTAAAAAAAAACATTTTTTGTGATCTATGGATCCTCAGGGGTTCCACTACCATAGACGGGATAGACTCCACGGTTCTGGATCCGCAAATTTGTCATATTGTAAAAATTCTTCAATATATTAGCAACTCTATGGGCCTCATTACGAGTCCGCCAAACATCCGACGGGGAGGTTGCCGCCATAGTGGCTACCTCCCTACCAGGCCCATTAAGAGTTTCCCACTAGGTCAATGGGTGGAAATCTCGGTTTCCGCCAGTTGGCCTAGCGGGAAAAAGCCTACAGCATTGTCGAAATCGAGCCGGCAGCAATGCTGTAGGATGCAAGGTTGCACAGCACCCTCATAATGTTCACTGTCTGCACAGCTGAACATTGTGAGGGTGCTGGCCAGGGGAGCCCTTGCACTATCCATGCCAAGGGCATGGGCAGTGCAGGGGCACCCCTGGGGCCCCCTGCACCTGTTCTCCTCCAGCCTTTTTATGGCGGAGCTACTACCATAAAATGGCTGCTAAAGAACGAGGTCGTAATCCCCAGGGAAGCTCTGCTTGTAGTGCTGCCCTGGCGGATTGGGTTTTCTGCGATGGCTAGACTGCCGGGATCTCTGTTATATTGTGTGCCAGGGTGTGTTAGTGTATGAATGAGTGTATGCCTGGGTGTTTTAATGTATGCTTGAGTGTGTACTTGGGTGTGTTAAGATATATGAGTGTGTGTTTGGGTATGCTAGCATATATATGATCATTGTGTATCTAGGTCTGTCAGTGTATGTATCAGTGTGTGTCTGGGTGATTCAGTGTATACATCAGTGCTTGCCTGGGTGTGTCAGTGTATGTATCAGTGTATGCCTGTGTGGGTCAACATATGCATCAGTGTCTATCTGGGTGTGTTAGTGTGTGCATCACAGTGTGCCTGGGTATGTCAGTCTATGCATGAGTTTGTGCCTAGGTGTCTCAGTATATGCATGAGTGTGGGCCTGAGTGTCCTTTTGTATAGAAAGGTGTGTGCCTGAGTTTTTCAGTGTATGCATGAGTGTGTGCCTTTGTATATTCATACATGTATCACTGTGTATTTTGATGTGCTAGTGTATGCATGAGCGTGTGTCTGGGTATGTTATGCATGTATGAGTGTGTGCCTAGGTATGTCAGTGTATGGATGAGTGTGTCAGTGTATGTATGAATGTGTGCCAGGGGTGTGCTAGTGCATGCATCAGTGTGCATTTGGGTGTATTAGTGTATGCATAAATGTGTGTCTGCATGTGTTATTGTATGTATCAGTGTGCGCCTTGATGTGTTAGGGTATGTATCAGTGTGTGCCTGGGTGTGTTAGTGCATACATCAGTGTTTGCTTTGGTGTGTCAGTGTATGCATAAATGTGTACCTGGCTATTAAACAGTATTATCTATGTGTTCCCAGATATGTTTGTGCTTGTATTAGTGTGTGCCTGGGTGTGTGAGTGTATGTATTAGTGTATGCTTAGGTATGTTAGTGCATACAACTGTTTCTTCCTGCGTGTTAAACTACGTGTGAGTGTTTGCCTGGGTAAGTTAGTCTGTTTATCAGTGTGTGCATGTGTGTGTTAGTTTACACATCAGTGCGTGCCTGGGTGTGTTAGTGTATGCATGAGTGTGTGACTGACTGTGTTAGTGTATATTTGAATGTGTGCCTGGGTGTGTCAGTGTAAGCTTGATTGTGTGCCTGGTTGTGTCTGTGTATGCATCAGTGTATGGTGGGTGTGGAAGTGTATGGATGACTGTGTGCCTAGGGATGTGGGTGTCTGAAAGATTGTATGCCCGGGTGTGTTAATATATTTTTCTATGGGTGCCTGGATGTGTCAGTTTATGCATGATTGTGTGCTTCGTTATGTCAGTGTATGCATCAGTATATGGTGGGGTGTAGGGGGTGTTAGTGTATGCAACACTAATGGATGCATTAGTGTTTGGCTGGGACTGTCAGTTGCTGCACTGGTATGTGCTTAGGTATGTCAGGGTATGTGTTGGTGTGTGCCTGGGTGTGTTATTGAATGAAGTATTGATTGGTTGGTGTGTCAGTGTCTGCATTGGTGTATGCCTGTGTGTCTCAGTATATGTAACAGTGTGTGTTATGCTGTGTCAGTGCATGCATCTGTGTGTGACTGGGTGCATAAGTGTCTGCATTGTTGTGTACCTGGGTGTGTCAGTGTCTACATTAATGTGTGCTTGGGTGTGTTAGTTTGTTCATCAATGTGTGCCTGGGTGTGTGATTGGATGCATTATTATTTGGCTGAGTGTGTCAGTGTGTGGCTGGGTGTGTCAGTGACTTCATCACTGTATGGCTGTGTGTGTTAGTGTGTGGCTGGGTGTGTCGGTGCCTTCCTCACTGTATGGTTGTGTGTGTCAGTATATGCATGAGTGTGTGCCTGGGTGAGTTAGTGCAGGTTCAAGTATAAATGTGGATATATCAGTGGATAGATCCACTGTATCACTGTAATTACCTGTGCTTGGTTTGGTACAGTTATGAATGGTCAAAAAATAGAGAAAGACATTTTCAGTTACATAAATTACTGCAATAAATGAGTCCATTGATCTGTGTAAAAAGAAAGAAAACATACCTAGAAGTTAAAGTTCCATAATTTAAATTTGACCACTAATGTTTCACAATCTGTAATGAAAAAGTTGTTAATAATAAAAGACAACAAATGTATATAATTGTAAAGCAATTATACATAGAATTTAAGCATTTTATTTTCCCTTTTTTACAGTTCTTAGCTTCCATACTATTACAACATAAATGAAGTGTTGTATAAAGGCTCATCACTGAACAGTGGGGGAAAAAACAATCACTGAGAAAAACCCTAAGTGCATAGTACTTTATTGTAAATTTACATTATTGTAAATTAACAAATATTGTAACATTATTGTAAATTAACATACTATGCATCACACTCACTGCAAATAATTAGCTAGCTGTTTTACCTATACTTATTAATCAATCAATCAATCAAAGAGATTTGTAAAGCACGCTACTCACCCGCGAGGGTCTCAAGGCGCTGGGGGGACGGAGTGGGGGGAAAAGAGGCTGGGAGGATCACTGTTCGAAAAGCCAGGTCTTGAGGCTCTTCCTGAAAAGAAGTAGGTTTTGGGTCTTGCGGAGGTGGGTTGGGAGGGCGTTCCAGGTTTTGGGTGCAAGGTAGGAGAAGGATCTGCCCCCAGTGGTGGTGTGTTTGATGCGGGGGACAGAGGCGAGAGAGAGGTCGGCTGAGCGGAGGTTTCGTGTGGGGGTGTGGAAGGTGACTCTTTCGTTGAGGTAGGCAGGGCCTGTGTTGTGGAGTGATTTGTGTGCGAGGATGAGGATATTAAATGTGATCCTTTTGTCTATAGGGAGCCAGTGGAGGGATTTGAGGTGTGGAGAGATGTGTTAGTGTCGGGGGAGGTCAAGGAAGAGTCCTGCTGATGAGTTCTGGATGCGCTGTAGTTTGCGCTTGAGTTTTAGAGTGGTGCCAGCGTAGAGGGCGTTTCCGTAATCAAGTCTGCTGCTGATGAGTGCGTGAGTGACAGTCTTTCTGGTCTCTGTGGGGATCCATTTGAATGTTTTTTTCAGTATGCGGAGTGTGTTGAAGCATGAGGAGGTGAGAGCTTTGATTTGTTGGGTCATCGAGAGGGAGGAGTCCAGGATGATGCTGAGGTTGCGTGCGTGGTTGGCGGGGGTGGGTGCAGTGCCTAGCTGGTGGGCCACCATGAGGGGTCCCAGGTGTTTTTGTGTGGGCGAAAGAGGATTATTTTGGTTTTGCTTGAGTTGAGTTTCAGGTGGTTGGCTGTCATCCATGTGGCAGTGTCGATGAGTGCGTTGTGTAGGTTGGATTTGGCAGTGTTGGGGTTGCGGGTGAGGGAGAGGATGAGTTGAGTGTCTTTGGAGTATGAGAGGATGGTGATTCCATGGGGTTTGATGATGTTGGCTAGTGGGGTCATGTATATGTTAAATAGTGTGGGGCTGATGGAGGAGCCTTGGGGGACTCCGCAGGTGATTTTGGTGGCGGGCGATTGGAAGGGGGGGGCGTCAGACTTTTTGGGTTCTGTTGATGAGGAAGGAGGTGAGCCAGTCCAGGGCTTTGTGTCTTATCCCTGCGTCGTGAAGGCGTGTGCTGAGTGTGTGGTGGCAGACGGTGTCAAAGGCTGCAGAGAGATCCAGGAGTATGAGTGCTACGGTTTCACCCATGTCGACTCTGGATCTCATTTCGTCTGTGCATGCTAAGAGGGCGGTTTCTGTGCTGTGGTTCTTGCGGAACCCAGATTGAGAGGGGTCGAGTGTGTTGTTTGTCTCGAGGAAGTGGGATAGGCGGGAGTTGACAATTTTTTCCGTAACCGTGGCTGGGAAGGGGAGGAGGGAGATGGGGCGGTAGTTGGAGAGGTCGTCTGGGTTGGCTTTGGTTTTTGTTGGGAGTGCGGTGACTTCTGCGTGTTTCCAGAGGTCTGGGAAGGTGGCGGTTTCGAAGGAGCTGTTGATTGTGGCTCGGAGTATGGGGGCGATGGCGGGGCTGGCTCTGTTGTATATACGGTGGGTGCATGGGTCGGAGGGGGAGCCAGAGTGAATAGAGTTCATAGTAGTTTCAGTTTCTTCGTCGGTGGTGGGGGCCCAGGTGGTGAGTAGGTTGTGTGGTGTGTGTGGTGGGTTTGTGTGAGGAGGTGAGTGGTGTGAGAGGGGGGCGTTTGTGGTGCGAAGCTGTTATGTATGTCTAGAATTTTGCGGTGGAAGTGGTCTGAGAGGGAGTCGCAGAGGGTTTGTGTGTGCGTGAGGTCAAGGTTGCTGGCCTTGGGTTTGGAGAGCTCTTTGATGATGGTAAAGAGTTCCTTGCTGTTTTGTGAGTTGTTGTCAATGCGTTCCTTGTAGTGTGCTCTTTTGGCGGTGCGTATGAGTTGGTGGTGGATGCGTGTGGTGGTTTTGAGGGTGGTGAAGTTAGTGGTGGTGGGTTCTTGTCTCCAGATTTTCTCTGCTTTGTTGCATTTGCGTTTGGATTCATGGAGTTCAGTGGTGAACCATGGTGCGTTCTTGATGTTTCGGGTAGTGATGTTTTTTCTGAGGGGGCGAGGTTATCGTGCACAGGAGGTGATCCATTCGTTGAGGTTGTGAGCGGCGGTGTTGGGGTAGGTTATGTTGGGGGGGGTTTGCGTCAGTTGGTAGATTAGGTGTTCCGTGGGGATCTTGTCCCACATGCGGTAGGGGGTGGTGTGATGTTGGTGGTGTTTGTGAGGTTTGTTGTAGGAGAAGTGGATGCATTGGTGATCTGTCCATTGGAGTTTGGTGGTGTGGGTGTAGGTGATGTGTTGGCTAGATGTGAAAATTGCGTCAAGTGTGTGTCCAGCTGAGTGGGTGGTGGCTGTGACCAGTTGTTTGAGTCCTAGGTTTGAAAGGTTGTCTAGGAGGGAAGATGAGTTGTGATCGTGAGGGTTTTCTAGGTGGAAGTTGAAGTCGCCGAGGAGTATGTAGTCTGTGGAGGTGAGAGCGTGTGTGCTGATGGTGTCTGCGATGGTGTCGCAAAAAGGGGGGCGCGGTCCTGGGGGTCTGTATATGAGTGTGCCTCTGAGGGTGGTGGTGTTGTTGACATGGATGAGGAAGTGCATGTGTTCTGCGTTGTTGAGGGTGTCGAGGGTGTTGGTGGTGACCTTGATGGTGTCTCTGTGAAGGATGGCGATGCCGCCTCCTGGCTTGTTGGGGCGGTCTCTGCGTTGGAGTTTGTAGCCTTCCGGGGTGGCTATGGCTATGTCTGGCTTGGATGTGGGGTTTGTCCAGGTTTCAGTGAGGAAGACGATGTCGGGTGAGTGTGAAGTGATGAGGTCCCAGAGTTCTATGGCATGTTTGTGTAGGGACGGGGTGTTCAGTAGTAGGCAGTAGAGGTGGTTGCGGTGGTGTGGTTGTTGTGGTGTGTGATAGTGTTTGTGTGGATGTTTGTGGTGTTGTTGAGAGTGGGGGTGGTTGTGGCGTGGGGCTTGTGTGGGTTGTGGGGTGTGTTGGTAGGTGCGGGGTTGTTGTGTGGGGGGTGAAGTGCTTGGTGTTGTGGAACAGGGGAAAAGGCAGGTGTGGCAGGAGAAGGGGCCTTGTGTGTGAGTGGGGGTTGTTTGACAGCAGTTGGGGCAGACTCCGGGGTTGAGGGAGAGGAGAGAGTGGGGGTGGTAGTACAGTCTGGGGGGCTTTTGGCTGGTGGGACCAGGGGGACTGGTGCTGGGCGCGGCTCTGGCGCGTATGGGCACAGACGGGCTTGCCTCTGGCGCGCCTCTGGCGCACCAGCGGTGTGGCCGCACAGCGACCGCCATTAAGAGGGGGAGGTGGGAGGGAGGGGCAGCTGGGAGGCGGGCGGGAACGGGAGAGCGAATGGGGGAGGGAGGGAGTGGGAGTAAACAGAGCAGGGGGATCGCACGAGGGTCTAGATGGCCCGGCGAGGAGGAAAACAGTGGGAAAGGCTGGAAGTACAAGGAAAAATAATGCAGAAAAGCGGCGGAAGGTAAGAGGCTACAGGGGGGATGGAGTTATAAACAGTGGGAGGGCGCAGTCAGAACAACAGGGACGCTAAGAATGGTGGAGCAAAAAAGGGAAAATATAAAGTTCAGAAACAGAGGGAAGGCGCAGAGGCACAGAGAGTAAAAAGCGGAAAGTACAGTGTTCATAAACAGAGGCACAGAGAGTTAAAAGCGGAAAGTACAGTGTTCAGAAACAGAGGCACAGAGAGTAAAAAGCAGAAAGTACAGTGTTCAGAAACAGAGGCACAGAGAGTAAAAAGCGGAAAGTACAGTGTTCAGAAACAGAGGCACAGAGCACTGGGATGGAACTTACCAGCGCTGCTGGGCACCAGGGAAGAGGACTGGGGCTCCGAACTCGCGATCGGTCGTGTGGGCGGGGATGGGGAGAGGCGTCGCAGCAAGGTGGAGCTGTCGGCGCAGGGGAGCGAGCTCTGGCCGAAAGGTCAGGGTTCTCTCATCTGGGCCGCGCAGCGACCGCCATTAAGAGGGGGAGGTGGGAGGGAGGGGCAGCTGGGAGGCGGGAGGCGCACGGGAACGGGAGAGCGAATGGGGGTGGGAGGGGGCGGGGAGTAAACAGATCAGGGGGATCGCACGAGGGTCTAGATGGCCCGGCGAGGAGGAAAACAGTGGGAAAGGCTGGAAGTACAAGGAAAAATAATGCAGAAAAGCGGCGGAAGGTAAGAGGCTACAGGGGGGATGGAGTTATAAACAGTGGGAGGGCGCAGTCAGAACAACAGGGACGCTAAGAATGGAGGAGTAAAAAAGGAAAAATATAAAGTTCAGAAACAGAGGGAAGGCGCAGAGGCACAGAGAGTAAAAAGCGGAAAGTACAGTGTTCAGAAACAGAGGCACAGAGAGTAAAAAGCGGAAAGTACAGTGTTCAGAAACAGAGGCACAGAGAGTAAAAAGCGGAAAGTACAGTGTTCAGAAACAGAGGCACAGAGAGTAAAAAGCGGAAACTACAGTGTTCAGAAACAGAGGCACAGAGCACTGGGATGGAACTTACCAGCGCAGCTGGGCACCAGGGAAGAGGACTGGGGCTCCGAACTCGCGATCAGTCGCGTGGGCGGGGATGGGGAGAGGCGTCGCAGCAAGGTGGAGCTGTCGGCACAGGGGAGCGAGTTCCGGCCGAAAGGTCAGGGTTAAGGTATATAATAGATATATGCTTAAGGTAAGAACATTATAATACAATTGATATATATGAAGGATAGCAATATATCAAAAGCCTTAAAAAGACATCACCCTTTGTAGGCCACAAAATGTTGTAGAATCTGGTAATCCATTAACAAGGAGTAGAGCATGTCAATGATCTAATTCTTATGCTTTTTATAATTTCGCAGCGGTTCTTGAAACATCTGTTTGATTGTGACGCTCTTTTTAAGATTTTCTTTCTATCCAGCCTAACATTTAAAAAACAATTCTAATATCCAAAAATGTTTTAACTATAATATCTTTAGTAGGAGTTATTTCTGTATATAAAATAGTTGTTTGCGCTGGTTTTTAGTTTGTGTTTCCAATCTAGTGGTATCTGTGTTCTTTTGTTATAGGAGTAAGAGCATTTCAGTATTTGGAATCCCTTATGGAGACATCACCCTTGGTAGGATGCATAATATCCTAACTTATTGTATTAGAAGTCCCAGAAGTGCACTATTCAATTTTTTCAGTAGTAATCCCCCTTAGATTTTTGGTTCAAGAAACAGAAGGTAGGAATTTGGTAATTGATAATGTCATCTTTGTTTGAATGCAAGATTGCTGCCGTTATACTCTATCCACCAGTTTTACTTTTCAAGAAGCTGGTGTAGTGTCCAGAAGTAATACTTAGTCCTTTATGAAAAATAATATCAATACAGTTATATGTTTTACCAGAAATAGACTTGTACAGCTTCAAAATGTATGAATAGTTTTTCCAATTTAGTTCTATCTACTGTGCATCAGGATGATATATTTGCCAGTTCTTCTTCTAGTCAAATTTGGTAGAAGTTCTGACTGACATTTTGTGCAGGTATTCTTTTGTGATTCGTCTTTAAACAATTTGCCAAAACTGATAGTTTTACTGCCTGGTAGAGTGAAGTAGATAAATCATTCTGTTTTTGATGAATAGGAACAAGGTTCACAGTCCTGCTGCCATAAGTAAATAAGGCCAAATCTCTTCTTCTAAGATACCAAATAGTACCATTAAAACACTTGTGCATTTTCTTGAGTGTTTTGTGTGAAATGTACAGATATAGTGCACAGGTCTGCAAAATCTCTAATACAAGATGCAAAATATGTTTTTGTTCAATCATTATACAAGCTTTCCAAAAAGGCAGAGTGCAGAGCACAATATTTTATCTTTTTTTCGTTCAATTGCATGAACCAGATGAGGTAAAGCAATTAATGCATTGGGAACTACATTGGCATATCAATTGACTCCAGAGGGGTTTGACAACTGGTAACAAACAATTTCACCAGCACTTTTATTTTTGTTTCTCAAAAACTTCTTTCTTCTCTTTCTTTCACTTTTTCTCAGGAATGTCACTGTGATCCTTTGAAACCCTTTACTTCACTAAGATTCTACGCTTTTTGTAAAATGGATACTGTCTTAAATGAGGAACATACGTGCTTCTCAAATGGTTGAACTCATTAACACAACTTGAATTGGCATTTACTTCACTGTCATCAAACTCTGTGAGATACAAACTGGACAAAGTTCTAACTCATGACAATGCTACATATGACATACCTTCCTTGAAGCCGGTACTACCAAAGCTAATGAATGCTGCATCTACCCTTAAACCTTGAGATTCATTGATGTTACAGCATATGCTAGTAGAATGGGAACTATTTCCTCTGAACATACAAGTCTTTTACAAGCAAGAAATGTGCATTAGATCTTGCTATCTGTTTTACAGCTTCATCTTGATCAAATTTAACAGCTGGGTATTCAACCTGAACCTCATTCCTGTTTGGAAACAAAATGAAATCAATTATTTTACCCATGGCACCATTAACGAATCCTTCCTCAGCATTGAAATGACCCCATAAAGTAACCCTACAGTTTTTGCAAACATGTAAGCCAGTGGTTCCCAACCTTTTGACTTCTGTGGACCCCCGTTTAAGATTATTGGAACCTGGGGACCCCCACTGAATCATTCTTGGAGTCTGCCCCCCCCCCACTAAGTCATTAATGAAAGCTGGGGACCTAATAAGATAATAATCTTCAATTTTCTAAGCAGTTGCGAACCCCCTGAGGAGTCTTCGCGGACCGCCAGGGGTCCCAGGACCACAGGTTGGGAACCTATGATGTAAGCAATTTTTTAATCCAGCAGTTTTGGAAACACACTTCTCCAATTAATCCAATTTTGATAGTAGTTTTTCAGTTAACTCCCTGGTTTTCCATTTTATCAATTGCTGTCAGAGCCAATATTTCTTCTTTCTCCAGTTGTAGTAATTGTTCATTAAAAGAGGAACATTCCTGAAAAGTAGGCATTAGGCACACAATAGATTTTTGTTGAATGAGGTTAAACGTTAGCTGTGCTGCAGAACTTTCCATGGGAAATATGTTCTTTATAAGTGGAGCTTCCAAGCAACATTTTCATTCTTTTGAGAGAACTCCTACTCTAATATCCTTAGAAGATTTGCATATTCCATGTCAGGTGCTTGACATATGTTTCTAATTAGTTATTTGTATTGAAAATGTAACCAAATGTTTACATTTCTAATACTTTCTAAAGAATTTTAAGTTTCTTTTTGTATAGAAGTGTCCTGAACACAATCTGTCCTTTCACAGGGGTAAGTTGCAATAAATCACCGAAAAGAATTACATGTTTTCTCCAAAAAGTACATGATGCTCTGTCTTCAGTATCAATTGCATTCTCAAATGGACAAAGGCAAGCACCAAGTTTGAGACCATGCTCTCCTCACTGATGATTAAAAGTTTCAATTTCTTCAAAACTCTGGAAACTTTGTGACAAGCTTCACTGGATAACATTTGATACTTAAGTTTATTTTTGTGTTCAACAGGTAGCATAAGTAGTCAATGCAAGGTACTTCCTTAAGGTTGTGTGCAGCTAATCTGGCAGGTGTTGTTACTACACACAACAACATGGAGTCTGTAGTCGTCTGAAGGTAAGTGGTGAGAACTTGCATTAAAAGCTTTTTCCAGTGCCATCTTAACCGCTGACATATTATAAAATTGGCTTAAATGTTGAGGATTTACATTGATTCTTTTTGTGGAGGAATCCATGCTCTTTATTTCTTTCACTTCCATATATATTTCTTTCTGCTCATCGTTCAGTTGTCCAACTAAGTGTTCCATGTCAACATTCTCTTCTCTTGCTTGCTGCACTGCGGTCTCCACCTCATTCACGTCTATGGCAGCTTCATCTTCAATTATTGGCTGTCCAAGAGGATCTTGACTTGAGGTCCGGAACTTTGGCTGCTTTGTGATCTGTCCTTTGCTATCTTAGTTCCTGTTCAATCTCATCATTTAACATTTTCAAGTAGTTGGGAAAGACTGAACACTGAGTGCTGTCTTCTACAGCATTGTAAGAATCCTCATACCAGTCATACTGTCCGAATAACTCCATTTCAGAGCTCCAAGGCTTGAATAGTTGTAGATGTGTTAAGCAGAGAAACTCTCTGTTCTCAGGAGTTTGAAAACTATGTTTTCTATGGCTTATTAACTACTTTTTGCATGCCAAACCATACAACCATCACAGCCAAGTACAGTATATCTGCCCTCATCCACCTTTTTTTGTCACATTGTTTCTGCACCAATAATGTTGCAGAATCACGTAAAGACACGTTTTCAAGGTGTGTACTTCTTCTTCGATAGTAAGTATTTAACATATTTGTTTTTACAATATCTGAACTACCCAGATACAACTCTGCTGAGTACTGAATTTCTGTGAAAGACTTCAAGTCACTTTGAGTACAAATTAGCTGAACTAAACCTGTCCAACAGTTATAGGAACTTGTCTCCCTATGCAAAAGCATTTTCAAGCTGAAGCAGCATAATTTCTTGGTTAAAGACTTTTCTGCGGAAATCTCCTATTATATTGCCTTCATCTCTTTCTTAACTGATTTTGTAATGCACAAAGTGACATAGCGAGCAACCGCAATGGAATTGTCTGCAACAAACTGTATATCATTGTTTGCTTCCACAAATTCAAAATGATGGGACTATAATCATTAATATACTTGGAGGCGTCTGCTCGTCTCAGATTATATGTATTTTGTGGTGACTTTCATGTTAGCGTATGTCTGACCGCAGATAAAAAGCTGTTCACTCTCCCTTTGGAAATGGTAGATATTGGAAATCCAAAACCACATCCTGTATAAAACTTTCCTTTACATTGTATTGTCATCGACAATACTTGCCACAAAGATGTGTTTGAACCTATTGAACTTGCTGTCTTAGCCTTATGTCATCATTGTCTTTTAGAATGGTGCATGTAACATATTCTTCTATGGAAGACAGTACAGACTCATCACTGTCAGTTTCAAATGTTGGTGTACCTTTTATCCATAAGAGCATGTGAATATGAGGAGCACCTCTTTCCTGGTACTCAGTCAGTCACAACAACTTTATTTCGGCAATAAGCCATAAAAAAAGGTGGTAGAGGGCACAACATGAAAAAGTTCATATGAATAACACCAAAAGTCGATAAAACATATAAAATCGCTGTCAATAAAATTCCAAAAAATCAGGAGGGAATTATTGCTCTTTCACATTAAAATCTCAGGTTAAATTTACAAGCTCATACCAGTCTCTAATTAGAATTGCACGCTTAATAAAATTTAACACAGCATGGCACAAATCAATCATAGTTAATTTCTGTACAAATTCCATTGCAGGATGGTATTGTCTAAACATCTCCTGATGCATCAATGGAATCAGAAACGTCCTTCTTGGACCTGCATAAAGTGGACAAAATAAAATAAAGTGACAAGTGCTTTGTTTGGTGAAGTAATCACGATAACAAGGAGGTTGGTCCCACAGCCAAAAACATTGTAATGGGAAAGCTACTTTTAAATTAATCAGATTGAGTCTAAAATATGCTCAAAGGAGCCGGTGGTTTGGGTTCTCTATCCATCCCAAATATGTTTCAAGGGCTTTAGCCATGACAGTCTGCAAATAAAGATCCACCGATTTCATGTCCAGAACACCTCTTAACCTCTCCTCCCCACAGTGGATTGCATACCTGAATTTCACAATCAGCTTGGCATTCTTTGGAAGACAAGTGTGGGAGTTAAACCAATCAATTAAACCCAAATTATGAAGGCCCGATTTTACATATGTCAATCACGGTATCTTATTCACATTTTCTAGAGCTACGCAATTTAACATACAGGCTCTGACTAATGCTGCTTCTGGGTTGTGCCAACACTTAATTCACAAGAAGAGTGGCAAGATTTTCATTTGTTCGGTTATATAAGGGAGGCCCACCTCCTCATGGCATACAAAATTTGCTGTATTTTTTGGGACTATCAGCAACCTACTGGTGAAGGCATTCTTTATATATTGGAGATTATCTGATTTTGGTAACCCCTAACTCCTGCCCCATAGATAGCCGCAGCAATACATTTAGCTTTATATAGGGCGATCATCTCTGCCAGAGGTTTCTGGCCTAGTGACCTAGCGTATCGCAAGATGCCCTCCACATTCCTTTCCAGTTGTTGTGCTTTTGCAAAAATGTGTGCCTTTCACCCTAGGTAAGTGCTAAAAACAATACCTAAATAACTAAAATCCTTTGTAAGTTTTAAAATAGTACCCTCCCATTCTAAAGTACAAAGATTTTGTGCGTAGTGGCCCACAAGTCATGGTGTATGATTTTGAATGTTTTACTTTTAGGTCCAGTCCTTCCATATACAGGGAGTGCAGAATTATTAGGCAAATGAGTATTTTGACCACATCATCCTCTTTATGCATGTTGTCTTACTCCAAGCTGTATAGGCTCGAAAGCCTACTACCAATTAAGCATATTAGGTGATGTGCATCTCTGTAATGAGAAGGGGTGTGGTCTAATGACATCAACACCCTATATCAGGTGTGCATAATTATTAGGCAACTTCCTTTCCTTTGGCAAAATGGGTCAAAAGAAGGACTTGACAGGCTCAGAAAAGTCAAAAATAGTGAGATATCTTGCAGAGGGATGCAGCACTCTTAAAATTGCAAAGCTTCTGAAGCGTGATCATCGAACAATCAAGCGTTTCATTCAAAATAGTCAACAGGGTCGCAAGAAGCGTGTGGAAAAACCAAGGCGCAAAATAACTGCCCATGAACTGAGAAAAGTCAAGCGTGCAGTTGCCACGATGCCACTTGCCACCAGTTTGGCCATATTTCAGAGCTGTAACATCACTGGAGTGCCCAAAAGCACAAGGTGTGCAATACTCAGAGACATGGCCAAGGTAAGAAAGGCTGAAAGACGACCACCACTGAACAAGACACACAAGCTGAAACGTCAAGACTGGGCCAAGAAATATCTCAAGACTGATTTTTCTAAGGTTTTATGGACTGATGAAATGAGAGTGAGTCTTGATGGGCCAGATGGATGGGCCCGTGGCTGGATTGGTAAAGGGCAGAGAGCTCCAGTCCGACTCAGACACCAGCAAGGTGGAGGTGGAGTACTGGTTTGGGCTGGTATCATCAAAGATGAGCTTGTGGGGCCTTTTCGGGTTGAGGATGGAGTCAAGCTCAACTCCCAGTCCTACTTCCAGTTCCTGGAAGACACCTTCTTCAAGCAGTGGTACAGGAAGAAGTCTGCATCCTTCAAGAAAAACATGATTTTCATGCAGGACAATGCTCCTTCACACGCGTCCAAGTACTCCACAGCGTGGCTGGCAAGAAAGGGTATAAAAGAAGGAAATCTAATGACATGGCCTCCTTGTTCACCTGATCTGAACCCCATTGAGAACCTGTGGTCCATCATCAAATGTGAGATTTACAAGGAGGGAAAACAGTACACCTCTCTGAACAGTGTCTGGGAGGCTGTGGTTGCTGCTGCATGCAATGTTGATGGTGAACAGATCAAAACACTGACAGAATCCATGGATGGCAGGCTTTTGAGTGTCCTTGCAAAGAAAGGTGGCTATATTGGTCACTGATTTGTTTTTGTTTTGTTTTTGAATGTCAGAAATGTATATTTGTGAATGTTGAGATGTTATATTGGTTTCACTGGTAATGATAAATAATTGAAATGGGTATATATTTTTTTTTGTTAAGTTGCCTAATAATTATGCACAGTGATAGTCACCTGCACACACAGATATCCCCCTAACATAGCTAAAACTAAAAACAAACTAAAACTACTTCCAAAAATATTCAGTTTTGATATTAATGAGTTTTTTGGGTTCATTGAGAACATGGTTGTTGTTCAATAATAAAATTAATCCTCAAAAATACAACTTGCCTAATAATTCTGCACTCCCTGTATTCAGTAAAAAGATCTAATAGCTTCTGCAGTGCAATTGGGGTACGAGCAATCAGAACCGAATCATCCGCATACAAAAGTATTGGCACGGAATAATCCCCCACCTTTTGGAAGTCCAAGCCCACCCTAGAACTCTTCTTCCCTCAAGAAATCTGTAGCTTCACCAAGAGGAGGATTTGTTTTATTGCAAATGAAACACAGCATGTTTTTAAACTTGTGATTAAAATGCCTACACACATTAGCAGAATCAAAAGAGAAAAGTTCTCCTGCTGTCTTCAAATTAATATCCTTAATGTTAGAGTTGGTTCCTCTTTTAATCCCAAATATACAATTCTAGGGATACTCTGTGCAGCTAAGTGTGATAAAGTAAGTAGATGCATCTAAGTTTTGCAGCATACACTTAGGTTCTCCATGACGATAATGCCAATGTTCATTGGTACCACATGCCATCAAAGTAATCACATTGTATTCTAGGCGTTCATCCTTACCTTGTACTTTGCCAAAAAACTCACTTGCACAGAGATTTTGCAGATTAACTCCTGTCTTTAGAATGTGGATTACAGCATAAGACAGTCCTGACAAGTCACTCTCAAGTTATAGATGGAATATATAGGGAATGCACTGGCGAAACCTAGGGTCCTCTGAATATAGCCTTGTTGACTTGTACTTAGCTGCTGGTACCAGTACAGGCTGGTCATCATATTGTCCACCCACTCCTGTGGGCAACAGCTGTGGAAAACAGCGAGCCTCAAAACTTTTTTCCCACACACTCACTGGAGCTCTTCTAGCTTATTTCATTTGAAACAGATCAATGGCACCACCAATAGCTTTTTTGGAATGAAGTGGAAGAATACTGTAGTACACATATATTTTCTCTGATTTCGGTTCGTCCACTTTTTCAATCTGTCCACTTGATTGTAATGTTTCATCATTGATATGACCTACATCTCCAATAATGTCAACATTTTTGTAAAAACATTTTCTTCCAAGTACAATGTGGCTTTTTTTCACTTGACTTACATCTGCTAACACTTGCCAGATTTTTTTATTTTTGTTAGGCACAACATTTACTAGAATGATGAGTGGTTCATCAATAGCTCTTTGAACACCCACATTCTCAACATTTTGTTGAAAGTCTAAAGGTAAGTACAAAACTCTTCCTTTAAGTCCTTTCTGTAGCACCGTTGGTGGTAGTTTCCCTGTCTTCTGTCCATTCAAACTATTCCTTGAAATGGATATATAGTTTGTATCAGAATTGATTCATAAACGTTTAATTGTTGAAGTTCTTCTGGGATCTGGGATTTGTTATGTATTGCTCTAGCTAGCATTTTATTATTCTCTAACTTATCATAACAATACTTACATATTGTTTGCTTTGTTACTAAATCAAAGCCTTCTTCTACAAATAAATATGCACCAAACTCCCTGTTTCTTGCTCAGTTTTAGAAAATACAACTATTTTACAAGCTTGGCTTTTGTAGTGAGTGTGACAACAACAAATTCAAACACAGTTTGGTTTCTCTTAAGAAGCTCTGTTAAACTTTGCTATCACATATGCAGATGTTTCAATAGTAATCTCTGTGTCCTGCTGCTCTATACCTATAGTCACTACCTCCTCATTTTCCCTACACTCATATTCAGGAGCAAAGAAATAAAACTGAACATCTTCACAAACTTTATCCATCACTGCTACAGTACCATGCAATAGAGCTCTATTACCGCTCCTAAACTTAAAGCTGGAGTTTTCACATAGTAAAGTCTTCTCACTATGTATTGCATTTTGGAATGATGGACAGCTAACATTCTAAAGTGGTGAAAATTGCTTCTGCACACTTTCTTTGATAAACATACCAGTGAATGTCCTTGTTCGTTAGTGTATTTCCTAACTTTGCATGGATCTAATACTTGCAGCATTACAAGTTTCCGTTTCAGGCTTTTGCATGAAAATTGTCTTAGGAAAGTTCTCAATTTACCAATTGATTCTTGACTGACAGTGCAAATACTGCTACAATACCATTTGTACAAAGGGGCCTGTCTACGCCTTCCTTATACCTCTTTAATTATCCATTTCTCTACATTCCTAGGAACTGTCTCTTCTTTTTGTATGGGGATACTGTCTTGTACCTCATACCAACAACCAGATGTGTCAACTGTATGAACTAATGTGTCCTCTTGTAAGTAGCTCTCTGTGCATCCATTAATCTTTAAAATATTTACCAAAATTACCTTTGTTAAGAAGCCTTTTTCTTAATATTCTTTTTCTTTTGCACAATACTGTTTTGTCTAGCGTCTTCATTCTGTTCAATATTAAGATATAACGTTTCCTGTCCACAGCATATGCTTTCTCAACTAGAGTCTCAATATGTTTCTTTTGCTTAAGTACAACACTTCTCCGTTTATACTACTTCATCTTCTTCAGCAAATTTTGTATTATTCTAGTTCAAAACATTTTTACTCTTAACTACTTAAAATGCTTCTGTCCCCTAGTTAAGGTCTCTGTTTTTGTATTATATTTCCTACGTTTAACAGTATGCCCCTCGTGCTATTTGTCAGTACATTGTAAACTTCCTTTTTTAATTGATATCTTTCTCTAATTTTGCATTCTCTGACATTTTTGTTTTTCAAAAAATCATTAGCAGTCTTACCAGCAACTCTTTTTTCCTCCCTATATTTTTCACCTTATCTTCCTTTTTACAGTCAGTTTTAACCAGGTATTAATGTTGCTTCTGTTTCTTTCTTCTTTGTGTTTTGTCAGGCACTGTCAATCTTGTTTTTTAATGGACGTAGATATTTGCAAAACAAATATAGAATACATTTAGCTCTACAGAACATAGTGTAAAATTAGATCAGTATCTATACATCTATAAATGTGTATACTAGTTACTGTATACATAGAACACGTTGTGTTCCTACCTCTCTTCTCTTTCTAACAAATGTCTGCCTTGGTGTGTTAGTGCATACATTAGTGTGTGTCTGGGTATGTGAGTTATGTATGAGTATGTGTCTGGGTGTGTCAGTGTCTGTATTAGTCTGTGTCTGTGCATGTCAGAATGTGCATCTGTGTGTGCCTGGGTATCTCAATGTATACATCAGCGTGAGTATGTGTCAGGGTATGTCTAGGTGTGTCAGTGTGTGGCTGCGTATATTAGTGCATACATAAGTGTGTATCTGGGTATGTCAGTATATGTATGAATATGTATCTAGGAGTGTTAGTGTATGCATCAGTGAGCACCTGGGTATATCAGTGTATGCATAGGTCTGTGCTTGGGTGTGTCAGTGTATGCGTCAGTCTGCGTCTGGATGTGTTACTTCAGTGGTTCCCAACCTGTGGTCTAGGGTGCCTCCTCAAGGGGTCTGTGTCTGCTTAGAACATTAATTAATATTAACAAAGTAATAAAGAGTATATAAATAAAGAGGCTAAGGGGGTCATTCTGACCCCGGCGGTCTTAGACCGCCGGGGCCAGGGTCGGCGGGAGCACCCCCGAAAGGCCGGCGGTGCCCCGCAGGGCATTCTGACCGCGGCGGTAAAGCCGCAGTCAGACCGGCAACACTGGCGGTCTCCCGCCAGTGTACCGCCGCCTTTCTGAATCCTCCAAGGCGGCGCAGCTAGCTGCGCCGCCGAGGGGATTCCGACCCCCCCTACCGCCATCCAGTTCCCGGCGGTCCACCCGCCGGGAACCGGATGGCGGTAGGGGGGGTCGCGGGGCCCCCAGGGGCCCCGCAGCACCCCCTACCGCCATCCTGTTCCTGGCGGGAGACCCGCCAGGAACAGGATGGCGGTAGGGGGTGTCAGAATCGCCATGGCGGCAGAGCGCGCTCCGCCGCCATGGAGGATTCTCAAGGGTAGCGGAAAGTCGGCGGTACACCGCCGACTTTCCGTTTCTGGCCACGGCTGAACCGCCGCGGTCAGAATGCCCAGCGGTGCACCGCCAGCCTGTTGGCGGTGCTACCGCGGTCATTCGCCCTGGCAGTTTTTACCGCCAGGGTTAGAATGACCCCCTTAGTCTCTCTATGAGGGTTCTACCAGATGTTTAAGTAAATATGCCAGTATATCACTGGTTCTTTTAGTTTGTCTATAAGCCCACAAATGTGTATATAAATTACTATATGAATTGTTTTCTGGCTGTGTTGGTGAGTACAGGGGTATGTAACTGCGTGTGCAACTGGCTCCAGTACCGCTGGATACGTTACTGATGTGTGCATGAATGTAAAACTAGCTCTTTTATTGTTTGACTGGGTGTGTGAGTAGAGCTATCCATTTGTAAATAGCTGGGTGAGTTACAGTATGGGTGGCAGGCTGTATGCATGTCTAACTGGTAAGTGCACGTTTAACTCAGTGAAACCCAGAATTAAGTTTCAGCTTTTAATCACAAAGCACCCTGCTCTAAGGACTATCTACAGCCTAGCTGTAGCTGAGTTTTGTGCAGCAAACAAAAAGTTTAATGCTTGGCAAAAGACTTTTGAATGCCAAGTCAAGCTGCCAGTAAAACTACACACTCTGCAGTACTATGCCTAAGCCATGTTTAAAGTACTTCTTGTCTGAATGGGCGACTAGGTTGTCTGAGTACTTCACTACATATTGGAGTGACTGTATCAGTCCCCTGCTGGCTCTGATACTGCTGCATGCACACTTGCTGTCTGAGTGTATGCATGAATGTATAAGTGACTCTTTCAGTGTGTTACTGGTTGTGTGAGTGGCTTTATCCTTTTGTAAATAGGTATGTGAGTTGCAGTATAGGTGGGAGATTGCATATATAACTAGGCATATTAATCTGCAAGTGCACATCTAAGTCAGTGAAAATGAGAAGGACATGTTTCACCTTTTAATCACAAAGCACCCTGCTCTGTGGCCTAGCTGCAACTTAGCTGAGCGTGAGTTTTGTATAGTAAAAGGAGAGTTTAAGGCTTGTCAAGCAGGTTTTCTAATTCCAAGTTAATTCTTTCCTTGGTGATTATTCTACCTTTCCTTATTTGTATCACATAACCTCTATTTATATTCCTTTTTATTTTTTATCAGCATGTGCCTCACTTTCATTCACTTTATATGCACTTGTGCCTTTACTAAGGGTCTTTGAACTAAACTACATTTTAGTAGACATATCTGTTAAGTGTGTTTGTTGCTCTGCATGTTTTTCTCTCAGTATCAGTTAGAATTTCTTCTCCCTGAAAATGCTCAAAAACCAAGCCAAAGAATGGTACACCACTCTCATACAAAGCAACCATTAATGGCAACCTTTTGAACTTTGCTTTCCAGGTTACTCAATCAGAAAACCAATCACAATCTCCCTTTCATATTTAACGTATGTTCTACCACTTCTGATTGGTTACTATACATAACCCTCTCTAACATTCCTCAAAAGATATTCCAATTTGCTAGGGGTTTTGGCCGGATCTGTGGATCTGCCACAGCGCTCAGTGTGCCCTTCCCCCATGTAGCTTCGTAGCAGATCCACAGGGGAGTACAAAATTCATTTTTACTATCTGTTATGAAACAATGTCATTTGTACACCTACAACAACCAATCAAATGTGTTCTTTCATCTTGTAACTAGTAACTTCCCTTTCAACTACATTTCATTTCAAACCTGTCTCATTCAGCTGCAGCTTCATCCTCTGTGGTACTCAAGCTTCTTTGTGGTGTAACAGAGGGTGCGAGACTGGGTATGAGAGTGTGTATCTGGTGTGAGGGTGGGGGTGAGAGTGTCTGTCTAAGTGTGAGAGTGGGTGTGAGAGTGTCTGTGTGATTTTGAGAGTGGGTGTGAGAGGGTGTGTCTGGGTATGGCAGTGGGCGTAAGAGTGTGTGTCTGGGTGTGACACTGGGTGTGAGAGTGTGTGTCTGGGTGTGAGAGTGGGTGTGACAGGGTGTGTCTGGGTGTGAGAGTGTCTGTCTGGGTGTAACAGTGGATGTGATAGAGATTGTCTCAGTGTGAGAGGGTATGTCTGAGTGTGAGAGTGGGTGTGAGTGTGTGTCTCTGGGTGTGAGAGTGTGTGTCTGGGTGTTAGGGTGTTTGGGTGTGAGGGTGGGTGTGAGAGTGTGTCTCGGGGTGTGAGAGTAGGTGTGAGTGTGTGTGTCTGGGTTTGAGAGTATCTGGGTGTGAGAGTGAGAGTGAGTGTGAGAGTGTCTGTGAGTGTGAGAGTGGGTGTGAGAAGATGTGTATGGGTGTGAGAGTGAGTGTCTGGGTGTGATGGAGGGTGTGAGAGGGTTTGTCTGGGTGTGAGAGTATGTAAGTGGGTGTGAGAGTCTCATCCTGGGTGTGAGAGTGTCTTTTTGGGTATGAGAGTGGGTTTGAGAGTCACACCCTAGGTATAAGAGTGGGTGTGAAAGGGTGTATCTGGGTGTGAGAATGGATGTGAGAGAGATTGGGTGTGAGAGGGATTGTCTGGGTGTGGGAGTGGGTGTGTAAGGGTGTCATTGTGGGAGTGTGAGAGTGGGTGTGAGAGGGTGTGAGAGTGCATGTGAATGTCTGGTTGGGAGAGTGGATGTGAGATGGTGTCTCTTTGTGTGAGAGTTGGTGTGAGAGTGTGTGCCTGGGTGTGAGAGTGTTTTGGTGTGAGAGTAGGTGCGACAGTATCTGTCTGGGTGTGAAAGTGGGTGTGGGAGTCTCCCCCTACGTGTGAGAGTGGGTGTGAGAGTGTCTGTCTGGGTGTGAAAGTGGGTGTGAGAGTGTCTCTGTGTGTGTGAGACTTAGTTGCGCATTACGACTTTGGAGGCCTTTTCGAAAGCCCACTGAAGCTGCGGACGTCAAAAGACCATCACTGCTGGCGGTCCGAAGACCGCCCTACTACGACGGGCTGATTTCCACATGATTTCAGGCAGAAATCTTACACTGTTGGCCTGGCCGTTGTCATAATACAGGTGCTCTCCACCGCCGGCACCGCCACACAAATAGGACGCCGCCTGCCATATTATAATCCATAAAACCACGCAGCAGTTTCCTGCACCTTTTCCGGAAAATCCGCTGATCCACCTGTGGGTTTACACTGGGGGCTGCGCAGAGCCCTGCTGGTGGAGCTGCGAATCTCGAAATACGTAAAAAAAAGGGTTTTTAGGCATTTTATGAGCATTATCAACTATTTGACCACATATTTATCAATTCCATGAGGTCAGGGAACCTGCACCCTGACCCCGTCATGTCCATTGATCTCTACATTTTAGTCCTGGGGACCCTTTCCCCAGTAAAGCACAACTACCCTCTCTGGTTGCCGTCAGCTAATAAGATTCTAGCATTACCGTACCATCGATGAATTCGCAAATGATCCTCATCCCTAGCTATCTATATTTATCTTTCCTTTACTATCTCTAACATTAATGAAAGGATTTACACAGAATCACAAACAGTGCGATCTGAGCACCAAGATCTAGCTTCTTTCCAAATTTTATGTCATTCTGTACAGCGGTTTGGGCTGAAGTCGTGTCTATGGATCCTATTGGAGTTAACATGAGAAATACACCTTTTTTGGTCTCTCCTTTTTCTCTGCCCCCATTTGAAAGATTGCCCCAAAACTTCCCATATGCATCAAGACCCATAAAGACTATTTTTTGGAAAATGTAATGAAGCTTCATCAAATGATGCCAAAGATATAGCAAAGTTAAAAAACACTTTTTTCTATGGAAACTAGGTCCTAACTATAACTACCTACTGGTGACCGCCGTTAAGTATTTTATATATATAACGCAGTGGTCCCAGTCAGGCTCCGGAGCTCCCTCACATATATCCAAATTTCTTCTTGGTTAAAGGAAAGCCGGGACACCTCCAAAATGCTGACAATATAAATCAAATTGTATTTGGAAGAAAAAACTCCCCTACAATGCGTTTCGGCAGTCGCCTTGATCACCGATGGAGTATGTATGTGAAACAGCCCTATAAATATCACCAAACATAAAAAACTGACATACATCCAAAACATAATGTTAACATTCCCAATGGTGGTGGCCATCTTGGAGTGGTGTAATATACCGTAATCCTACATACTACTGTTCACTTTCGTAAATGAAAAACCATAATCTGCCAAACATTTATTCCTTTTTCTTTTGGAAGCCACGTGTTGATCACGAGGTGATGCACATGTGGCACCCAGCCAAGATTTGCCTGGCTGAAGATCTTACAGTCCTCAGGGCAGTGACATCATCAGATCAACAAAGCACTGTGAAGATACTTCCCCTGATGATGTGTGGCAGCATAATTTTTATTGTCAGCCATGAGCACTTTAAGTTTAAGCCCTAACGTGCATAGACCTGATTGTGAGTGATGGAACAATCACAAATCTAGGGTAGGTTGGAATCAGCAAGTCTTCCTGACCCCACTCCACTCTATGACAAGTTGAAAAAGGTCCAGATTGCACTGCAGATGAGTTCTGTTATTGTCTGATAATTTACATGACTGTTCCCCTCTGTTACCTAGTGATTTGTGAGGCTTGCTAGATGTCACAAAATATAGCTGTACAATTCACAATTGTGTCCTAGTGGGAACACAGCATATGGGTAAACAAGGATCATAGTCCTGTACCTAGATGTGTTGCATGTGTGTCGTCTTGGCCATCTTACTTTCCTACACAGGTGATTCTATTTCTGGATTGGGATCTTTGCACTGCAGCCATTAGGAATGGTCACTCAGCTGTAGCTGTATGCTCTTTTGCACACTATTGTGAGTGTGCCACTGCATATTTGTCATTGCCATGTACTGGTCCTCTATAGGTCAATCTAGATGACGCAGCTAGTACTTTAGTTCTACATGTGAACGGGTTGTGCACATTCAAGCTGTTCATACATTAGTGTTGGGGCATGCTGGGAGTCATAGTGATTTGATTTGGTAGTCGTTAACGTGCCATTACCAAGGGCTGTGGGGCAGTTGGGCTGGGTGGACTGATGGCATGCAGGAGAGGGAAATTAGGTGTTTCGGTGGGAGGTGCAGTGAGTACTTAAGTGAACTAGGGAGCATTTGGGTGGTGAGAAGGCATGCAGGACAATACAGTGGTGTGACATGACTGTTGAAGGTACCTACCAGACTCCAGTCCCCCAGGTATTCCAGTCAGGCCCTGCAGATGCAATATGTCCAAGATCTTCTTCTGTGGGGGGAGAGATTGTGGACAACCGCCAGTCTTGTTCACAGCGATCTGGTGGCATGATGCCATGAAATGCACCTTCACCCGTAGGTTGTTCCACCTCTTCCTGATGTCGTCCCTGGTGCATGGCTGTCTGCCTACTAAGTTGACCCTGTCGACTATCCTTTGCCACAACTCCATTTTCCGTTCAATCAATGTTTGTTGGACCTGTGCTGCAAACAGGTGTGGCTGTACCCTGACAAGTTCATCCACCCTGACCTTCAATTCCTCAGCAGTGAAACATGGGTGTTTTTGTGGGGACATGGTAGTGGTGGTAAAGACAGTGTGGATGTGATTAAAAGGATGAATAATGTATGTGAGGATGTGTGGGTGCTGTGATGTGAGTGGTTGATGGTTGATGTGTATTGTGTGGTTTTGTTATTTGTGTTTTGTGCATGTTGTGCAAGTGTGGGATGTGTGCTGAGTGTAATGTGTAGGGGTGCCTCATTTTGTTTTGCTAATTATATATATTTTTGCTTGTGTCTGGCTGCGTGTGGTGTTCTGGTTGCAAAGGATTGTGGGCTGTATAGGGGTGTGTTATATAGTGCAGTGAGTAGGTGTGTCGGGTGTGTGGATTTGTGTCAGGTGTGGGGTATTCAAGCTCTCCAATGTGGTGTGGTGTTGAGTTTTAACTGCCGCAGTTCACACAGCTGTTGTGATCTGTGGCTTGTAATCTGCTGGATGAAATTTTTGGTGGGCTGGCGGTGCTGGTGGTGGAACTGCCTATTTCCTGCCCTCCAGTGTCCTGGCGGTCTCGGATTTTTGGCTGATTTTTGGCGGTCTTCACTGTGTGACTGTTAATATGGCCTTTGGATGACCCCCAATATGTCGGTCTTTTGGCAGACGCCACAGCAGCAGTCTTCTCAAAAGACCGCTAAAGTCATAACGAGGCCCACAGTCACAAAAGGGGAACATGACAGAAATTTAACAAATACAGTAAAGTAAGATTGTTGGTGAGGTAAATAGTAAAGCTGGAGTGGAATGAGTCAGAGAACAGGAAGGCTGGAGTGAACAGTGTGTCACCCTTGCCCAAAATAGCCACTCACAAGTTTGTGCTATTTGTTTTTCGCTTGAGTGCTTCCATGACTCCATTTTTAGACACACAGCGCCCAATGCATTTCAGGAAATTTTGCAAGTGTGACAATTCAGACTGTTCCGGGCTGCTAAAGCTACCAGTATTGGTAATTTATTAATGTTTATTGAATTAATAAACAACTGTTGTGCTCATCTCTAAATTAGACAAAGAGCGCCATAAAGTGGTGGTCTGCTATAAGTGCCTGTGTTGAAAATTAAGTGCTGGTGCCATGCACCAGAAACAAATGGCTCAAATTAAGCACTGAATACAGTGAAAAAAATAATTATTTTGGTGAAGAATGCAAACTGGATAACTGTTGACAAATCCAGAAATTGATGTGTTTCACTAGGTGAATGGGCTACCTCTAAAGCAGAGCAATAAAGAAATACAAGCTTTCTAAGGGTTTGAAACACTACATCTAAAATTAGCAACTAGTCTAATTTAGTTGCGTTGTTCACAATGTCTCAGAAGACACCTGTAGTCAGCAGGTTAGATAAAACTTGTGCTAGTGTGGTACTAATGCGGTACAAGTATTGATCAATGTATACTGCCGTGCATGTGATAATGGCTGCTACTGTTTTGATGAAGACAGGTTTCATATCACAAAGCTGATAATGATAAATCACCTTCTTCCAGATGAAACGAATACAAGAGATAACATTAGAACTTGATGCAGCACACACAACCATTCTTTTACTATTATATATGAATATTTATGTCATTTTACTTGTTCTATAGTTTAGTTGTGATAGCTACTGCCAAATGATCGATCTTCCAATCCACTAATTATGTTTGTCTTTCATTTGAAAATAACCATATGATATGCATTATGCTTAGTGCCTGTGGCTATTCAAGACGTGTTGAAAACCAGTAAAGGAATGGAATTGCCATTCTCATGATACGTAGTGTAATATATCTACTGATTGACATTTGTCAAGGAAATGCTATTCCATGAGGAAGGAGGAAGGGAAACGTCAGTATCTTGGAAAGTTTATGAGAAATCTGAAAATCACCACTTCATTCTTGAGCTCGCAGAGAAAGGATGGAGGCAAACGATCCAAGCAGTCAACTACTAGATTCCTTAGTGTGTGAAATATTCTTCCAGACAGTATTATTTAGCAACCAATGGGCAGAAAATAACGCCAGAATCTCTGTTGAACTTCTGATTGTCAACGCTGCAATTGAAAGACTATAAATGACTGGTATCACCAGCACTCAGCCACCCCTGGGCCAAGCACTTATGTTGACCAACTCAAGAGAAACTGAAGTAAAATGTCATATTTTTCAAACACTTTATGCATTCTGAAATAGACATATTCTATACTGTTTCCTGGCCAGACAATCATAGCATATCAAGTCTTGTACCCATCAATGCATTCCTTTTGATGTACAGTATGTTTCACTAAATTGTAAGGGGCTCTTTTTAAGACCGAAATATTGTTGTACCAGAATATCAAGTTACAGTTAATCTGTCTGCAAAAAATATTGTGGGATACATTAATAACTAAGTATATTATTTGGTTTCTACTTTTCAATAATATTGTTTCAATACAGTTTGACAAAATATTGTGGTATTGAATATACACTTTACATTAATATCATAATTTGTAGATAATGTTTTTAGGTTGAGCGTGCAAGTGCTTTGGTCTGTTATAATGGCTCTGCGGACTTTTAACCACGGCCATCGCACGCCCATCACTAGCACTCATTCATGGACTTGCTTTTCAAAAATCCTTTGTTATCATTGGTAATGCTTTACATTCGTCCCTCCTTGGGGCAGTTTTTGCCATTGACACTGTTACATGGATAATTGCACGTTTGCATATACATTTGACTGCGAGCGAACTTCTTTTTCTTTTTGAGTCTCTCCTTCGTGCTCATGATCATGGCGGCCATGGTGCTTTGAATCGACTTGCTCATGTCAACTGTTTTACTTTTACTTTTCAATTCATGTGGCAAGAAAAGTTCAGTTAGGAATTTGCAACGCCAATAGCTCTAACTCGAGCAAACGCGAGACCCATTGCATTGCAAATGCTTGTTGTATTTGTTGATATAAATATGTGTTTGTGTGGTGGTTAATATTGAGAGTTTTTGTGGACAGTGTCATAAAACAATTTTTGTGTGTTAGAAAATTATTTTATTTTCCATGTTCAATGTTTGGTAAATGTGTACATTTATGTATTCCTTTTAATTAATTAAGTATAATTTACTTACATGTTCGGTTTTTAATTATGGTGGGTCATATCAATGATGTTTTTAATTAACTAAAGTTTATGGGGTGTGGGGTTTATTGGGGAATAATCAAAGTAACTGATATTTTTATGAGGATCAAGTGCAGTTAATGTCTGTTATTTATTTCGTAGTACATTATTTGCTGTCATGTGGTTGGGGTTTAGTTTGCAATTCGTTTGACTCGTATGGGCCCATACGACCCAGATGCTGTGTTTCCTAGTGAGACCTAGCTTCACAAGGAATCCCCAACTGATGTAAAATTGTGGCTCTCCCTTCTGGTTATTCTATTGTTCAGAAATACAGGCATGATACAACAGGGTGGGGTGATTGCTCTTTATGAGAATGACTATTACTGTAAAATTGAAGATTTTGCTCTTCCTGCCTATAAAATTTTGCTTGTGGCACTGTCTCTTGCACAGAAAGTTTCATAATCATGGGCCCTGATGTATCGTCCCCTAGGGTATGCTGGGAAGTAGGTCACTCTTTACACTGCCTTAATAGCCCCCCCTTATAATAAAATCTGCAAACTTTGCAGCACTTGGAGATATTACTCTCCATCTGGAAGACACCAAGGGCCAGATGTAGCAAAAAGAAAATTTGCGAGTTGCAAATTGCGAGTCCATGCGGCTCGCAATGTGCAACTCGCAAATTGGTATGCAGTACGGTGTCTCAGACACCGTCTGCGAGTCGCTATGGGGTCGCAATGACCCACCTCATTAATATTATTGAGGTGGGTCGCAAATTGCGGCCCCATAGCGAGTCTAGGCACTCTCAAACATGGAGGCCTGCTGTCGTCAGCAGACCTCCATGTTCGTGACTGCTTTCTCAATAAAGCAGTTTTTTTTTTTAAGTGTAGCCCGTTTTCCTTAAAGGAAAACGAGCTGCACTTTAAAAAAAAACGAAACCTTTAGTTTCGGTATTTTTTCAGGGCAGGTAGTGGTCCCTTGGACCACTACCTGACCTGAAAAAATAGTATTGGGTCCATTCGCAAAGGGGAAGGGGTCCCATGGGGACCCCTTCCAATTTGCGAGTGGGTTACCATCCACTTGAAGTGGATGGTAACTGCGACACCCTTTGCGACTGCATATGCGGTCGCAAATGGTATTGCATGCCACTCCGAATCGCAAATAGGAAGGGAACACCCCTTCCTATTTGCGATTCTGAAATGCATATTGCGAGTCGGTCCCGACTCGCAATATGCATTTCTGCATAGCAAAGAGGCATTTGCGCCTCACAAACGGCGATTTTTGCCATTTGCGACGCGCAAATCCTTTGCTACATCTGGCCCCAAGTGCAGTCAGAGTGCTACCCAGATAGAGGACTTGAGTGTTCTTGGCCTCAGGCTGTGAAATTCAGCACCCTCTCATTCGGCTGGCCATCTCTTGGATCAGTTTTTTTCTAGTGTGTTGGATCTGGTTACTGATCCAACTCTTCCTGTACTGTCTTCTGATCATTTGGCAATATCATTTACGGCTAGTATCCCCCATGACCTTCTTACTACACGTCTGGAGTCTTCCTCCAATTTTAGAAATCGATTGAAACTGAAAATATCAGCTTTCAAATGAAAGATGTAAGTACACCCGGCCTGTGCTAAACCCAACAGTTGAGAAATATCAGGATTTGGTTCATAATTGGCTCATGAAGGCTGTGGAGGGAGTTCTATGGGCCACAGGAAAAAGTCTTGCCAATGCCATTTAGCAGCTCCTTGGTTTAGTGATACACTGAGACTGGAAAAAAGAGTGTAAAGTCTTGGAACACCGCGAGAGAAAGTATTATGCAGAGGAGGACAAAGCTATTTATAAAGCAGGGCTTAAGAAGTTTCATGGGCTGTGTGAATTGGCTTGTGCAGCGTTCTACTCTAATAAAATCTTGAGTTCCCAGAATTTTCCTAAGACACTCTTTAAGGCAGTGGAGGAACCGTCGGACCCCAAAAATCAGTCCCCCACTCCCCTTTTCTCCCAGACTCAATGTGAGGAATGGGCGTGTTGTTTTACTTGCAAAGTTGACAATATATATGCTGAATTGGAGAAGGACAGCATTAGTGGACCGCATATGAACAATTCGGCTTTAGATGTTGACAACTGCAATCCCACTCTAGCAGATAACAATGACACACTGTCTAATTCAGCCTTGCACCCCTCAAAAGGGTCATGGTCCCCATTAGATATGGTGACCTTCATGTCAATTTTGCAATTCATTAAATCAGTGTCTCCGTTGGTCCCTCTTCCGCCTAGTAAACTTGGGTCATTGGACTCTAGCCAGCTACTAACAATCTTGGACCTCTTTTACCCCTCTTTATGTGAGGGGAATATTCCTCAGAAGTGGAAGCATACAATGGTTCTTCCACTGCTGAAAAAGGCTCATCTAGATTTGACAAACTTGTGAAATTTGTGCCTCATTTTGTCTCATTTCCCTTTTACCCATCTTCTCCAAAATTCTGGGGAAGCATGCTAATGCTCAGCTCATTGCATTCACAGAGGCTCAAAATGTTTTGCATTCTTCTCAGTCAGGCTTCAGGGTTAAACATATCATGGAGTCTGCCCTATTAGGCGTAACTGAACTCTTGAGGTTGCACCTGAATGAAGGCAGAACAGCCACTCTTATTTTACTAGATCTGAGTGTGACGTTTGACACCATGTCTCACCCTATCTTGTTGGAGAGACTGGTGTCATAAAGGCTCAAAGGTTCAGTCTTGGTGTGGATTAGCTCTTTCTTACAAGATCGTTCATTACAGGTTTTTTCAGTTAGCATCAAGTCCAGTTCACAAGCTCTAACTTCCCAAGTTCCCAAAGGCTCAATCGTAAGTCCCCTACGTTTCAATTCATACAACCACCCTTTTGCAGACTTAGTGGAGAGCTGTGGTTTGACCTTGTTTAGCTATGTAGATGACATACAGATAATTTTTTCGCTGCCATAAGCAAAGAGTTTGATCTTAACATGGGATGAGTTGGATTTCCTCATGGATGAATAAAAACTCGCCCAAGTTCAATGGGGATAAGATGCCAGTCATGATTCTGGGCAATCACCTCTTGCTTTGGGGCCCTCAACACTGGCTGTTTTCTCTTGGGGCTCTATCGACTCCTTCTGCTAAAGTAAAAAATCTGGGATTTTTTTCTGGATGATACATTTCTATTTAACCTCAAGTGTTAAAAAGTAACCGCCATGTGTTTCGCTGTGCTTGAATGGCTCAGGAAGATGATTTGGATGATCCCTGCATCAGCCCTAAGGACTGTGAGCTCAGCCATAGTATTGTATAGGCTGGATTATGGAAGTGTGCTTTACTTGGGCATAGACAAGGCATCCATGCATCATCTGCGGTTGGTACAGAATGCAGTTGCTAGGCTTCTCTAACCTTTGCCGAAATCTGCCACAGTTTCCTATCTTTTTCATGAGCTGCACTGTCTTATAGTTCCCAAACGAAATACGTTTACAGCCTTGAGCTACATGTTTAAGGCTAAAGCTCATCTAGGAGACCACTACATTCAAAAACTGGTGGTGCCCTACCAACCATCTCGTACTTTAAGACCTTCAAATCGCACTCTGTTTACTGTGCATAGATTCCACTTGTCCCACATGAAAGGGCACTCCTTCTCCTTCCTTGGTCTGAAATTATGGGACTCCCTTCCAGGCCACCTAAGAGCTTGTGCGTCACTACTTGCTTTCTGTAAGGGCTTGAAGACCTGACTTTTCTAGACTGATGTACCCAAAACTTGTCTGTCTCTGCCACCTTGTGCTGGGAAACCTTTAGGGATAGCTGTGCGCATATATGTTGGTAGTAATAAATGAAAATAAAATAATAAAGGTACTCTTTTATTTATATTGTAGTTTAGTTGAAAGATTTTCAAAAAACGAATATTCACTTATAAAATAACATTGGATAATTTAAAAAATCTATATCTAATAGAACAGATTGAAATAGCAAAAAATAGGTATTTAATTTTTACTTTTATAAAATAAAAATATGGCAACACAATTAAAAGCAGTATTAAGTTAAATTTAAACAGCCTCTTTACATGAAATTAAGAAAATTACAGCAGTGCAAAATACTAACACATTTTCTCTTAATAGTGAAATATTTAATACAGTTTGGTAGATATTTCATGCAGCTGAAACTATTCTTTTAAATATCGTGCAACTAAAACATTTTTTACAGGTTGGCAGCTTATTAAGTGCATTTTTATTGCTTTTTTGTAGATTAAAAAAGTGTTTCTGTTTCACAACAATTGTGACCCATTTCACATTTTGTAGACAGTAATAAACATCATAATGTTAATTGTATACTGAATGCAATGTGCTTCTAGTCTCTTTTCCTTTTATACTACATTACAATTTTCACAAACAACATTTTTGTAAAGACTTCTCTTCATGTATTTGCCCAGCAGACATTGGAGAGAGATGCAGATACAGATTCCTCTTTCATCGGATGTTTAATTATATGTGTACCAGATTAAATTGATTTTCTAGGTTCAATTGTCATTATTAATGTTTGTAGATTTATTGGTGAGTGTATATTTGTAGTAGGTTAATATTGTCTGATTTATTAGTGAGGGGCTTAAATGGAGTGCTTTTTTAAAAGGTGTTTACAATGAACGGAGATTATATTTTTAGAAATGTGTTGAGTTTTTAGGGATGTCGGGTAGAAATATATATTTTTGTTAAGTTGCAGTATCATAAAATCTTTCCTTTTGGCTTCACGTTTACTGCTATTTTGTATTTATTTAATTTTTTAAAGAAATGTATTTTTTTTATGATTTTTGCTTACAGTTGCCAGTTTATCAAACGTTTAAAAAATCTTTTCCTAGGCTTTTTTAAACACTGCAATATTTTCGTGAAATAACTTTACTTGATTTGCTGTGAAAAGATTGCCTGATTGGAATTCCTATACCATTAAAAATGTGAAACCTTTAATTTATCAATGTACTTTATAGTTAATTGAGTCCATTTGTACCATAATGTGTTAATAATAATGTATTTAGGATTTTATATTTAATGGTGTTAGGCTTCTATGTATACAGTTAATTTTTTGTTTTTTGCTTCATATATTTAATAGAATATCTAGTGTATTTTGTTATAATTTTATAACATTCCTTTTATTTATGCTTTTATATTTTGGTTATATTTAGCTAGGTATAATAGTTGTTTTGTTTTGTAAACAGTACGTTTATATCTTGTGCTGCAAGGATGTTAATTTTTAATTAATAGCTCATTTTAGCATTTTTAAGGTTATTATAGAAATCTGTATAGAGCCGGGTGTATATTTATTTATTTTTGTAAACTTCTTTAATGATTTTGATGTTGATACTTTGTTAAATAATTGTATTTCTTTGGAAACACTTTATTATTGGTTTCCAATATTTTTGTTATT
The DNA here is from genome assembly GCF_031143425.1 of Pleurodeles waltl. Taxonomy (NCBI): domain Eukaryota; kingdom Metazoa; phylum Chordata; class Amphibia; order Caudata; family Salamandridae; genus Pleurodeles; species Pleurodeles waltl. The sequence continues at coordinate 275,936,070 of NC_090444.1, read as the reverse complement.
TATAGTTTTCTGCTGATTACATATTTAGTAAAGATTATGTTGTTGGTCTTATTTTCGTTCAGTTCACATGTGTCGTGTTAAAAGTCAATATTTTTGTAGTAGATATTTAAGGAACAATGTTATTTCTATCACAAGATTTTTCTTGTCCAAATTGTGACTTACAACCATTCTGGTCAGGGCCTTTTTCCTGATGAACTGATCCATATGGTTTTGCACAACTAGGCCCTCTTTACAAATAGGACACACTTCCACTGTTTTCGCCATGGCATCCTTTTAAACAGGTATGTCTGGCTGAAAAAAGAAAAAGTCCGCCCTTATATGAAGAATGCTCTGGTTTCAAGACAGCCGCAAACCTGTGCTGTGCTTGGGCAGCACATTCAGTGAAATACAGAGCAGCTGCTTCAAAGTCACTCCAACTGCAATTTGAAGAGGGGTGAGAGATCCCCTTGCAAGAAGGTGAAGTGAGTGTCTGCACCCACCTGCAGGGGGGGTGTCTGGAAGGTCCATGGCACCTTTTTGTAGCACACTTTCAGAGCATCTCCGAAGAGCATGTTTGCCTCTGCACAGCATCATTAAACGGCACAGGTGCAGAGACAAAGTACTTCCCCTATTTTCAAGAGGCCAGGCCCGATGCAAATGAGGTAATGCTTTCTGAAAACAGCACTGGTGCTACAAAAGTATCTGCAGCCCCTTCTTTAATACCATAGTGTTCCAAGTGCATAAAAAGTATCTGCATACACCTGTTGTGCTTCTGGGCAGTATGTGTAATATGGCTCCTGGTAACCACATGCCATATTTCCCCACATCTATGAAATACAGTAGAGCAAATATATGGGTACAGTTTTACTGTGGACATGTTTATGTTTCTGCATGCATGAGAATAAAGGGATCTGTCACTTTTGAATTTAATGAAACATGTCAAAACATGCTAGACCCAGTGCAAGTAACAATCCAAAGACTGAGAACATTCATATTTGAAAAACAAGTAGAAAGGTGGAATGGAAAAGAAAGTTAAGGAAATGTGAGGAAATAGGAAGACACCATGGGAAGAAAACATTCAGGAGAATGGAATAGACAATTAAAGGACATGTCTACTCTGTGGTCATATATCTCAATTTGTTCCTCCTTCATCTATATTAACCTGTCCATAATTATCTGTCCATCTGTATGGTGTCCCTTCATTCTGGTGCATCTGGCAACGGTTTACCATGAAATAGGATTATGTTAGTGGAACCCTTTAGGACCAGTTCATTCACTGGTGATCAGTTTACACTGGAGCAAAATCTGCTTTCTGCATTGTTTCTTTCTACTGCTGCTAATGCAAAAGCTGCATTCCAAAATAAGCCCAGGCACTCCATCAGCAATGATTACGTCTTTGTGTTTTTACACCAAATATCAGATTTTCACTCCTCCCAGAAGTAAAAAGACATTTGAAACAAAACATTTGAATCCTTGTTATTTGCCATGGATGTGCTTTTGAAGAGGGAGCAAGTTAACACATGCATTTGTTTGAGGCCAGCAATGGGTGGAGGCATCAGCTTACCTGTGGCTGGAAAGTGGTACCTTCACTATACCTGAGAAATGCAATCATTATCAGCCTCTGTTTGCAAGAGTCTATCACTGGTCATTGACATAGTGCTCATCTTTGTCTGATTCTTTGTTTACTGTCATTTATGATTGTGCTGCAGTAGTTCATTGTATGTGAAGCAACTAGGTTTTATCAGAATGTTCTTCTTTCTTGATTGAGAACTGTTTAGCGCTACTTCCATGTTTCCTGATTTGGCACTTTGTAATGACTCCTTCTGTCTTCTGTCCTGATCTAGCACTGTTTAGCAGTGCTTTCCTCTCTACTGCACTTGCAGAACTATATTTTTTGTCTGGCGCTAGCAATGTGCAGAAGTGTTTTTCTATTCCCTCAGCCAGAAATGTTTTGAGTACTGGAGATAACACCAATTCACTAAGGGTTCACTGTTCACATTAAAGTCACATTTCTCAGTCCCTGTTTTAATATTGCAGCTTCAATTAACCCCTGGTTCGTAGTGTGTTCAGTTTACTTGATTTCTGTCCAGTCATTTTCCTTTTCCTTGTATTCTCGGTAAGAACTATTTCTCTCTTTGTCTATGATGGCTAGATGTTACATTCTCCACCCTTTGTTGTTGCAGCCTTTCAGGTACCTGTTTATTTACCAGGATTTGAGATCACAAGTATATTTTGCAAAATCACTGAATTTAGTAGCTCCACAAAGCTTGTCCATGAATGTCAATCCTATCTATGTATATCTTGCAGGAGCTGATCCTAACCACAAATGTGGGTGTTGTAACTTTACCCTTTCTGCAGAGTCACTCCAGATTTTTTTGCCTTGCAGAACCCTATTTTAGTCGGCAATAGAATTCTGTGCTCTATTCCCCTGCTAACCAGTGGTAAAGTGTTGGTGCTCCTCCTTTCAAAATGGTAACATTGGTCTATGCCTGATTAACACATTTAAGTTACCCATAGTCCCTAATGTGTGTTACCAAGTGTAGACATGGCCTGTAAATTAAATCCTATCAGTGGACTGCAGCACTCATTGTGCCATCCACTGCAGTAGCACTATAAAACATGTCTCTAGACCTACCATTATTGCCTGGGTGTGTGGTTTTTAAACCTTCAAATTTAAACTGTCAAAATAATCACCTTTGAGAGGCTAAACCTTCCATTTAAATATTAATGTCACACCTAAGTAGGCCTTATTGCCCATAAGGCAGACTGCATTGTATTTAAAAGTAGTGCATATACAACTTTAATCTTAAAGATGTCTTTAGCAGTATTTGCTGTTCCGTAGGAAAACATTCAGATAGAACATTACATGTAATAAATATTATTACCACCTAGGAAACTACACATTTTCGGACTTTTGAGATTTATATTACTAGCCAAACTCACTAGTGAATTCGGATTTGTAATACATATTTTGGAAAGATGACTTTTAGAAAGTTGATTTTGCCCTGGCTGAAGTCTCTGGAAGCTAAATCTGCATTTTGTTTCTCCCCCTTCTACAAGTCAGTAATTAACATTTCAGTAGTCATGAATCAGGTGTGATCAACAAAGGCCTTGAGTGTGGGGAGGTGTTGTTGTGCCCTTAACAGGATGGCATGTGGGTTAGGCACAAGGACTTTGTAAACTTCAGAAAGGCCTACCCTGTCAGAAGAAGACATAGCTAACACCCAGCCCTGCACTCTTCTTTTGTCCTACCAACCAGACCAATATCCATAACAGTTGGCCTCTTGTTATCCTCACAGTGTCAGATCATGCTGCAATGTGCCTTTATTACTTTACAGTGTCAAATCCTAATTGACAAGACTGCTGGGTTTACGGATAGCTTTTGGGGGGCACTTCAAAGGACAGAAATAGAATGCTAAAACAGTTTGGGGGTCATTCTGACCCTGGCGGTAATTACCGCCATGGCGGAGGTCGGCGGTAGCACCGCCAACAGGCTGGCGGTGCACCGCTGGGCATTCTGACCGCGGTGGTTCAGCCGCGGCCAGAAACGTAAAGTCGGCGGTGTCCCGCCGACTTTCCGCTGCCCTTGAGAATCCTCCATGGCGGCGGAGCGCGCTCCGCCGCCATGGGGATTCTGACACCCCCTACCGCCATCCAGTTCATGGCGGTTCTCCCGCCGGGAACAGGATGGCGGTAGGGGGTGCCGCGGGGCCCCTGGGGGCCCCTGCAGTGCCCATGCCAACGGCATGGGCACTGCAGGGGCCCCAGTAAGAGGGCCCCAAAAAGAATTTCAGTGTCTGCCTAGCAGACACTGAAATTCACGACGGGTGCAACTGCACCCGTCGCACCTTCCCACTCCGCCGGCTCAATTCTGAGCCGGCGTCCTCGTGGGAAGGGTGTTTCCCGCTGGGCTGGCGGGCGGACTTTCGGCGGTCGCCCGCCAGTCCAGTGGGAAAGCCAGAATGACCGCTGCGGTCTTTTGGCGGGAACCGCGTGGCGGGCGGCGACCGCCGTCCGCCGCGGTCAGAATCACCCCCTTTGTGTGTATCAACATTCTGGTAGTTGAAAGCTCAGGTTTGCTCTACCAGAGGTCTGTCTCTGAGTTTGTTGGGGGTATAGAGATTTTAGATATGAGAGGACATAAGAGTACCACAGTACATTTCCTGTACACCCCCAGGCATCAGAGCCCAAGTTTAGTGTAGTCAAAGACTGAGACCACCTTGAAAATACCCAAAATGGGTCAGGTTAGCCCCGGAAACCCTTTATTCCCATTGGTTAGGGTGTCCACATGGGTCATATCCCATCAACTAGCTTGTGCCAGGCATAAATGTGACATCTTCAGACATTCACTTCAGAATACTCCTAGGCCTGAGGGCCTGAGGAAAATCAGAAGAGGAATGAACCTGCTCTCTGCAACCTGAGAATGGCCCTGTAGGACTGGACCTGCTCTATTCTCCTAGGACAAAGAAGTGGACTTCAAGGCTCATAAGGCTGACCTCCTGTTAAATCTACAGGGACACAACAGTCTACAAGAGTGCCATGTCTCTATGTGGTTCCCACAAGGGAGCTTTAGAAGTGTTTTCCTATGTTGGATTGCAAGTTAGAGGACAGAAGGTAAAATCTTTGAGTGGGTTAGTTTATCCAACTTTGCTTCATTGTGGTCCGCATCAAATTGTGCCAAGGTACTGTTGTACCATGACTATTGGCTGTCATTGGCTGTCTGCGCTTCTTGGCGCTATTTCAAATTAAAACTTTAAGAAATCATATATTTGGTTCCCTCATTGTTTTTTGTAATTTGGGTGCCCTTTTGTTTATTACGTTACTATATTCTTCTAATTCATTTTTTTATTTTTTATTGTTTTTCATTTGGACTTTCTTACTGTGTTTTTCCTATAAAAATACTTTACACATTGCCCCCACGTTAGACCTTTCTGATCCCTGCCATAGGTACCAGGGCTTGAGCTCAGGTCAGTTAAGTGACTCTGAGAGACACTAAAGACGTAGGTTTCTTCTAATACCATATGATCCAAGGCTTAATATCTGCCACCATGTGACAAGAACCACAAATTAGCATTTCTGCTGACTTTGATTACCAATCGGCCAACACATCTGCATATTCATTTGTGTGTGTTGGCATGACACACCCGTTTAAGTTCCTTTGCATTCAAAACGTCCTATCATCACACTCAGGTGACTCAAGGGTACCCATATATAGAGCAGTTATCCTCAATAATAAGTTTGTGTTAGGGAAATAGAAAATAAATATCACCGTTCTCTGTCTCACTTGAAGACAGATTTACTTTCTTGTTGAAGACCCCATCTTACCAGTGCAGGGAAAAAAGTATTCTCACTGTGCGGGGATTGTGGACTTAGGTTAGCCTCCGTTAGCCATTAGCTACTGGTATTTTTAAGATTTGGCTTTAGTTGGGTGAACTGTCCTTAAAGCTATGGCATTGTGTGGAAGGTTATATCTTTATTTTTCACATTTGGTTTTGTGTTGGGGTGTAACTTTAAGTTTTATAACATTAAAAGAAATCATCCCATCTTATATTTTTATGTTATTAACTACACTACAGGATGGCTGCCATTCATGCTTGGTGGCTCTCTGGAAAAGGAAAACATGGGCATAAACACAGATGTCGGTGTCCTCTATCATAGCTGAGATCTATTTTCTTTGTCAGTGCTTCTATTCACTTTCATGACAACGATACAAATACCCAGTTTTCAAATATCTTCTGACACACATTCAGAAAGATGGCTGTGCCTCCCCATAATATTCTGATTTGTTTGCCGAAAACTGGGAAATATATTGAGTTTATAATATTCTTGCCATACCCAACCTAATGTCTGTCATTATACCAGCGGTGGAAAATAACCAGTGATACTATTATAAATTACTTGCATGCGACACTATCACTTAATTGCCTGAGCAACTTATAACAAACCTACCCAGTTTCAGTGTCTTCAAACTTAGGGCGTCTATGACAACATTTTATCTTAACTCTTAGGATTTATACAGTTCTCTTTGAGAAATGCAACCAAATGTAAATCTTGCGATGTGTCTACCTTTTTTAGTGGTTGGGCTCATGAATCATCTTTAAAGTTCCAATAATCCCCGAGATTGAACAGCTGCACGTCAATGCAAAGAAGGCAAATGTATTTCAGCTACCTAGCGGTGTAAAATGGTTGTAGCATATAGGTGCAGAACGGTGCTGACACAGACAAGGTTAAAAGCCGTGTGCACGCTTTACAGACACATTTGTTGGTTGGTAATTTGATTCAGAAACACTAAGGCCCTCATTCTAACATTGGCGGGCGGCACCGCCGCCCGCCTGCCGGGAACCGCCATATGGCCGCTCTGCGGTTGAAAGACTGCTGGGGCCATTCTGACTTTCCCGCTGGGCCGGCGGGCGCTAGCCAATATAGCGGCCGCAATCCCCATGGCGGCGCTGCTTGCAGCGCCGCCATGGCGGTTTGGGCAACCGGGGGAAATCCGGCGGGAAACCACCGGACCCGGTTTTCTGACCGCGGCTTTACCGCCGCGGTCAGAATGGCCCAGGAAGCACCGCCAGCCTGTTGGCAGTGCTTCAGTCATTTTAGCCCTGGTGGTCCGAATGACCCCCTAAATGTTTTTTTATGTGTTTTTAAATGATTCATTGTGATTGGTGAAAATAGAAATTCTTTTATTTTGCCTTCGAATTGGCTTTGCTTCTTATAAGATTTTCTGGGCGCTTGGTTCAGAAGATAAGGTCACGGTAGTATTGGCAAGCGTGTTTTCAACCAGTCTAAACTTTCATCTTTCACCATTTGCCATTCTGCCCCCACTATTCCTAGTAAAAATACAAATACAGGCACCAAATTGCAAAATGATGTTCAATACGGCAAAACTTGATGACAAATATATAATGACTTGGAGAATTCATTATGCATGCTGTTAGCATGGTTTGTTTTGCCTATCCTTATGCCAGAGGTGTGAGCTTAATTTAAAGTTCATTGCTCTGTTCTCCAGACTATTAGAGGAGTCGAGGTACCGCCTGTGCCACAGTAGATCTCCACTCGCCTCTTCATGCCTGACAGTCTCACCTTCAGGGAAAACAGTTTTACAGTATGGGAATTTGAAGTGTACCCCCAAATAAGGGTAGGGGCATTTCCATTGCATGCAGGCAGTTTTCTGTCTGTACATCATCGACATTTTCTTGGTTTTGTATGCAAGAATACCATCAGGTACATGGCAGTCGGGCATCCAAGTGACAGTTTTTCTATACTAAATAGCGTGGATAGACCAACACCTTTCCAGCCCACATCTTGGCTTCCAGAAGTGTCTTCCCTATGGTGAGCCACAGCAACTCCTCCATCATAAACACTTTCCCCAGTGCACCTCTAATTTATGTGTGCGAACACAGAGGTGAGCAGATGGGAGATCTTTTTAGAGATGTTGCGCTCCTGTCCACATTTAAATCATTCCCTTAACCTTGATGGCCATTTTCACCTCAGCAGTTACAATTGCCCACGTCCATTAAGTATCAGAAGCGTTTTTTGCACCCATACCATAATCTCTAGCACTATCACTGTATAAGAGTCATGCGCATAGGAAGAATCTCTGTGATATATGGGATAAAGTATCCTAAATATGGTGAAAACTACGCTGTGATTGGGGGATAAAGTACCCCTTGTCGTAAATCATAAAGATATTGCAAGTCACTGAGGATTTTCACAAACATATAGAGGAACCCAACAAAAGGCCGACTTCCTATATAAGGTTATGGAACTCCAAGATGACTTTGAATATTCCTATTGTGTACAGCAGGGGATAGTTAATTCCTTTTAATACATAGTCACACTATCACATTTCCCACAAGGTCCTTCATTTGAAATGACTGTATACATGAAGAATAAAAGTAGAATCTTTCGTACACAATTAAATGCATTAGAAAGCTGTTAAATATTTGCTGCAAAAAGATATTAGAATCAGATTAATACAAGTCAGATTTTGTAAAAAAGGCTTAATGCTTGGAATGTGTAGAATCAAAGAGAGACAATCTAACGTGAAAAAAATAAAATAAACATGTTGCCAGAAATATCTCATTTCTGCTTGTCACTGTACAGCTATGAAAAAAAGAGGGGAAGAAGGAAAAGCTAGGTTTCCTTTTCTCATTGCTTAGACTAAAGCTTTAGTTGTGCTCCATGATCTGACCTGACCTGACCTGCTTTTCACTTGACTGCAGGATATAGCAGAAGACATTGTGATGATAGAACTCAACTGTTATAAGCTGTTTTATTTATGTGCCAATGTAATTTCTTCTCAATAGGTGACTGTGTGTGCCACAAGTCATCTAATAAAAAAAATATAGGCAGGTTGTAATACATGGATTGCGAGATGCCGTGTATGACATTGATTTTGCTATCACTGAAATCAGCATAGAGTAAATTGAATTAGCCGATAAATGGCTTAAACTGTCACAATGTCCCGTAAGTAGACAGAGAATGGAGAATAACATACGTGTGTGACTTACAATGACTACTAAATTAATGGAATAACAATAACCAGTTTTTCGAATATAGTCTATATTGGTGTTTTAGCTTACACAGCACAACATTAAAGTCAATGCAAATTTTAAGTTCCAAATGAGCTTCTTCTATTGTTAACTGAGCACCACAGTTGTGGGTTTGGCCTTTCCAATCAACTGTTTCAAAAATTACAACTTGAGCTAGAGGTTGCTCCACCCATTCCAGAGACTGAAGTTAACTTCATGTGTGCTGTGTCAAAACTAAATGACAATTAAGTCTACCAAAACTGAACTAATTTTGTTGCTATTTAAGCATCACTAGATGAGATGCTGCCTGTGAAGTGCATTAAATTCAAATGCATTTTAGGGAATGTCAATGTTTTATTCTGTACAATAGTCAATGGCAAATTCAAATTGAAATGGTTTCCACAAACGTAGCATCCATGTCATGTTATGATGTGTGGTGAAATGTAGTGTGTTGTGAGAAGTAAGTAATACCTAAACTAAACTAAACCTAATACCACGGGCGGCTCCCACGGTATGGCAGTCACTGCCGCTCAGACCAATCCTGGTGCTGCTTTCATGCAAGGTTTTGCATGAAAGCAGCACCAATATTGCTGGGGAGCCTGTGATGGTGTCCCAGCAGTGAATGCTGGGACAACAGAAGAGGATCGAGGTGGCAGGTGGCACTGGCGGCGAAAGGAAGAGTTAAGATAGTTTTTAATGATTTTTTATTTCCTCCTCACCCAACCCCTGTCCCCGTACCTCCCTCCAGCCCCCCCCCCTGCTTGAGAGTTGCGGCCACTGCCATTGCCTAATACATTTGGGGAGCAAAAAAGTGGAAAACTAAAACAAGCAGAATTGATCATGACCTTAGCAAAGTTGACCATTAGAAGGAAACTGACTGATAGGAGGAGAAATGGCACCAGGGAAAACAGCAGGCACTTATCAGAAATGTCACTTGAGTTGAGACAGTGATAGCGAGCATGCTTCACAGATTGCATACAGGCTGCCCATCAGCAATATTTATGAGCCAAAATAATTCCTCAAATAAATCACAAAAGAATGTTTGACGAAGAAAGCTTCTCAATGTGTACTAATGGCATTGAAGAAAACCGTTTAAAGGGGATGACATGGAGCCATTCCTAAGCATCATACGAGCTCCTGCTCTCCGAAAGACAACTAAATCAACTCCGACGTGGACGACATCAACCGTAAGTATGCACACATACCTGTATTATTGATATTACAAAAAAACTTGTGCCACTAGCGAACACATCATGGGGGGAGCTGCACAGGCAGCAGCTACACCTAATATTTGACAAACACGGACACCCCCACATTCACAACACACACACTTCAGCCGGCACACACACACACTGCATGGCAATACTACATATTTATGCATGGCTAAACAGCACAGGTTTCAGGGACAGAAGGCTACGAAACATTCACACACACAGCAACAGCAACACAACTACTGCACATATACAGATACATTCCACACACTCACATGCAACACTGGCCAGGGACTGGCCACACATAGAACACACAAATACATCCATGTGCCATGGCACACACAAAACCACCATCAAACAACCCTACAATCAACACACGCATCACACACACACACACACACACACACACACACACACACACACACACACACTTAGCACAATAGAAGCCCAATGCTATGCACAATACACAAAGAGACAAACAGACAAAAGACACAAAGTGCACCATGACAACAATACCTGCACAGTTGAGATGGGAGCATCAGGACCATACATGGAAAGAGGCTGCACTGGGACACATAGTACATTAAACATGGCCACAAACAATATGCACACAGGAATGGGCCCCAATTGGATCTCAGGGACAAGCAATACCAGTACTAATTGTCATGAGGAAGGGCAAGTCAACAATGCTCACACAACTCACACTCCATGGGACATATCCCTACACCAACCAGCTGCAAGGGACACACACCTAATTGGACACATGCGCACTCAAGTGCAAAGCAAACTAGCACAACTCAACACACTCCATGCCTGCACTGACAAAAATCAAGAACACACACACCACATGGAGACAATACCCATATCAAGGTGACAAGTTCTACACCATGCGGAGCCACATCACACAACACATAAAGAAACACATACCAAAACAAACACAACACAATGCCATGACACCAACATTCAATCTACATACACATACCCATCACACAACACACACCCTTCCCTTGGGGGACAAAAATACCACACACAAACTCACATACTACAAAGAACACCACATGGAGCAAAAAGCAGCCCGAACATACACAACCACAGGCACACAACTAATGTTACTTAGGAACAACAGAAAGCTAGGGAAGGAAATGCAGGACAACGTTGTATCCAAGAAACCAAGAACTGGTTGGCTTTATTATCAATTATTGTTTTGCAACTAAAGTCAAATGACATAGGACAGTCCAAACGTTTGGGCCAAAAGGCAGTGCTGGACGCCACTTGAACTCCTGACTGCCTTGTAACCTTCACAGCTAGAGGCATCAAGGGGGCAGGGAGGCACCTCAGGGATGATCTGGAGTGAGGGGGGAGAGGGGGTTTGGGTTTGGGTTTGGATTCGGGAGGGTGGGTGGGTGCGTTCTTGGGATGGGTGGGCTTCTTGGCAGGGGAAGGGGCCTGGGTTCTCGCAGAGGGGACCGGGGGAGGCCTTGGGTGTGGAAGGGATTACCTTTGAGTAGGAAACAGTCCTTTTGGGGGTGGAACGGGGAGAGGGGCCAACAGGGGTGTGGTCAAGGTCATGAAGTGAAACTTTCTTAGACACACGGGACCGGAATCAGAAGGGGGTTTGGATTTGGAGGTTGAGGGATTGGTTGGCTGACGTGTAGGTGTGGATTTCTTTAATGCCTGTGTTGTGGAGCCATTCATACACATTATTTTAGCAAACTAGGCCTGCCGCTGTGCACTTTAACCTAGATATATTTTATTCAGCTTTGTTTTTGTTATTTTAACAACATTTATATAACTAGATTTGCGGTCTTGTTTTAGTTCCTCTATCTAGCTTTTCTTTGCCTGGCCAGCACTGTGTTCTTAAACGAGACATTTCTTTCACTCTGTGCTTTTCTCAAGGCTGCAGTAAGATAGGTTGCCAGCAAAAATGGGACGCTTTGTCTCTAATGTTCACAGAAACATATTCACTCTTACGTGGGGATCCTTTCTTGGAATATCAGCTGTTCTATTATAAAAACACTACTTTGCCCCCTGTATGTTAGAGGGAGATCCTAGTCAGATGACCACGACTGTATGCTGATTGCTGAATGCTTTGCCTGAAGCTGCTTATGTAGACTACATGCCTCTTGCTCAGGTATGCAGGATGATGTCTTCCCAGGGGAACCTGAAGGCCAAAAAATAGAGCTTGACATGCTGTGCTCTAACATAGCTTAGATAGGAGCTATTCTTAACGATTTTAGTGACAATACGGTAGTTTTATTTTTATGTTTACTCTCCTTATCACAATTTTATTCTTCTTATGTTTCATCGTCCTAGTTATTGCAATACACGCTTTATTATTTGAGATGCAGTTACTTCAATAAAACCTTATTGAATTATATTCTGCCTCTGATTGTCTTTGCATACATGAGACTAATGTAACTGAGAGAAGCAGATGAGATCTGAGTGATCAAGATTTCCCTGAGGAGTCAATTGTGTCATGCACTTGATTGCCCAATCATCCCTGCTCTAAGGTGGAGATGTGGCACTGCTAGTTAGCAGGAACAAGACCCGGATTAGGCCGACATGTGTCACCTGGTGTGGGTTCAGACTCAGTCCTCCGCAGTACAAGTGATTCTGCTGCCCAAAACCAGTAGTCTCATTAGGATCATGAGAACCTACGAGACACCTGTTTGTGGGAGGTGTGCTTGTGGGTGTCTGTTGGGTGGGTGAGTGAGGTCGTTTATGTGTTTAGGGCTGAGGGGGTGGTGGGGAATGCTGTTGTAGGTGGGTGTCTGTTGGAGTGGTGACTGCAGGTATGGTGGATGTGCTGCATGTAGGTGTATCTGTGGTGTCTGTGGGTGTAGTGACTGGTGTGGATATTTGAGGGTCTGCTTGGGTGGTGTCTGTGGGTCAGATGGTTGTGGTTGTCCTATCAGTGATTGGTGATGTGGTGTCTGTAGTTATACCAAATGTCATGTGTGTGATGTGGGGGTGTCAGGGTAAGTTGTGACTGTTGCTGTGTCTGTGAGTGGATGTTGTTTATGTGCATTTTGTTGTGTCTTGTGGTGCTTGTGTATGTGTGCGCTACCCTTGTCTGTTGAGGTGGATGCATGTGAGTCTGTTTGTGTGCTTTGGGTGGGTCGGTATTGGGGAAATTTGGACTGGGAAGCTAAAGGTGGAGGGGGGCAGAAGACAAGGGGTGACTGCCTGCCATCATTGTGGAGGCCAAAGCCTGAAAAGATCTGTGTAGGCCAGCCACTGCACATGAATGCCCTCCAGGAACACATTGCTATGCTGGACTTGGCTGCCAGTCCCTGGATGGCATTCACGATGGCAGACTGACCTACAGAGATCAACATCAGGAAGTCAATAGCCTCCTCAGTTAAGGCAGCAGGGGTAACAGGGGCTGGGGTAGAGGTGCCTGCAGCAAAGGAGACGCCCACCCACTTGGGTTAGCGGCATGACCAACCGAGTGGGGAGAAACAGGGAGGACGGGGATAGAATGGGGGTGGTAGACAAAAATACTACTGGCGGGCTCCCTGATGGGTCCGCCACCACTAGTGAGAGCCATTGGAGGAAGAATCTGAGGATGTAGATGTAGTTGCAGATCCAGTCTCTGCTGTGGCACTCCCCTTGGCCTCTGGGCCACTGGATTCCTCTGTGTCAGTGGTGTCTTGACCCGAGGTCCCGTGGCCAGATGCTTCCCCACTCAGCTTGGCCCCTTCTCCTCCACCTGCCAGTGCTGATCCTGCCAAAAGAAAGTGAAGTAGGGTCAAAACCTGTACATGAGAAAACTTCGATTGCAACTATGAGAGACAAAACGTACCATCATGTCAAGTGGCCCTTGCATGAAGTACCAGCAAAGTGGCACCATCATGTGCCAATACAAAATCACGCATGCCATCTGGAATTATAAAGGTAACACATGAGCAAATCTTTGTCTCCGACAACTACAATAGCATGGATGAAGTCTAGCTACCACACTAAACATACCACAACTAGGTAACTACTCCACCCCAAACCTGTGCCACATGCAGCACACCCCAGTGAACCAGTAGCCAACAACTGAATCCCATTGTAAGGTAACCTACCAATTACACAGACACAAGCCTATGCACCCGTGTAACTTGCACTGATGTAATGTATCAACAATAACAGATGTTGCTAAAGAAATGCGGACAACACTGAGACAAACATATCATACCTAGATTAGGTGACATGAAAACATCCATTTCACTATGGACACATCCCAACAATGTACAGCTCCAGGAAGTCAAGTCCTAAACATCATGGAGAGATATCTCCAGAATACAGACAAGAATGGTCCTGTAAGTTGCATGATAGTCCCCACCATGTCTCGCACCCATTTCCATGTTTACTGTAGGGTGTGTTTGTAGTAGACAACTGTACCGTGCAGGAAGGAGGGACACAGACCTTGCAATCACTAACAGAAGGACACCAAATTGTTGTACAATGAGAATCAACCTCACTAGCCACATCTCAGACATTGTAAGCATGACATCTGCCTGTGGATTAATCCCTGGCCCCAAACACATGGGATGCAAACATCACTGCAAGTCAACCCATGATGCATCCCAACAGTCAGGGCACAGCTCCCAATCATCAACATCCAGTGCTGTGCACCTACAACCAACATTCCACATCAAGGATACAAATGATCATAAAGTGGGTCCACACCCTGGCCCTACCTGCCATATTCATCATAGCTACTGCAGTTACACATGGCTAATTACATACTATGAGGCATTAATGTATCTGTCTGATAACATATGATGGGGACACAGTCCTGTCTGGGGCATAATGTACCATAACAGCAACAGGACCACATGGACATGTATGTGAGAGTTTCAAGACATCATCCCATCTGCATGGCTAGCACATGCCTACATCTAATGCATAGATCTATATTCTAGTGGAAATGAAGCACATGCAGACACATAGGCAGAAGGAATGTTGGCTACACTGATGACACATCACCCATTACAATGCACATTCCTCCCTTACCAAGGGAAAGTAGTTTGCTACAGCTGCCAAGATATTGCCATGTAAGTCATGTCACATGTATGATGGACACCCATGCACCACAGACTTCTGTGAGGCACCAGCACCCAACATACGATGGAGAAAACGTGCCTATGGATTGCATATGTCAACCTACAAATATCCCCAGACACATGACAGAGGACAGTGAGCCACATCCTACCTACCTTTGTACTGTGACATTTGGTAGGAGTGATCTGTCGGTGGAAACTAACACTCACCAGAGTAGGTAAAGCAGAATATTTGTGCATTAAACACAGTCATGTGTTGTCCCTGCTGTGCAATTGGACTGAGGGGTCCCCACAGTTTAGTCCTACATCCCAGCTCCAAAAGGATGAGCACACCAGTTGGAAACACATGGCCCATCTACACCAATTCTATTCCAGATAATCTGTGACACATGACATATGCCACATGGTCAGGGGGAGCAGTCTGTCCCTCACTCAATCACCTGGCAAAAGGACAAGCATTAATTTACCTTCTACTCATCCCCTTGTGGTTGCTGTCCCTCAAATGCCCATCCAAGACCGGGGAGGTCACTCCCAAAATGCAGGCCATTGGGGGGGTCATGGTCTGAACAAGCGCCCAGTCCTCATTGGGAGGAAAGCCCCAGCTGGGCCTCTGCAATATTCTGGGCCCAGCATCTCAGGTTCTCCCACCTCTTCCAACAGTGGGCACTCTGCCGGCTGTGGACCCCCAGGATCTGCACATTCTTGGCGATGGCTCTCCAGATGCCCTTCTTCTGGTGGGTGCTGACCTGCATGGATGCAAATGACAAGACAGCAAATTATGTCCACAAGTCATCTACAAATTGGCTGATACACATGCTTGTCAGTGCACAAAGCTAATAACATCCTGTCTCGACCATCCTGTCCCCCTGTGGCACATAGCAGTCAATGTGCATAGGAACGTGCCCCCAAACACTCCCCTCTAGGGTGCCCTACACCACCCCAACTCAAGC
The DNA here is from genome assembly GCF_031143425.1 of Pleurodeles waltl. Classification (NCBI taxonomy): domain Eukaryota; kingdom Metazoa; phylum Chordata; class Amphibia; order Caudata; family Salamandridae; genus Pleurodeles; species Pleurodeles waltl. The sequence goes on along the minus strand of NC_090444.1, from coordinate 275,920,345 downwards.
ACTGCACTGAACAACTGTGACTTTTGTGGGACATGAGCTAGCCACATGACATTGACCAGGGACACAATAGAACACATCAACAAAGTGGCAAGTGACAGGTAAACCACCAAGCAAACAATGCTCACAAACATCCACTACTTATGAATGTCACCCGCTACATACAGTCCCTACAGGTCACAGCCAACCTACAGACTGACCCATTGCGCTTGGACAACAATGAAGGGAGTGACATGTTGAGCGCACAAAGAGTCAAGCCTGTCAATGTGTGGACATGTACAGATACAGCTGCAGGCACCTGCTACTTTAGGGGGTGGGGAGTCTGTGTCTCACATCAACATTACAATACACACATCCACATGTGCGTTCACTAAACCTAGAGCACCTTAAGAGAAACCTGTCCATACATTGTACATCTCCCGCTTTATGCCCAAACCACAGAGTCCTATATCATGGCACATCAGTTAACAGCACACTGTTTGCAGATGTGCAGTGTCCAAAATGCAAGAAGCTTGCACAGAACTCATCAGCGCTGTATGAAAGAGTTACAGGGCTGTGGGATCAAGGGACCTGTCAAGGCTATGCGACAACAAATTGTCAGAGTTGATAAGAGCATATCAGTCACAGATCACCACCCTGCCCCCAATGCATTTCCCATAGTAATCAGTGGACAGAGGCTCAGGAAGCTGCATGTTGGCACCGAGGCATGATTTGGCAACATCATATGCTGTGCAGGGAGACAGGGTCTGGGCACAGGGTCACACTTGCATTACAAAAGGGAATCAATACCAGCCCAGGCTCCGGTCTCTGCAGGCTGAGCAGACAGACCTACACAAAACAACAAATCCGACAAATCACATGCATCACAGTATATCATGTAGCCTACAACCAATTGACATTGTGTGTCTCTGTGCAGAGCTGAGGGGCATAGTAGTCATTACCTGGCTTCAGAATGACAGTTCAAAAAGGTAAGAAGTGGCCAGAGATCACTGTGCAAACACAGAAAGAGCAGAAATAGCGATCAACTGACACATACAAAATGCATTCACCCCTCCTTCTGGGATGCAATCACATGTGACCACACATTAAAAACATATTCTAGCAAGAGTTGCCTGGGAATGGCTGTCATGACACCTCACCTAGTCATGTACATCCAACACATTTTGGGTCCCGGAACACTCAATGCACACTCACCACATTGTATCAGGACCCCAAGCCCATTGACTCAACCACTAATGCACACTGACAGCACCTACAGGGCTTTGAGGATACAATCTGACAAACTGGGCCTAAGCTGAGGCTAACTAAAGCTAAGATAACTAGAGTTACAGAGAAAAATGTGCACATGGGACACTTACCTGCTCCTATGGTGCACCATAGAGCTGTTCATACTGGGGTAGGACCTCCTCCACAAGCTTTTTCAGCTCTTCTAGCGAAGCATGATTGCTCCCAGAGGCGGTACACAGCAGCTCAGGCATCAGTGTCAGGAGTCAAGTGAGGAATTCAGCAGAAGATGGTGGTCATGACCGCCACCTATGCAACTGTCACCACCAACGGACACTGCTATTGGCCCAAGACCACCACAGGCAGCAATGTTATCCATTGGCATGGTAGGATCGGCCTCCCATCATGGCGACTTCCACCAGTGGTCATGGACGGTTCCTAATGCCAGTGGAGTAGGTCAGACAGGCGCCATTTTAGAGGCATACAACTTAATTAAACACTATTTTTGATGCATCAGAATTGGGAAAATGTTGTCCTGGCGAATTTTGAGTGCTGGCCTTGTCCTGTCATGTAGGTCAATCATTTTAGTAATCATATTGGTATGTAGTCCAGCACATATGACAACATAATTGGGGGCACAGCCACCACCAATGCCTCATGGGCTTTGAATCACAATCACAGTTGCAAGTTATATGCACACATTGTTGCTGTCCAGATAGATGATGTGTACACATATGTTGAAAAGCAAGGGGGGAACGTGTTACAAATGTGTAATTGTAAGTCTTGATGTACGCTGTGTATCATGTTTTCAGTGATTCACATGACGTCTGTAGGAGGCTGGCCTGGCTTGTAGTGGGTACCTTAGGTACTTACACCTTATTCCAGGTCCAGTTATCCCTTTTTAGTGAAATGTAGTAGTGTTCTAGCAGTTTAGGCTGATAGAGGTAGCTGTAGCAGAGCAGTTTAGGCTGAACTAGGAGACATAAAAAGGTCCTGCAATATCACTATAGCTACTTTGGGGGTCATTCCGACCCTGGCGGCCGGTGATAAAGCGGCGGCCAACCCGCCAACAGGCAGGCGGTCAAAAAAAAGGTATTCTGACCCTGGCGGGAACCGCCAACACAGCCCGCCACTTTAACACTCCAACCGCCACGGCGGGACAGACAAACAGCTTGGCGGTCACCGCCAACAGCCAGGCGGCAGACAATGTACCACCCACCCTATCACAACTCACCAATCCGCCACCTTTTCCGGTGCGGGAGCCCCGCCGATAAAAACACGGCGGAAACAGACTACGAACGGGAAAACGCTCACCTATACACACTCCACGAGGAAGGAGGACAGCATGGAGCCCGAATTACACATCCTACCGGCTATTGTCTACCTGCTCATCTACCACGAGTACGAATGCCGGCGCAGACGACAACGGTGGGTACTGCACCTACGACACAGGGGAGGGGGGAGGAGGAAAGCTTACGGGCACACACATATGCGACCCCCCCCCCAACTATCTATACACCAATGCAGAGCACCAAGTCACAGTGACACCACCCAAACCCCCCGGAATAATGCAAAGACATAATTAAAGTGAGAAACAACATTTATGTATATAAGAGGTTCTTTGAAGTCATGGTAAAATAGCAATATGAATAGTAAAAAATCAAGTAAGAAAATTACGAAACCGATAAACATAGGCAATAAGTCCTGCACAGTCACCTAAATTTCCACTGTCCGTGGGCCAAAGTGTATCAACACATGGGCAAAGCCCACACAGGAGACCTGAGTCCGTTGGAGAGAACACTGCTGGGGCATCAGATGACAAAACTACAGGCACCTCAGGGGGAAAGGAAGGGGGGGCACCTCAGCCACATGAGTCCACGACGCTAGATCCACGAAGGGTCCACCATGCCCACTGTGCCATTCTGGGGAGTGCAAAGCCACAGTCTCACAAGTCTCGACAGTGGGTGGGTTGCCCACCGTGCCATCCTGGGGAGTGCAAAGCCACAGTCTCACAAGTCTCTACAGTGGGTGGATTGCCCACTGTTACATCCTGGGGAGTGCAAAGCCACAGTCCATCAGGTGGATTACAGAGACCACTGGTCATGGAGGAGGCATGGTGGGCAGAGTGCGTTGTGAAGGCCTGCCCGACACAGAACCGGGACTGCCAATGGGCCAGCGGTGCTTGACAGGAAGGGCCCAGCGGAGCGGTGCTTGACAGGAAGGGCCCAGCGGAGCGGTGCTTGAGACGGCGGGGCCCAGCGGAGCGGTGCTTGAGACGGCGGGGCCCAGCGGAGCGGTGCCTGACAGGAAGGGCCCAGCGGAGCGGTGCTTGACATGAAGGGCCCAGCGGAGCGGTGCTTGACAGGAAGGGGCCCAGCGGACCGGTGCTTGACAGGAAGGGCCCAGCGGAGCGGTGCTTGAGACGGCGGGGCCCAGCGGAGCGGTGCTTGACAGGAAGGGGCCCAGCGGAGCGGTGCCTGACAGGAAGGGCCCAGCAGAGCGGTGCTTGAGACGGCGGGGCCCAGCGGAGCGGTGCCTGACAGGAAGGGCCCAGCGGAGAGGTGCTTGACAGGAAGGGCCCAGTGGAGCGGTGCTTGACAGGAAGGGGCCCAGCGGAGCGGTGCTTGACAGGATGGGCCCAGCGGAGCGGTGCTTGAGACGGCGGGGCCCAGCGGAGCGGTGCCTGACAGGAAGGGCCCAGCGGAGCGGTGCTTGACAGGAAGGGCCCAGCGGAGCGGTGCTTGACAGGAAGGGCCCAGCGGAGCGGTGCTTGACCGGAAGGGGCCCAGCGGACCGATGCTTGACAGGAAGGGCCCAGCGGAGCGGTGCTTGACAGGAAGGGGCCCAGCGGAGCGGTGCCTGACAGGAAGGGCCCAGCAGAGCGGTGCTTGAGACGGCGGGGCCCAGCGGAGCGGTGCCTGACAGGAAGGGCCCAGCGGAGCGGTGCTTGACAGGAAGGGCCCAGCGGAGCGGTGCTTGACAGGAAGGGCCCAGCAGAGCGGTGCTTGAGACGGCGGGGCCCAGCGGCGCGGTGCTTGACAGGAAGGGCCCAGCGGAGCGGTGCTTGAGACGGCGGGGCCCAGCGGAGCGGTGCTTGACAGGAAGGGGCCAAGCGGAGCGGTGCCTGACAGGAAGGGCCCAGCGGAGCGGTGCTTGAGACGGCGGGGCCCAGAGGAGCGGTGCCTGACAGGAAGGGCCCAGCGGAGCAGTGCTTGACAGGAAGGGCCCAGCGGAGCAGTGCTTGAGACGGTGGGGCCCAGAGGAGCGGTGCCTGACAGGAAGGGCCCAGCGGAGCGGTGCTTGACAGGAAGGGCCCAGCGGAGCGGTGCCTGACAGGAAGGGCCCAGCGGAGCGGTGCTTGAGACGGCGGGGCCCGGCGGAGCGGTGCTTGACAGGAAGGGGCCCAGCGGAGCGGTGCCTGACAGGAAGGGCCCAGCGGAGCGGTGCTTGAGACGGCGGGGCCCAGAGGAGCGGTGCCTGACAGGAAGGGCCCAGCGGAGCGGTGCTTGACAGGAAGGGCCCAGCGGAGCGGTGCTTGAGACGGCGGGGCCCAGCGGAGCGGTGCTTGACAGGAAGGGCCCAGCGGAGCGGTACTTGAGACAGCGGGGCCCAGCGGGGCCCAGCGGAGCGGTGCCTGACAGGAAGGGCCCAGCGGAGCGGTGCTTGACAGGAAGGGCCCAGCGGAGCGGTGCTTGACAGGAAGGGGCCCAGCGGAGCGGTGCTTGACAGGAAGGGCCCAGCGGAGCGGTGCTTGAGACGGCGGGGCCCAGCGGAGCGGTGCTTGACAGGAAGGGGCCCAGCGGAGCGGTGCCTGACAGGAAGGGCCCAGCGGAGCGGTGCTTGACAGGAAGGGCCCAGCGGAGCGGTGCTTGAGACGGCGGGGCCCTCTTCAGCGGTGTCTTTCTGCACGGCGGGGCCCTCTACAGCTGTGCCTTTCTGCACGGCGGGGCCCTCTTCAGCGGTGCCTTTCTGCACGGTGGGGCCCTCTTCAGCGGTGCCTTTCTGCACGGCGGGGCCCTCTTCAGCAGTGCTTGTCCAGTCATCCAAGGGAGCCAGACCTGGCCAGGACTCCCTGCTTAGTCGCCCTCCGACCGTGCAGTTGCTGGACCCTTCTGTGACGGAGTCCTGGGCCCGTGGGTGTCCTCCCTCACACCCGGGATGGGGCTTGTGGGGCCCTCCTGGTCCGCGCCCCTGCTGGCTGACTTCTCCGCCCTGCTGCCCTTGCCCTCCTTCGATGAGGCTCTCTGGCCCTTGCCTCCCCTGGATGTTGTGGCAGGTGAGGGCCCAGAACTTTGCTCCTTGGGGGCAGCCGTGTCAGTCTTCTCGCGGCGGCCCCTGATTTTATGGGTCCTCTTCCCAGGGAGGGGGCTGGCTGTTCCCTTGCTGCTGGCCGATGTATCTGAGCTGGGAAAGGGTGGACTCCAAAACCCCTGCACAATGTTGACACTTGAAGCAGGGCTGGTGGTGGCTGAGGTGCTCTTGGGACTCTTAGCAGATGGAGGGGGTGGGTCAGGTGGGGCAAAGAGGTTAAGTTTGGAGAGGTAAAGTTTTTTAGGACCAATGTAAAGGGTAGGTGTAGTGGGTATGGGAGTGGAGGAAGAGGATGTGGTTGTAGGAGAGTCAGGTGTGCTGTCTTTGGGTGCAGGTGCTTGTGACGTAGGCTGTCGTGAGGTGGTTGGCTGTTGGGTGGGTGGCTGCCTGCGTTTGTGTGTCTTGGAAGAGGGGGTGACAGACACAGTGGGAGAGAACACAGGGGACGTGTAAATGGCAGTGGGGGTGGTGACTGCACGTGTGCGGACTGTACTGGAGGGTGTGCTGGTGATGGAAGTACTGGCTGATGGTGGTGTGCATGCAGGTGTGAGTGGAGACGTCACAGGGAGGGAGGAGGGAGACGAGGAGGAGGGGGACACAGGGGTGGTAGTGACTGTTGGCATGTCTGCATCTGGGTGTTGCTTGGGTGAATGCTTGTGTGATCTGTGGTGCTTATGTCTGGATGAGCTGCCCTTGGGTGTTCAGGTGTGTGCAGGCTGGTCTGATGGTGTGGATGGGATAGGCTGAGGAACAGAAGACAGAGACAGGGTGGAGGCAGTTAGAAGAGGGAGGCTGGAAACAGGGACAATGGCTGCCGTCAGTGCTGAGGCCAGAGCATTGAACGATCGTTGATGGGCAGCCTGACCCGAATGAATGCCCTCCAGGTATGCATTGCTCCGATGCACCTCCCTCTCTACCCCCTGGATGGCATTCAAAAGGGTAGACTGCCCAACAATGATGGTCTGTAGAAGGTCAATGACCTCCGCACTGAGGGCAGCAGGGGTAACAGGGGCAGGGCCTGAGGTGCCTGGGGCGAAGGAGATGCCCGCCTTCTTGGGCGAGCGGGCACGGAGCGAAGGCTGAGGGGCTGCTCGGAGGGCGGAGCTGGTGCGCTGGGTGGCGGCTGTACCTGTAGAGGCGGGGGGCCCTGATGTTGCCGCCACCGCTAGGGAGCTCCCTTCCGAGGACGTGTCGGTGTAGCTGGTGTCACCACGGGTCCCCGTTGTGGTGCTCCCCTCGCCCTCCGTATCACTGGTGACCTCGGTGTCTGTAGCATGGCCCACCGGGGCATTGTGAGTTGCAGCTCCCTCGTGCTCCGATGCTAATTCTCCTCCGCCTGATGATGCTAATGCACACATGCACAAGAAGACAAAGAAAAAGGGTGGGGGGAGAAATAATAACAGGTTGAGTGCATGCATTGTCAACACCGTTGGCGGAGAGGACAGACACAGGAGCCTCATGCACTACGCCGCGCAATCGGGGTACACTACTCAGTACTTGTGACTAGGCCAACAGGTCTATGGACAACATATGCGCACATGGGTGATGCTGGACCATGGCTTGCTGTACTTGGCACCCTACAGAGGTGGGGGGCGGGGGCACAGGGCCATGCCTAAAGGAGGGGACTACACTACAGAAAGTGCCCTGGCCTAATGTCACCCACAGCCCTCCTCCCCCACCCAGGCACCTCCACTGCGCGTAAAGATAGCAGTATGTGCTGGTACTCACCCCCTTGTGTCTGCTGTGATGTCCTCACGCGCCCATCCAATTCGGGGTAGGCCACCGCCAGGATCCGGGACATCAGGGGGGTCAAGGTACGACTGGCACCCCTCCTACGTTGGGAGGCCATCCCCTGCAGTGACTCGGCGGTCTTCCTGGTCCCGTGGCGGATGTCCTCCCACCTCTTTCGGCAGTGGGTGCCCCGTCTTGTGTGGACCCCCAGGGCCCGGACTTCCTTGGCGATGGCACGCCAAATGTCGACTTTCTGATGGGCGCTGACCTATTTGACATGTACAGGGTGGGAAAGGAAATTTCAACATTTTTCTGCATGTTAGATGTGATTGCCCCCCCTCCCCAACCCTGCCATGTGGCACATGCTCTCATCTGTCGTGCCTTGCACTCCTCATTCGCTCCCCACCCCACCCCACCATCTTACATCCACCATACACAACCCAGGCATAGCCCATTCAACGTGCACCCAGTGTACTTACCTGTTGGTCTGGAGGACCGTAGAGTAGCGCATACTGGGGTAGGACCCCATCCACAAGTTTCTCCAACTCTTCTGAAGTGAAGGCAGGGGCCCTTTCCCCAGTCGCAGCAGCCATTGTCTCTTCCAGACCGAGGTCACAGCAGCACTTGCAGTATAGGTCCTCTCCTGTGGATGATCAGGTCTCGAATGATTAAGCAGATAGAAAATGGCGGTCACGCCCGCGGCGGTGCGTACTGTGGCGGTGCGTACCGTGACCGCCGGCGCACATCGTCATTGGCTCCTGAGACCCATAGGGTTCAATGTTAACCAATGCTGCTTTGCGCCGCGGACTTCGACCGCCTACCGCCACGGTGAGCCACGCCAGGGCAGTGACCTCACATCCCACTGTCACACTTCACAGGTCAGGCAGCCGTCATTTCAAGGGCCCACATGGCCTGATTTCTACTGCGTCACACAGGCCTGGGCCTTGCATTGCCACTCATACAAGCCTTTCAATGCATAGCGATTCGTGTACTGTGCAAGCTGTGGGAACGAACCTGAGGGTTGCTTGACTCTGTGCTCTATGTTGTCCTTCCTAGGCACCGTCCGCTGGGACTTGCGAGGAGAAGGATGAATCCTCCCGTGTACCGACCGCTGATGGACCTGTCGACAATGGAAGAACGACACATTATACTTCGATACCGACTTGACAGAGCCACTATACATGAACTGTGTGCCCAGCTGGAGCCAGACCTGATGTCCCCCATCCGCCAACCCACAGGGATTCCCCCTCTGGTGCAGGTGCTGTCAGTACTCCATTTTTTGGCAAGTGGGTCTTTTCAGACAACAGTGGCCATGTCATCAGGGATGTCTCAGCCTATGTTTTCTAAGGTTTTGTCCAGAGTGTTGTCTGCCCTGATGAAATACATGCGGAGATACATTGTTTTCCCTGAGGAGGGTGATTTGGCCACTGTGAAGGGTGATTTCTATGCCCTTGGACATATCCCCAACATCATTGGTGCCATTGATGGGACCCATGTGGCTTTAGTACCCCCAAAAGACAATGAGCAGGTGTACAGAAATAGAAAAAGTTACCATTCAATGAATGTCCAGGTGGTCTGTTTGGCTGACCAGTACATCTCCCATCTAAATGCCAAGTTCCCTGGGTCAGTGCATGACGCGTATGTCATGCGAAATAGCAGCATCCCTTATGTGATGGAACAGCTACAGAGACACCGTGTGTGGCTAATAGGTGACTCTGGTTACCCCAACCTGCCTTGGCTATTGACCCCAGTGAGGAATCCCCGGACCAGGGCAGAGGAACGGTTCAATGAGGCACATGGGCGAACTAGGAGGATTATAGAACGGACCCTCGGGGTCCTGAAGGCCAGGTTTAGGTGCCTGCATATGACAGGGGGATCCCTCATGTACTCACCAAAGAAGGTGTGTCATATCATCGTGGCCTGCTGTATGCTTCACAACCTTGCTTTGCGACGCCAGGTGCCTTTCCTGCAGGAGGATGGTCCAGATGGTGGTGTTGTAGCAGCTGTGGAGCCTGTGGAGAGTGAAGAGGAGGAAGACGACGGGGACGACACGGACAACAGGGACACAGTTATACAACAGTATTTTCAGTAGCACCCAGGTAAGAATCACCCACGCCATTTTACATTTACTTCTGGCCTCCTGCATCTCTACTTTCTGTGTTTCCCCCCAGTTCCTTTTCACTGATTTTTGACTTTCCCTTCCCTTTTCAGAGCTGTATCACCCACAGCGTGACTTCTGCTTTGTTTGCCCATCGACTAATGCTTATTGACACTGGTATGTTGTCATCACAATGTAAATGAACATTATTGCACCGTTATGTGTAATACATTTGTAAAGAATACAAGCAGACTCCTGACATTTGAAGTGCAATTGGTGATTTATTTTAAGTGCTGCGTATAGGTCCGTGATAGTAAAACGGTGATGGGTGGGGGTGGAGTAATGTCCATGGCAGAGTCCAGTTCTCAGTGGCACAGGTGCAATGTCCATATGCCTGTGGAAGGATGGAGCAGGGGCAGTTCAAGGTTGGACAGGGTGACAATGTGGGACAGTGGGATGACATCAGGGGGTATCTTAGGCTGGCGGGGGTCTTGGCATCCTACTCTGTCTTCTTGTTTGATCTCAGGTTCCGCTTGCGGGGTGGTTGATCTTCAGCAGGAGGTGGGGTTCTGGTGGCCTGTCATGGTGTGGGGGCCTCCTGTCCACTTGCGCCGGCGGAGGTGGTAGGCTGTTCGTCGTCCGGGCTGGTGACAGGGGCCCTTTGGGGTGCCACATGGTCCCGCAATGTGGTGACTATCTGGTTGAGGGCCAGGACGATGGTCCCCATTGCGGTACTGATGTGCCGGAGTTCGTCTCTGAACCCCATGTACCGTTCCTCCTGCTGTGCCTGGATCTCCTGGAACCTGGCCAGTACCGTCGCCATCGTCTCCTGGGAGCGGTGGTATGCTCCCATGATGGTGGTGAGGGCCTCTTGGAGAGTGGGTTCCCTGGGCCGGTCAACCCCCTCTCGCACAGCAGCCCTTCCAGTTGCCCTGTTTCCCCGGGCCTCTGTCCCCTGGACGGTGTGCCCACTACCACTGCCCCCAGGTCCCTGTTGTTGTTGGGGTGGTGGGTCAGCCTGGTGCCCTGTAGTGGCGGACACACCGCTGATTGACGCGTCCTGGAGACAGAGGCATGGGCCCGCTGGGTGGGAGCTGTGCTGGTATTCCCAGAGGGGGTTGGGTCTGCTGCGGCCTGTGTCTGTGTGTGGGGAACCGACTGTCCAGAGGTCCCCGATGGTCCGGGCTGGTCATCAGGTTCCAGGTCGACAGAGCTGCTGTCATCACTGTGGGCCTGTTCTGGGGGCGGGATGGACAAATCTGGACCCTCCTGGCCGGTGTGTTGGCGTTCGGGCCCTGCAGGGGTAAAAGAGTATGGTTATTGCTTCTGTGTGTGCCATGGCGTGTGATTTGTGGGTGCCCTTGTCCCCCAGTGCTGGCATTCCCTTGTGGGAGGAGTTGTGAGGGTGGTTTGGGGGGGGGGATGGGTTTGTGCAGTGGTCATGCTTGGGTGATGGGTGTCCATGGTTTGTGTTGGCATTCAGGGATTGGTGTTGTGTTGGGTGGGTTGTGCTAGTGAGACATTGGCAGGGAGGAAGTGTGCTGGGGGTTGGGGGTGAGGGTGGGGGTGCGGGTTGGCATGCTGGTGGTTGGGGGGGGTGAAGTATTTGGGATTAGACTTACCAGAGTCCATTCCTCCGCCTACTCCAGCGAGGCCCGCAGGATGCAGGATGTTCAAGACCTCTTGCTCCCATGATGTGAATTCGGGTCGAGTGGGTGGGGGTCCGCCGCCAGTCTTGTGCAAAGTGATGTTGTGTCTTGACACCATCGACCGCACCTTCCCCCGTAGGTCGTTCCATCGCTTTCGGATGTCTTCCCGGTTTCTGGGATGCTGTCCCACAGCGTTGACCCTGTCGACGATCCTTTGCCATAGCTCTGCCTTCCTGGCTATTGTGGTGTGCTGCACCTGTGTGCCGAATAGCTGGGGCTTTACCCTGATTATTTCCTCCACCATGACCCTGAGTTCTTGGTCCGAGAACCTGGGGTGTCTTTGGGGTGCCATGGGGTGGTGTTTGTGGTGATGAGTGTGGTGTGTGTGGTGGTTTGTGGTGTTTTGTGCGTGGATGTAGTGTGGGTGATGATGTTGTGTTCCTCTGTGTGTTGGGGTTTGCGATAGCTTTGCTCTCTCTCTCTCTCTCTCTCTCTCTCGCCTTCTCTCCGAATTTCTAGTAGTGGGGGTTTGTGAGTGATGTTGGTGTGTGTTTTATAGTTGATTGGATGTGTGGGTGTGGTGTGTGTATGTGTATCAGGTGTGTGTATTTCGAATTGTCCAATGTGGCTGTGTTTTGTAAAGGTCTGTGTATTTTGACCGCGGCGGTGTGTACCGCCAATGGAATACCGCGGTTGAAAGACCGCTGCGTGGATTCGTGGGTCGTAATGGCATGGGCGTGTTCGTGTTGGCGTGACGGTGGAGGTTTGGTCATCTCCAGTTTATCGCTGACCGCTGATGAGGCGGCCTTCCGTGGATGTCGGGTTTTTGGCGGTTTGGAAGTTGTGGGTCAGAATGACCGTGGCGGTTTGCCGCGGCGGTAGAATGGCAGACTTCTGACCGGCGGTAAGAGCCTTTTACCACCGAGGTCAGAATGACCCCCATAGTACTTATACACAATAAAAGAAAATATTCAGTGTTACCAAAAATAAAGGTACTTTATTTTACTGACACAAGGCCAAAAATATCTTAGACGCAATACTCCTTCTGGTGGTAAGTATTATACCCAATATATACACTAGAGACCAAAATCAGGTAAGTAAATAGTCACAGAATAGTGCAAACAATAGAAAATACCATAGAATGCAACAGGAAGAAATAGGCCTAGGGGCAACACAAACCATATACTAAGAAAGTGGAATGCAAATCACTAAATTCCTCCTTAGGCAAGTGTAGTGTGTAGAGGGGCACTGGGAGTGTAAGAAAATCACAAATGTGAGTAAAATACCCCACCCCAGAGCCCAGGAAAGTAAGAGCAAAGTACTGCAAGTTTCCTCAGGTCACACTACAAGTTGTGATAAGAGTTATTGCAAGAACCGAGCAAATCTGAAAACAACAAATGGTGGATTCCTGGACCTGTAAAGAGAGGAGACCAAGTCCAGAAGTCACTGAAGATTCAAGGAAGGACAGGAGCCCCTGCCAACCTAGAAGATGGTGCAAAAGAGGATTCTCCGGTTGGAAGAAGGCTGCAGAAGAGCACCAAAGAAGATGGCTGCAGGTTCCTGCATGATGGAAAGGATGTCCCACGTGGAGATGTTGAATGCAGGTGAGTGGCAGAGCTGGATTTGTCCAACAAACCTTGGTTCGAGCAATGTTGCGGATTACGTCAAAATGGCACTGCCTGGAACCAGGAGGGACTTGGGGGACTCAACTCAGACTGAGGAGGCAGAGGGGGCTCCCAACACTGGAGGGAACCTACAGATGACCAGGCAGCACCAACAGAGGTCCCAGGACATGGGGACAAAGAAGGTGCAAATTGCGGTTGCTGCAGCACTACAAAAGAAAGTCCAACGCCACTGGAGAACAACTCAGCGGGTTGTGCATCACAGTATGGAGTGCTGGGGACCTGGGTCAGGCTGTGCATGAAGGATTCTTGCAAATAGTGCACAGAGGCCTCATGAGGTGAATATGATGTGGTGCACAGGGGTACTGTCGCAAACGGGGAAGACAAGCTCTTACCTCCTCCAAATTTGGACAGCTGGACCTTAGGACAGTCTGTGTCAAAGGGGTCCACCACCTGTGTTCCAGGGAGCATGCTCGTTGCCAGGATAGGAGTTCCAGAGACCTGGTCGTCGTCTTAGAAGGTGCCTACTGGAGGAGGGAAGTGACTCCATCACTCCACGGAGATTTATTTGGTCCTTTTGATGCAGGGTGAAGACAGGGAGTCTTTTGGAAAATATTACCTGGGTACTCCAGAAAGCAGTCCGAACAATAAAGTCCAAAATGGAAATAAGAGTCCAAAGTTAAATCAAAGATGTTTTCCAAACTGGGTGAGCTTTTATTCCCTGTGAGTATATACATTCCACAAACAGCCAACACGTGTTTCGTCCAAAGGACTTTTTCAAGGCTGCGAAATAGAAATCAAACATTGGATGTAGTGGTGCAGAAATAGAACAGAGTCTTAAAGTAAAAAGTTAGAGATACTCTAAAAGAGAAGGCAGGAGAAGTGAGTTGGAAAATGAAAGGAGAGTAAAGTAATGAGGGGAGGGATAATGAATTAGTAACAGGGGGTGGGCAGAGCTGTATCACCTGTGATTCCCTCAATGAGACAGAATGTCAAATACCAAGGAAAAGATAAGAAAGATTAGAAAAAGGTGTCATGGGTGTACAAAATAGAGAAGTGATAGGAGAACCCCGTAGTTGGTGAACACATAAGCTAAAAAAGTGCTCAGAAAGAGATGCGTGAAGTTGGCACCGGTGGAGGTAACATTATAACCTTGCTGAGAAGACGAGAAGAATTGTAGGAGATTATTTAAATGTTATTAAGACCATACGTGTAAATAACAGTATACCAAGAACCAGTGAGAAAGCGATTTTAGTCTATTGTAATTTTTTGGGTAAGGAGGTAAAACATACCGAAATTATGCGTATAAGAGATTCACATGTATGAGGTTGAAAAGTCAGCTAATCCAAGGGTATCCTGTAGTCGTACAAGTAAGGTGTTCAAGTTTGTTGTGATGCAGTGACCGAAAAGCACGGTCGATATGAGGTCATGTGATTCAAATCAGGTTATGCAGAAAAAGGCCATGATAAGCCCATCAAAAACTAGAAGATTAGAATTGAAAGAATGTACAGTTAAATTGACTGTAACCAAGACAAAAAAAATATACTAAAATGCGGTAAACAGGGGAATATATGGGCATAGTTGGCACTGTAGAGTTGAGGACAAAATAATTTTTACAGTAAAAATTTGTTTTTTCTATATATATGTGGCCGTAGTTCTTAAGTAAAAAAGGGGGAAATAATTCATGAGATGGATAGATAAGTGCAGGTTTTAAGAGTGGAGGAGGACACCCTATGTATTCGTTTTATGGAGCAGATGCGGGGATGTGAATTTAATATTACCGACACGATAGGACGTGCGTCTCATAGGGAGGCAAAACACCCGATAAGTGAAATGCCAAGAAAAAGGGATCGGCAAGTTGTCAAAAGAACATTGAAACTATTGCCCGAGAGTCCCCCAGAGTGTGCACACCTTGGAAACTGTTGCAGTTGCTGGCTGAGGTTGTAGAGTCACAGAAGCCTTTCTGGATACTTTGTTGTAGTTACAGCGGTTCCTGGAGCAGTCTGTGGTTGATCCGACGGTCAGAGGATGAAGCAGGAGTTGCAGAGGATTCCTTGTGGAAACTTGCAAGCTGAATCTGAAGAGGAACCCAGAGGAGAGACCCTAAATAGCCCTGAGAGAGGGATTGGCTACCTAACGAGGTATGCACCTATCAGGAGGGGTCTCTGACGTCGCCTGCTGGCACTGGCCACTCAGAGATCTCCAGAGTGTCCCCACACCTTGAAAGATCAGGATGGCTTATGCCAGGGACATAAAGGAGCAGCTCTGGGTACCACTCCTGGTGTGGAGATGGACAGGGGAGTGGTCACTTCCCTTTCCTTTGTCCAGTTTCATGCCAGAGCAGGGACTGGGGGTGTGTGCACTATTTCACGCAGGCTGCAGTGGCAGTCCTGTGAAAGGGTTTGTCTGAGCTCCTCATGGGTGGCAAAAGAAATGCTGCAGCCCATAAGGATCTTCTGGAATTCCAATGTCCTGGGTACCTAGATACCATATACTAGGGACTTATAACTCCAGTATGCCAATTGTAATTGGTAAATGAAGTCACTAAACTATAGTGACTAATTTGGAAGTGGAGAGAGCATAAGCACTGAAGTTCTGGTTAGCAGAACTTCAGTGGCACTGTTAAGCACTACTGACAACACACACATTAGGCCACAAACTATGAGCACTGGGGTCCTGGCTAGCAGGATCCCAGTGAGACAGGCAAAACACACTGACAAATAGGGTTTTATCTATGAGCACTGGGGTCCTGGCTAGCAGGATCCCAGTGACACAGTAAATACACACTGACACACACTCACAAACAGGACAAAAGTGGGGGTAACCATGCTAGAAAGAGGCTACTTTCTCACAGAACCCCCCCCAAATGAAGGACAATAATGCTAACCTTGGCCAGTTTAAACTTTATTGTCTAAATGGTGATAAGTGGAGAGTAGCTCTGCAATAGAGTGGTTACTCCCTTTATCATCCACTGTATGGTTACTTCCCTGTGGGGATGTGAACCACCCTGTTTGGAGATTTTTACCTAACCAACGGTGTGAGTGTATATTTTCAGAGTTTCTATTAGTATGTTTTAAAGTTGGGCAGTGGGATTGGTCCACTGGGCCTATGTCAAATGAGAAGAATGCTAGACAGGGATGCTGTCTCAACAAAGCCATAGCTGGGCAAAACGTTTGTCCATATGGTTATAAGAGAGAACATGGATGCTGTTTCTCTTGAGTTGGAGCAGAGCATGTTTGTATGCTATGTCTGCTGCTAGTGAGATGATGCTTTGGACTCATGATTGCACACATGTCACATTCCCTTACAGAGGGCTCTGCATACCTAAAACGTTCCTGGTTGTTGACTCCAGTGAGGAACCCTACTACGCCAGGGGAAGTCCTCTTCAATGAGGCACATGGAAGGACACAGCGTGTCGTGGAGTGGGCTTTTGGGCTCCTGAAGTCAAGATTCCACCGCATTGACAAACAAGTGGAGCCCTCCTCTACTCACCCGCAAAAGTGTGTAAGATCATTGTGGTCTGATGCATGCTCCACAACTTTGCCCTGAGGGTAAACATCCCATACATCCCTGATGAGGGGGAGCTGGCAGTGCCGCCGGGTGAGCCTCTGGAAACACCAAGTGAGGATGACAAAGATGAGGATGAAGGTCGAGACATTTGGGCAGATCTCATCAATCAGTGCTTGACTTGAGTGTAAGTATGTGATGTTCTGTGATTATTGTGACTGCATTGGGGTACTATAGGGGTCAAGATGTGTTGAGTAGGGTATCTCTGACACCATGAGACAGGGCATCTCATGCTATGCATCATACAGCTAAGGTCTGCTGGCTACATCAGACTTGAAGATGTGACTCTCTTGAGAATCTCATTTGTTTTGGGCAGTCAGATTGCACTGTCAGTGAAACAACTGAAATTTGAAATGAGGTTTGTGTCTTATGCATGCCTTTACCTGCCTAAATGCCTTGTATGTCACTTATTCCTTCCAGGTCTCTTCACCATGTTATCCTCATGTGGGCATTTCAGAGTTGTGTGATTGACAGGTGGCTGTTGCTGGTCTAACATTAAGTGGAAATGGATTGATCCAGGTACTGTTTGTCGCAGACTTGGGGTGTATGAGTCCTATGTCCAGGCTGCCTGGACAGTGGGAGGGCAGGAATCTGAGCTATACAATAGACCTGTTTGCTGTGGTATGTTGTTTCAAGGGTCTCATGAGCGATCATGTAGCCTTGTAACATGTCATCCTGTGCAATCCATTCCTTCTATCTTCACATTGTATTGACATTGATCCTGTATGACCTGTTAGTGGCTGTCAGTGTCTTTCCTCATTGCAGGACAGTGTGCCCATGCCACAACATGGAAACGGGTTTGTGACATTCCAGTAGGTGCTTGCTCATTGTTATGGGAAGGGCCTGGGCTCAGGCTCTGTTGTACTGCCCTCTGTCTGTGCAATGGCGTATGTTAAGTTGGCAGGCCTCGTCAAACTGGAGACAACATCTCATACTCTCTTTGCCTAATCTATGGGGCAAGGTCTTACAGACCCTCTCTGGTGTGGTCTGGTGCACAGGAGTAATAGGATATCTGGCCTGACTCAATATGGCTAGGACATTCTTAGCTATGACTGTGCAGACATTCTTAAAACCTTATGTGCAATATAGTACAAGAAACTTTTTGATTTGACCAGACACTTGTGACATTGGGTTGCTAGTCATCCTCAGCATGGCACTACCTGAGACATCTCTCTCCATCCATTGTCTTCTAATGTCTTCAGCATGTACCTTACATGTGATCAGCATTCAACATTCCAGACAGATACAAAAGAGAGGTAGTAGGCAGTATTTTAGTGAAGGGGGTGTTTATTTACATTACAGCAAAAATCAATATTGATACTGGATAAAAAAAATACATGAGGTCAATGGATCAGTCATGGTGGGTGCAATTAATAGAGTAGAGAGAAAATGGAAAGTGGTTAAGGAACAGTCAACAGAGTGAGTCCGTGGCACACAAAGGAGTGACATCAGGAAGTGGTCACTTGCTGGCAGTGGTTGGTGTCTTGCCACCTGCACCTCCTGAATACTTGCCTGAACATCCCAGCAAGAGGGGCGCTCAGTAACTTCAGAGGCAGGGGAATCTGAAAGAGGTGCTTCCCCTGGCAAGGCCTTCTCTTCCAGTGGCTGGCACTGGAGAAGGACCTAGTGTGGTTGTGCCAAAGGACATGGTGTGATGTTGTTGTTTATCTCTGCTCAAGGTACTGTTAATTTCCCTCAACACCCTGTTAGGGAGGCCATGTTGGAATTGTGGGCCTCCCACTCTTCCTACATCGCATGATGGAAATCCCTCTGTAGCTCCTTGATTTCCCTGAGTTTAGGCCCATCATGCCTTGGGAAATTTGGTAGGACCTGGCTGATGGTATCCTGGCCAGGGGCATCACAAGCAGCCTCTTGCCACTAGGCCACACCATCCCTCCCAAACACCTTGGTGCCAGGTCCATCATTGTCAGGGTTGACAGGTTGCGACTCAGGAACCTGGACTGGGGGGCACAAGTTTTTGGAGACTGTTGTAGGGATGCATGACTGGGTGTGACTGGTTGCCTGTGATGTTGAGGCCACAGGGCTGGTAGGAGTCAGTGTGGTTAGGCTGAGGCCGTACAGTGTCATCTGACCAGGTTCCCCAAATGGGTCAGAACCACCCTCAATGTCCAGCAGTTCAGGAGTGTTTGTTTCACTGAGGGCTTCGTCCATGGGGGTAGTGGCAGTCTTCTCTGTTGGTAGTTGCAGTACCAGTTGCAGGGGCAGCACAACCTGTTGTTGGGGAGCGACAATGTTAGTGGTTGTATTGTCACAACTAACTCCAATATTTGACAGTGACATTGGACTGGGTTAAAACTGTATTTGCTGATTTCCCTTATGTGACGGGTATACTTATTGTCATTTGTAGTGCGCTGACATTATAGCCACATACTATTTTCTGTTCAGTGATCTAGCCTCAGACTGTCTGGAATTCTTAGCTGTTGGAGGGATGGTAATAAACTCATGTTTTGCCAACAGTGCAGGCAGGACATTGGCTGGGCCGGATGTTGTTTGAGTCATCTTGAAAGCTATTTGTTTGTCATGCAGGCATTGTCAGAACCTTGGATGATATGTGACAGTTGTCATCCTGTGGACAGTGCATTGTGGAAGTGACTGCTGCCAATGCCATACAGCAGACACACTTTGAGGCCTTTGATCTGTGTAGGAAGTTCTTTTTTCAGACAATTTGAGATGTCCTTCCTGTCTACACTATTTTCATCTTGGCATGTTAGCTCTAGATGGATCTGGGTGTGTTGCTACATCACAGGGTGTACCGTGACCTGTATCCTTGTGCCTCCCAAGTGTATCATGTTCATTGTGGGTTTAAGGACCATGGCACAATATCAAATGGACAGCGGCCTGGTCTTTGGGGTCGCATGGCCTGGTCTTCCTGGAATTTATTTAGACGTTACTCTTATCACAACTCACAGTTCACATTTTCCATCCCCTGAGGTTAATGGACTTTCATAACAAGTAAACCAACAGGGATATGCGACCATATGCAAAGTGGACTGGGCAAATGGATTGGGTAGACAGGGCCACATGCTCTCAGCAGTCATGTGACTCCCTGTACTACATGCAGTTTTTCAATTTGACTCTTCCAAATCATGAGTGTGTTTCCAGGTACATGTATTTTGGCAGGTGTACAGTGTACTGTTGCTTGGAGTGTGAGTAAGGGATCCTCCTATGAGTTCTAACCATTTCACTCCCTGTATTCCACACTCTGCAGAGTTGTCCTCCTGTCAGGTGACTACAGGTCAAAGGTTGAGTAGAGGGAGAACGGTCATAGTAGCAGAGAACATAGTGTGGCTGAGCATAGTGAGAGTCTCAATGCCTCCTGGCCTTAGCATTCCTGTCATTGCCTGTCCTACCCACACACTATACAGTTGAGATGCCCTCAGGGGAGTATAGTTGAATGGTTGATTAGAGGGAGAATGGTCAAAGTAGCAGAGAACACAGTTGTGGCTGAGTGTGGTGAGAGTCACAGTGCCTCCTGACATTAGCATTACTGTCATTGCCTGTCCTACCAACACACTATACAGATGAGATCCCCTCAGGTGGGTACACTCCAATGGGGAGTTGACAAAAACATAATGTTGATTATACTTCACAGTTCGAGTTTTAGTGATAGTAGAACAATGCCTGCTGGGACTTGTAGTGCTGTCTATCCCAGTAATACACCCACTATACAAAGATGTTGTTCCCCCAGGTGAGTCTACTTGATATGTCGGAGACCAGACAGGTGTCTATGAACAAGTGAATGCTGGGCTGCTGAGTGGGGTGACATTGCAGGAGGCAAAAGGTGATCAGTGAGCATGCATGCCAATACATTTTAGTGCCATTTTTGTTGTTGTGACTTACCCGACTCCACTCCCCCAGGTAGTATTTCTGTCAAGCCCTCAGGATGCAGGATGGCAAAGACCTTCTCCTCTAATGACGTTAGTTGTAGATGAGGAGGTGGGGGACCACCGCCAGGCCTTAGGACCTTAAGCTGGTGCCTTGGTGCCATGGAACAAACCTTCTCCTTGAGGTCGTTCCACCTTTTCCTGATGTCGTACCTTGTACGTGGGTAGCTGCCTACAGAATTCACTCTCTCAACTATCCTTTGCCACATTTTCATTTTCCAAGCAATAGTAGATTGGTGGACTTGGGGTCCAAATAGTTGTGGCTCTACCCTAATAATTTCATCCACCATGACTCTTAACTCATCATCTGTGAAACGGGTATTTTTATGTGGTGACTTGGTGGTGGATAACAAGAAAACAGTATATGGTTAGGTGCTGTGTAATGAGGAGTTGATGGGGAGAAAATTGAGGGCAGAGGTGCAAATATAGGTGGTGAGGGTGTGTTGAGGGGGTGGGATATGTGCTTGGTGCAAGTTAGAGGAATGCCTAATCTATGGTTGGTGAAGTTTTTGGGCAGTGCTCTGGCTTGTGTTCAGAGTAGAGATGCAAAGGAATGTGGTGTGTGAAGGCCTGTGTTTTATAGTGCGGTATGTAGGTGTGTTGAGTGTGTGAATGTGTGTCAGCTGTGTTGTTTTGAAATGCATCTAATGTTGTGTTTTGTATTACTGTGGTGACCACCGACCACCGCGGTTAACACCGCCATTGGAAGACTGCCATGGCAAGACTGCCATCGCAATCTTTGACGTGTAATAGATTCAGTAGTTGGTTGATGAGCTGGGGGTACCTGTGGTCAGACTGCATATTTCCTGCCCTCCAGATTCCTTGCAGGGTCAGATTTTTGGCTGGTTTTTGGCAGGCCTGCCTGTGTAACTCGTAATATGGCTGTGTGAGAGACTGCCAGCATGGCAGTCTTTTGGCAGCCACCACCATGGCGGTCTGGCAGACAGCCTGCCAAACTCGTAATGAGGCCCAAAGTCTGAGACTTAAGCCAGGAGCTGGCCTCACGCAATTGATGTGTCAAGACCAGTGTTTGGACAAAATATTAAGTTTAAGGTATTGGGGAACGAAAATATCAGAAATTAAATATCGTAACACACAAATATCGTGATTCGTAATAAAAGTGTTTTTTGAGTTAAGTAATATTGTTTTAAATAACGTAAATGATTTTTCATTATTTTTTTTAATTTTTTTTTTATTCTCAATACCCAAGAAAATACAAATACAATTCATTAAGTTAGACAATCATATTATATTACAATGTGCAAAGAAGCATTCAAACTACTCTACAGTGCCTCTATACTATCATTTCCTAGTAGCTAACCATTCACCCAATACTCCCCATATGTCTTGCCCCTTATGTCTCCCTCTCTTCCCTTTTCGGTCATACAGTTCATTTTCCAACTGATATGTTGCAAGGAGGCGGTTTAGCCAACTTTGATATGTAGGGAATTGTTGATCCAGCCATGCAGAGGAAATACACAGTCGCTACACCGACATAGCTACAAAGATAAACTTAGAGACAGTTGGCTCAATTAACTCCGAAACCCCGGGTATCCCAACCCCAGGTGTTAATTCAATTTCTAATCTAGCAACATCTTTAATAAACTGCTCAACTTCCTGCCGCAAATTTGCCAACTTTCTACAGGTGACAAACATATGGATTACATCCGCACCATGTAGCTGACATCTTGGGCAGTGCACCCCCTCTACCTGACCCCACTTCACTAATTTCCCTGGAGTAATATACAAATCAAAAATTGTTTTATATTGTTGTGCCTGAAGGGATGCTGAAATCAGGGTGCTACACCCTAGCCCAAGGGATTCATAAAAATCCATCTCTTCCACATTTAACTTGTCACACCACTTTTTACTATGCTTAGCCAAATCATCAGGTAAATCATCAGTCAATCTAGCATATATTGACCTTATTGTGATCTTATCACAGGAACGTAAATGTTTTTAATATTATAGTGTGTTGCTACGTTTGCAGGGGAATAAGATGGGAAGTAAAATAATTAATAATTGCATAATAATTTATTAATTGCTAATTAATTATTTCATTGAATAATAATTATGTTACTGGATTAATTGTTTTTAGTTTTTGCAAAACACATATATATATATTATATTTTATGTTAATTAATAATTTTTATTTTAAGAGCGTAGTATTTTTTCGACATTCATTGTGTTACTTATATAAGTAATGTGTTTGAATTACAGTATCTGTCCTACTCTTGTTTAGACTGCAGTACGAATAGTAAAATTAACCAATTCGTATGTAACACTTTCCCTATCGTTGCACTGTTTGGACTATTAAATTTCACTCCTCCAAAATCCAACACTTTCCCTACTGCTTCATGGACTGGAATGAGAACAGTAAATTTTACTGCTCTAAAGTCCAACACTTTTCATACTGTTGTGCTTTTTGGAGTTGGAATAGTAAATTTTACCCCTCTGAAGTCCAACACTTTCCTTACTGTTATTTAGACTGGAGTGGGAATACTAAATGTTACTATTATGAAGTCCAATACTTTCCATACTGTTGCACAGATTGGTGTGGGAATAGTAAATTTTACTGCTCCATAATCCAATGCTTTTCCTACTGTTGCGTTGTTTAGAGTGGGAATATTAGATTTAACTCCTCTGAAGTCCAACATTTCCCCTAATGTTGCTTATGTTGGAGTGGGAACAGTACATTTCAACCCTCTGAAGTATGCTTTCCATACTGTTGCACTGATTGAATAGTAAATCTAACCCCTCCAAAGTCCAACACTTTCCCTACTATTGCAGTGACTGGAGTAGGAAGAGTAAGTCTAACCTCTCCCAATTCCAGCATTTTCCCTACTGCTACACAAACTAGAGTGGGAATAGTTATGTAATATCCTTAGGCTCCAATAGTTTTTATAATTTTTGTTGTCTAAAATGGCACAGTGGGCTAAAAACAGTGGTTTACAATGCTTCCCTAAGGGATTGCAAGCATTTGTCCCATCACCTTTGCCAGTATGATGCCAGGAAATCTGAGACTGGTATATCTTTTCAAGCCTACCAGGGATGGACTGGGACATAAAATAGGCCTGGGCACCTAAATTAAAACGGACATCATTAACAGACCAAATCACTAAAAAAGTGGCCCACATTTGCAAATAAGGTTAATTTAGAACCTTTAACCCCTTGGGTGCCCCGGACGAGGTGATCTCGTCCTCGGCGCCGGTTCCCCGGTGCCGAGGACGAGACCATCTCGTCCTGCTATGGGCCCCAGGGGGAGCGCTGGCGCTCCCCCGATGGCCAGGGACCCCCCTCCCCTGGGCGGGGACGGAAGGGGAATCGCTTCCCCTTCCACCCCCACCCCCTGTGGCCTCCCGTGGCGTCTGATGACATCAGCGTGCTTTCGCGCGCTGACCTCATGCTTTCGCGCGCTGACCTCATCAGAGGCCTTCCACCGGCGCTGGAAGCTCAGCTTCCAGCGCCGATCAAAGGAGAAATGCAAAGGCATTTCTCCTCTGATCACGTGGAGGGGGCAGAGAAGCCTGAAAGGAGAGGAAAGGCCTTTCCTCTCCTTTCAGGCTTCTCTGAGCATTTCGGCTGCAGGATCACGATGTGATCAGGCAGCAGAAATGCCACTAGACACCAGGGATTTTTTTGTTTTGTTTACTTGATAAGGAGAGCGGCCCCTTGGGCAAGGGCTGCTCTCCAGGGGGCAATTAGATTTTTGGCTGTTTCTGCCCCCCCCGGGGGCAGATCGGCCTAATACAATTAGGCCGATCTGACCCCAGGGGGGGCAGAAACCCACCCTTAGGCAAGGGTCGCTCCCCTGGGGTGAAATGTTTTCTAGGCCATTTCTGCCCCCCTTGGGGGCAGATCGGCCTATTTTTATTAGGCCAATCTGCCCCCAAGGGGGGCAAAAACCACTAGACGCCAGGGATTTTGTTTTTTATCATATGTACACATAAGGGGAGCGGCCCCTTGGGCAGGGGCTGCTCTCCAGGGGGGCAAATAATTTTATGGCTGTTTCTGCCCCCCTTGGGGGCAGATCGGCCTAATATAATTAAACACCAGGTATTTTTATTTTTTTATATGTGGGGAGCGACCCCTTAGGCAAGGGTCGCTCCCATGGGGGCAAAATTAATTCTAGGCCATCGGCCTATTTTTATTAGGCTAATCTGCCCCCAAGGGAGGCAGAAACCACTAGACACCATTGAGTTTTTTTTTTGTCAGTTTCACTTGAGGGTAGCGACCCCTTAGGCAAGGGTCGCTCTCCTGGGGGGGTGAAAATTTGTTTTAGGCCGTGGGGGTAAAATGTATTCTAGGCCGTTTCTGCCCCCCTTGGGGGCAGATCGACCTATTGTAATTAGGCTGATCTGCCCCCGGGGGGGGGGCAGAAACATCTAGGCACCAACGATTTTTTATTTTTATTTTTGTATGTGTGGGGAGCGACCCCTTAGGCAAGGGTCGCTCCCCTGTGGGTAAAATGATCTTTGGCCCATTTCTTCCCCCTTGGCCTATTTTTATTAGGCCAATCTGCCCCCGGGGGGGCAGAAACCACTAGACACCAGGGATTTATTTTTTTTTTTGTGAAAATTTCACGCAAGGGGAGAGACGCCTTAGGCAAGGGTCGTTCCCCTGGGGGGCAAATTTATTTTAGGCCATTTCTGCCTCCCTTGGGGGCAGAGCTGCCTATTTTTGTTAGGCCGATCTGCCTCCAAGGGGGCAGAATCCACTAGGCACCAGGGATTTTTTTTTTGCACCAATTTCACGCAAGGGGAGCAACCCCTTAGCCAAGGGTCACTCCCCTTTGGTGGCAAATTTATTTTAGGTCATTTCTGCTCCCCTTGGGGGCAGATCGACCTATTTCTATTAGGCCAATCTGCACCCGGGGGGCAGAAACCACTTAGGCACCAGGAATTGGTGTGTGTGCTTTGTTTGGGGGGGGCAGCCCCTGGGGCAAGGGTCGCTCCCCATGGGGGCACATTACTGTTGGCCATATCTGCCCCCCTTGGGGGCAGATCGGCTTATTTTTGGAAGGCCCATCTGCCCCCAAGGGAGACAGAAGGCCCACCAGAGACCAGGGAAGATTCTTTTTTTAAATAAGAGGGTGGGGGTATGGCCATACCCCCACTGCAAATAAATGGGGCCAAAGCTGTTCTGCCCACCAGTGGGCAAATGGGGCAATTACCCCTGATCCACACCCCGGGGCAGGTAGTCTACTAAATGCCAGGGAATTAAACAAAAAAAATTGTGGGGTGGTGGCTACCAACCAGTATGGGCATGGTTATGCCCCCACCCTAACTGAAGGGGGTAACAGTCTTTCAGCTCTCCCCGCACACTAAAACATCTTATCCCACGGCAAGCAAGTGGACAATTTATTATTTGGGATTTTGGTTTTACATTTGGCCCATGAGAGCTTAGCTAACTCTCAAAATCGTCCCACTTGGAAAGGTTAGGGCTGCACTTTTTGGACTTTGGGATGCTGCCATGTAGAAAAATCCACAAAACCTAGACAAATCTGAAAGCTAAACATCTGGGTGAGTCCAGGGTGGTGTGCTTCACATGCACCCTGCACCATTTTCATACCCACAATGCCCTGAAAACCTCCAACTTTGCTGGAAATCACACATTTTTCCCACATTTTTGTGATGGAACCTACCGGAATCTGCAGGAATCCACAAAATTCCTACCACCCACCATTGTCTCATCTATACCGATAGAAATTCTGCCCCACTTGTCAGCCTAAATTTTGTTTTTCCAAACTGCCCTTTTGGACCCGCTTTGGTTCCCCCTCAATTTTGACATGTTTTTGGCTCTTACCTGTCACAGGCACTTGGGCCACCTACACAAGTGAGGTATCATTTTTACCGGGAGACTGAAGGAAACGTTGGGTGGTAGGAAATTTGTCCCGGTGTGGTGATCCCACACAGAAATGTGGGAAAAATGTGATTTTTTAGCTAAATTTGAGGTTTGCTGAGGTTTATGGGTAAGAAAACACTTGGGAATCCATGTAAGTCACACCTCCCTGGACGCCCTCAGGTGTCTAGTTTTCAGAAATGTCTGGGTTTGGTAGGTTTCCCTGTATGGCTGCTGAGCCCAGGACAAAAAACGCAGGTGCCCCCGCAAAAACAGGTAGTTTTGCATTTGATAATTTTGATGTGTCCAGATAGTATTTTGGGGCATTTCCTTTCGCGGGCACTGTGCCTACCCACACAAATGAGGTACCATTCTTATCGGAAGTTTCGGGGAAACACTGGGTGGAAGGAAATTTGTGGATCCTCTCAGATTCCAGAACTTTCTGTCACCGAAACTTTGGCCAGATTTTGATGTTTGCTGTCTAGTTTTAAAAAATGTGCAGGTTTGGTAGGTTTCCCTAGGTGCCGGCTGAGCTGGAGGCTAAAATCTACAGCTAGGCACTTTGCAAAAAACACGCCAGTTTTCAATGTAAAAATGTGATGTGTCCATATTGTGTTTTGGGGCATTTCCTGTTGACGGGCACTAGGCCTACCCACACAAGTGAGGTACCATTTTTATCGGCAGACTTGGGGGAACGCTGTGTGGAAGGAAATTTGTGGCTCCTCTCAGATTCCAGAACTTTCTGTCACCGAAATGTGAGGAAAAAGTGTTTTTTTGGCCAAATGTTGAGGTTTGCAAACGATTCTGGGTAACAGAACCTGGTGAGAGCCCCACAAGTCACCCCATCTTGGATTCCCCTAGGTGTCTAGTTTTAAAAAATGTGCAGGTTTGGTAGGTTTCCCTAGGTGCCGGCTGAGCTGGAGGCTAAAATCTACAGCTAGGCACTTTGCAAAAAACACGCCAGTTTTCAATGTAAAAATGTGATGTGTCCATATTGTGTTTTGGGGCATTTCCTGTTGACGGGCCCTATGCCTACCCACACAAGTGAGGTACCATTTTTATCGGCAGACTTGGGGGAACGCTGTGTGGAAGGAAATTTGTGGCTCCTCTCAGATTCCAGAACTTTCTGTCACCAAAATGTGAGGAAAAAGTGTTTTTTTGGCCAAATGTTGAAGTTTGCAAACGATTCTGGGTAACAGAACCTGGTGAGAGCCCCACAAGTCACTCCATCTTGTATTCCCCTAGGTGTGTAGTTTTCAAAAATGTGCAGGTTTGGTAGGTTTTCCTAGGTGCAGGCTGAGCTGGAGGCCAAAATCTACAGCTAGGCACTTTGCAAAAAACACGTCAGTTTTCAATGTAAAAATGTGATGTGTCCATGTTGTGTTTTGGGGCATTTCCTGTCGCGGGCGCTATGCCTACCCACACAAGTGAGGTATCATTTTGATCGGCAGACTTGGGGGAACATAGAATAGCGAAACAAGTGTTATTGTCCATTGTCTTTCTCTACATTTTTTCCTTTCAAATATAAGACAGTGTGTAAAAAAGACGTCTATTTGAGAAATGCCCTGTAATTCACATGCTAGTATGGGCACCCCAGAATTCAGAGATGTGCAAATAACCACTTCTCCTCAACACCTTATCTTGTGCCCATTTTGAAAATACAAAGGTTTTCTTGATACCTATTTTTGAATCTTTATATTTCAGCAAATGAATTGCTGTATACCCGGTATAGAAGGAAAACCCACTGCAAGGTGCAGCTCATTTATTGGCTCTGGGTACATAGGGTTCTTGATGAACCTACAAGCCCTATCTATTACTGCAACCCGAAGAGTCCAGCAGAGTCCAGCAGACATAATGGTATATTGCTTTAAAAAATCTGACGTTACAGAGTAAAACGTAGAGAAAAATGGCTGTTTTTTTCACCTCAATTTCAATATTTTTTTATTTCAGTTGTTATTTTCTGTAGCAATCCCTTGTATGATCTACACAAATTACCCATTGCTGAATTCAGAAGTTTGACTACTTTTCAGAATTGGTTGGGTTTCTGGGATCCAGCATTGCTTTCATACCCATTTCTGTCACTGACTGGAAGGAGGCTGAAAGCACAAAAAATCATAAAAATGGGGTATGTCCCAGTAAAATGCCAAAATTGTGTTGAAAAATGTGTTTTTCTGATTAAAGTCTGTGTGTTCCTAAATGCTGGGAAGCTGGTAATTTTAGCACCGCAAACCCTTTGTTGATGCCATTTTCAGGGAAAAACCACAAGCCTTCTTCTGTAGCCCTTTTTTCCCATTTTTTTTTTTTTTTTAAACGGTTTTTTCACTGAATTATGGCCATTTTCTTGGCCTTCTTCAGGGGAACCCACAAAGTCTGGGTACCTCTAGAATCCCTATGATGTTGGAAAAAAAGGACGCAAATTTGGCGTGGGTAGCTTATGTGGACAAAAAGTTATGAGGGCCAAAAAAAGGCCTGGCACCTGAGGGGGAAAAGGCCTGGCAGCGAAGGGGTTAAAGAAAAGCTGTATGGGTATATTGCAAAGCATGTGAGACTGGATTCATTTGTGTTTACTGCTGGAAATGTTTGTGGAAATATCAGAGAAATCAACAGTAAAAGAACTCCATCATCCCATAAAACAGGCCCACAAACTGCTGAAAAAATGTCCCACACATTGATCTAACAGACTAGCCCTTCAGGCACTGCCCGATTGCCCTGTAGGCCAGTCTGACACTGAAGCCTACTACTGCAGATGTTTGTGAATTTGAGAAAGTAGTACATTATCATCCATTCAAGGAGCAATTGTATGGGTGCAGATTCAGTGCTTTTAGGTAAACCAGTGACTAAGGGGCATATTTAGAATGAAGTGGTGCAGTGCAGCACCACAAGCAAAGTTGCTGCACTGCCTTTTCCCCAGCTAGAGAGAGCAAAACTGTGCCATATCATCAAAGGAAGAATGCAGTTGTGCTACATCCTTGTGCTGCAATGCATTGCAGTGAGCTACGTTGTGTTATTTTTGTTTACAAAGCTAAGCAAATTGACATTTGCATTGCTTTGTAAATACCAAAAAGGATTTTATGGTGGGACTTCATCATAAAAGTTACCCAGTCCTGATGCAATTTTTTTATAAATCTTAGCCTAATTTTATTTGAGTTGCTGATGAAAAAAAAATGAAACATGAAGCATATTTGGGAGACTCATTAAACTTTTGATGGCCCAATAAGATTATTGGGGCTTAGTCCAAACCAAAGCCAGCCCAAGGACATGGGGGGGGGAGGGGGGCGAACTGCACAGTAGAACTGAGACAGAATGGAGCACTGTATATTATAAGACTTAAAGTGGTGGAGGTTGGGATGAACCAGGATAGGGAGATGCACTATTTTTTATGTTAACATCATTAGGGCAAACATTACGTATCAGAATATGATGCCTTTGAAAACAACTCTCCATGTCCTTAAATCAGTTAAATTGTATGGTAATGTCGTGCAAATATCCTACATTAAGGTTTTCACTCTATATTTTGTAATGGTGTTGTCCAGTTTCAGATGTACAATTTTTTGACTATGCTTTAATAGTTTATATAATACTTGTACTTGTTCAATGCTGCACGCTTTTGTACCATACATATTATGGGGGTGATTCTAACCCTGACCGGCGGCGGAGGCCGCCTGCCAGAGTTCCCCCATCCAGAACACCGCTCCGCGGTCATAAGACCGCTGCGGTGATTCTGGGTTTTCCACTGGGCTGGCGGGCGACCGCCAAAAGGCCGCCCGCCAGCCCAGTGGAAAACAACCTTCCCACGAGGACGCCGGCTCTGAATGGAGCCGGCGGAGTGGGAAGGTGCGATGGGTGCAGTTGCACCCGTCGCGAATTTCACTGTCTGCAATGCAGACAGTGAAATTCAAAGTGGGGCCCTCTTACGGGGCCCCTGCAGTGCCCATGCCACTGGCATGGGCACTGCAGGGGCCCCCAGGGGCCCCACGACACCCCATGCCGCCAGGAACAGGATGGCGGTATGGGGTGTCAGAATCCCCATGGCGGCGCAGCGAGCTGCGCCGCGATGGAGGATTCTTTTGGGCAGCGGAAAACCGGCGGGAGACCGCCGGTTTTCCTCTTCTGACCACGGCCAAACCGCCGCGGTCAGAATGCCCTGCGGGGCACCGCCAGCCTGTTGGCGGTGCTCCCGCCAACCCTGGCCCCGGCGGTCCATGACCGCCGGGGTCAGAATGACCCCCTATATGTCTGAAGAGATACACATGGTCTGGGGTTTCCACTTCTTATTTGTTCCTTTTCCAGCCTCCCTTTTTTTTCTTTCTTTAATTTCACGTTCCATATGGTTCTATATGTAAATGGTGATGGGTGGACTTGGATGCCCCACATGGCTTTACATGTATACGATGATATTGGACATAAATGCCCAAATAATTAATTATTTTGCCCAAAAGGAAGGCACTATTGGTCATAATCGGAACTGAATATCTTTCTTCGGTTTTCATAGATCGACATAATAAGGACTGGCATTGGTTCTTTAAATTAATTACTTCCAGTGATTACCAAATTGAACAGTCCTCCTTTCATGAGACTCATTGTCTGTCCCAAATACAGGGCGTCCTCATAAATATTATGACTCTCAAAGGGAATCCACAACTTGATTTCCACTATTTCAGTGTGGCCGCACCCTCCAATTACTTTCTCCGTTTTCACAATGCCAAGCAATGTGGCACATTATTTAAAATGGAGCCTGAAATAGGGTCTTCGTATCTTGAGGGTTATAGCTGGACACAGAAGACGGCGACGCCAGGACGGCACATGGTAAGTGGGCAGGGCTGGGAGAATGTTGGTGGGTTTTTTGGAGCATTAGTGCTTGGGTTTAGGAACGTCCCCAGACTTAAGTTGAAAATACTCATGAATGCCATCTACAACTTCGGTGCGGTAGTCCAAAAATATTACCAACAGTTTGTTTGTTTATTGGAGACTTATTAAAGCGCCATCAAACGTTATATGAATATAAATATTTGTTGGGGTGTTGCAGATTGTCAATATGGCGCTTCTGCAGTTTAAATCAAATTCATTTGGGTCCAATGTTTTTATTCTAGAACTGGCCAGTTCCAATGTTCTCTGTGCGCACAATCTTCACAACAGTTTCAAATGATGATGTAAATCCTACAATTTGGTTTTGTTTTCAGCCGGCTCACAATGTGACTTATCACAGTCAAAGGTAATGAATATGCTGTATCGCTTTTAAAAATCATGTTGGGAGGGTGAATGGTCTCTCTACCTCAATCTAGTTTGGATGTTGGACCACATGAATACACATATGGTGGGCTTCTGTCTTTTCTTTCTTCTTTTGTAGACACGTTTGTGATGCAATTTGTGATATGACAGGCAGATTTTCCTATTAGATAGTGGACTGCTTTTTGTGGTTTGAAAACATCGAAAGACTCTTTGTCACAATCTCAGTCAATTATTGAGGCAGTATTTCTCCTCTTTTTATACCTACTCATTTATAGACTATAGAGATTAATGACTAAACTGAAAAGCACAGCCTATTTGGACTACTCGAGAGAATTAATTACCATCACATAACTTGGAGACTTCATACTTCTCAATTATTTAGCCTACTTGTGACCATATGAGGTTAGTGGCTGGGTGTCAATGTCAAGATTAGGCTCTTGAGCCTTGTATTTCTATCTTAATAGACTTTACTTGAAATAGAGTGATCTTTTTCATACATGGCCCTGTGCTTGTATTTATCAGACTGGTTTCTTCTCTTTGATTCTCGATTAGCCTTGTAGAGGAATTTTTTGGTTGTCCTCACTGCATCAAGCCTCGGACATGACAATTTCTCAGGAATAGGTAATAATTTAATCATTCTGTTTCCCATGCTCTTTGAGGCTCCTCTTTGGAAATCTTTCCCTTTTGGAGTGAATTTACACAGCATTTAAATGGGGACATTTTAGAAGATAATTATTTGTTATCACTTTTCTGTATCTTGAGGTTCATTTCTCAGATGTGGTGTATCTTAGGTTATAGACTGTACTGCTTCCTAGTATTTCTGGGTCTTCATCTTCTGACATATTTTATATTTTACCCAATCTCAGTGGTGGCACTTGTAGGTGTTTAATTTTTCAGATTTTTAAATACACTTTTAATAAAGTTTAAAAACAACAAAAATACATTTAGTGGACACCGTCTAACTCACTAGGGTATTGATAGTTGTCGGTTTTAGGTGAAAGTATTTGATGGATATCATCTAAAATATTTTCTATTGTGTTTTCATCTTTGCATGGATTACCGTATCAACCTTGAGAAAGTCCGAAGATTGGAAGAAACACGTGTTGGCTAAATCATCTGTATTTCATCATTAACAGAACATTCATCATCTGTATTTGAATGTAGAATATTCATCATCTGTATTTCATCATTAACAGAACATTAATGTCTGGCTTTTGTCTGAATCATCTGTATCAGAACAACTATTATTTTATATCAAATGAACCAAGAGTAAGTAAACACATCAGTTGATTACAACATCAATGTCTGGACATTTATAATAGTGTGTCAATTTTACAAAGCTTGATATGTTTACATGCATTTTGAGTGTGCCAACACTAAGTTTTGAATAGTTCTTTAAAAATTAATAATTTAAATCCTCTTAGTGAATCCAGGATGACAGAAAAACCTTCACAATCTTAGTAGTCCTGATTCAGGATCCCCAGGCCCTACTATCAAGCCTAGAATGTATTACTTAGGGAAGTGTCACACTCCGAACATTCCTCTGAAGCTACTTTCCACTGCACTGCTTGTCTATTCTGTCATTTTCATTATGGCAATTGACAGGGCACCCTCCTTCCATGCAGGATGTTTTGAGTAGGAGGGAGTGACAGTGCTCTGTAATATAGTGACATCACAGCATCAGCTGCCACTAGTCACCAGTATGGCAGACAAGCATTACATTCTGCACTCTCAAGAACACTCTACTGCCAACTGAAAGGGTGCCCTTCTGCTACCATGGCACATATGAGGTCGTGGGAGTGTGTAGAAGAGTCCTCAGTTGATAACCGCTCCTCTGCTCTGCCATTGCTAATTCTGTGAGCCCTGGTCAAGCAACAACCACAATCCCTAGCAGGTGAACTAAAAAAAGTTACTAAATTAAAATGTGCTTAACCCTGGGTAGCTTGGCACAAAATGCAGTCAGGCTTAACTGAGAGACAATGCATGAAGAATGTAGGCAAGATGCAAACAGTGATTAAGTAGACACACAACATAAGAAAAATCCTATTCCAATGTAGAGTAGATTTTAATAAATTCAGTAAAACAATACAAAACAATAAAAATCCAATCAGTAGAGCTGGAGTTATGATTTTTAAAATGTGAGTGACAAAGAGCCACTGGTGTCTATCTGGTTATGCAACACCGGGTGAAAGTAACAAGCGCGGGCTATATGCAGGGACCAGATTAGTCCACTGAAAGAGTTTCCTTCACTGCCCAGCTCAAAGAGTTCCATTTGCAGTGGAGGGGGCTGCAAGGAGCAGGGAGAGTGTTGCAGATGGCCATTGAAATAGAATGAAGAGCAGGCCGGGCGTCATGGACAGGTTATGCTATAGTGCGAAGGTCCTATTGGCATTGCAGATGTTTGGGACTGGAGCTTTGTGTTGATCACCGGGAGTAGTCGATACTGTAGCATAAAGAGTTGATTTGCTGAAACTTCATATTGGTGGTCAGTTCAGGCTGCAAGGATTTGTCACTAACAGGCCTGTTCACACTCGTGAAGACCTTAAAAGTTCCGTAGAGCTCAACTGATGCCACGGTCCATGGTCTGAGGGGCACTACTTGGGGCTCAGGAACTCACTCCAGCTAGGTCCAGGTGCTTGCTTAAGATGGTTGTAGTTTGTTATGTCCATGTGGCTTTGAACAGAAGGCCAGCAGACTAGCCCTTGGAGTCACTATGGTAGTCCTGGGTTCAGGTGGAGAAGCAGGGCTTAAACAGCAGGACTGGCCTCTGAGGGTTCAAGGCAGGCTGCATGCAGTATATCAGTTCTACCAGGTGCAGTAAAGCAGCTTTGTGGAGTACTCAGTACACCACAGCAAAAGGCAGTCCTCTGAGAGTACTCCTGCAGGTTCAAAGAGTGAACTGAAAAGTTGGTGGCTGAGGTCCAATATTTAAAGTGGGAAAAGCTTCTAAAGGTTTTGCTTTGCAGTGCATAGGTTTCCTACCTCCCCTGCTGTGGCTCCAGACTAAGTACAAGGGGTTTGCAATCCTTTGTGTTAAGGGTAGACACAGACTATTCACGTGTAAGTGGAGCTGTGCCTAACCTCACCCTCCCTTCCTCCCAGTGATGGCCCATCTATGCATATCTAAGCCCTCTATTATGTGTGGGTGTCTAGGTAAAACCAACTGCCCAACTACAAGTTCATGTGCCTAGAGACAAGCTTTAAGCACTAAATGGCTAAGGCAGGAAAATGTCTAATTTCTAAAAGTGGCATTTTCAAAG
The DNA here is from genome assembly GCF_031143425.1 of Pleurodeles waltl. Lineage (NCBI taxonomy): Eukaryota > Metazoa > Chordata > Amphibia > Caudata > Salamandridae > Pleurodeles > Pleurodeles waltl. The sequence continues at coordinate 275,885,911 of NC_090444.1, read as the reverse complement.
TTGCAATTTAAAATCTGTTGCCATAAGAGGATTTTTCTTTAAAAGTCCAAATACATCAAACATGAACTGTTAACCTGCTTGCATTTGGAAGATATCCTTATTAAATACAATAAGGTAACTCCAATGTTATCCAATGGTGCAATAGTGCTGCAATAGTAAAAAAACAAATGTAGATTTCCGCACTACCAGAACACGTAAAACTTAAAAAGACATGTCCTACTTTTTAAATACATTGCACCATGCCCGTGGGCTGTTTAGGGAATACCCTAAGGGTAAGTTATATCTCTTAAAAAGGCAGGTTTGAGCCTGCCAAAAGGTTTCTTTTGACAGTTTGAAATGGGAGTTTAAACACAGCACACAAATGCTGCAATTGCAGGCCTGGGACACGTTTAAAGGGCTACATAAGTAGGTGCCATAATATTTCTAGAGGCCGTTAGCAGCAATTAATTTACAAGCCCTGGGTACATATAGTACCACTTTACTGGGGACTTATGAGTGAAGTAATATGCTGAGTATGTAAATTCTACCATGCTTAGAGGAAAGAGCACAAGCACTTTTGCCCTGGTTAGAAGTGGTAAACTGCACAGAGCCCAAAGGCCAGCAACAAGGAGACCAGCAAAAAGGAGGAAGAAGGACGAGGTCCGGATCTGGCCCTGCAGAAAGGGCCACGTTCAACAGTTTCAAAACCAGTACAAGAGTCAAGTAATGTGTTTTCTTATTACAAGAGTGGTTTTGTGTCAGAGCATACCTGTAATAAAACAATAATCCCTTTATTAGGAATATAGGATTATCCCACTTATAACATAATAAGGACCTGGTGCAGCTTTGTAAATCAGTTGCATCAAACTCATTCTCAGTAAATCAACCTCCAGAACAAGCATCTTTCCCTATCTGCTTCTTGTAATGACGCAGGCAGTTCTGGCTTTATCCTAGAATGTCGTTACTGGGTTAATCGAGTTTTATTTTTTGAGCGTGGATTTAGATAACTGTACTTTCAACAATGAAGTAGCTTTACGTTTCAGACTAACAAAATAATGCGCATTTGAATGCATTCCATTTCTATTCAACTTTTTAGCCACATAATGATAAGTATTAGTGACTGCGTTAGGTTTATTACCAGCCATTTAACTAAAAGTGTTTTTTTAGATTGCAAAGATTAGGCATGTCAAGCGTAAGTAAGCAGGGAGGCTTAAAGGGTGGTAAAATCACTTTTAGAACATCAAGCCGAACTTACAATAAACTCAGACAAGAATTAAAGTGGAAGCCGAGGTCACGGGTTCACGCGACATTTGGACCTGTCATCTCCTCAGGCAAGCTGACAGTTCCCTGGAGCTGCAGTAAACAAGGTTTTAACCGAGTCAAAGGATTAGTAGTGTGTTCACAATATTCCTCCACATGCTGCTTGGTGACAATTTGAAAATGTGGAATACTTTAGACCTATGTACGTGTCACTGCTAGTGACAGAAAGGTAAGATGAAACTTTTAATGGAATGTTTGAAAGTGAATGCAGGCATGTATCACCCATGCCTGTGGCAGACTAGGCAGCGTGCTGAAAACAAGTAATATAAATCACTCGTTTGTACTAACCCTAACCCCAAGTTTAAATTCAGTCTCTGCCACACCTTTGAGCTGCCTCGTTATCTTAAGTAGTGTATGAAGAGCTCAAGAAGTGTTATTTTGCCACCTTGGATGTTAGTAAATGGTTTCTCATCTCATGATTTTCAAAGGCATCAGCTGCTCTTTGCTCAAAATTATGCAGAATTTGTGACATCTCGAAAGAAACAACGGAGCATTACACAATAAAATACACAAAGCAATATAGCAACACTATTACAGTATAACAGGGTACACCACAACAAAACAGTCAAAACAGAATGCAGCACAGCAACTGCAATAAAGTACCACAAAATCACATTCTTGTAATGCAGCCCAAAAACACACCACCATCACAGCAAGATGCCACACAACAAGTATACACAAACGATGTTGCAATACACCAAAGACTCAAAATAGACGAGTCAAAATGTTTTGTGACCTTATCCACTTTCTCTCATATAGGCTGTGGATCAGAGTGAAATTAAACTACATCACTGAGCACACAGATCATAGAGACAATTTCAGATGCATAATAAGTGGCACGTCAATAAGGTATACTATTTACAAGTCATATATTAGGTTATGGTATGGTATGTTACATTATGCAATTACAATAAAGGGGGGAACGGGGAGATTATTGGTCCAGTGTATACTCTCCCAAATACAGCTAATGAAAAATTATGAAGTACACTGTTCCATAAATGAAAAAGAATACAGGTATACACAGTGCTAATGATAGTCAGTAGCTTGGGAGAGCCCTTATGCACCCAATAGGATGTCAAGCTTCATCACTGGGCAACCTCCTATTCAAACCGGCGCTGCAATGTCTTGGTCACTGTTTTTAATTTCACTGTGCACTATAACTTCTATGCAAACGAACATTTGTTTTCACTTTTTCACAGGGTGACTTGATGACCAAACTGACTATTCCGTGCAGCCTACATAAGTAAGCGACCGACCAGTACTTAACTTTTTTCGTATTAGTATAGGAGAAGTAGTAGTAGCGGTCCTGAAGAAGCGTCACTGGATCAGTAGTGACCACTTAGACGCGAAACATGTTGACCTAGTATCACAGTATTTGGGGCACTATCTAGTTTCCTCCGTTGGAGTGCAGCCGAGCATTATCCCCATCAGCACTCCCCGTTTTACTTTTAATCTTGGCCTTAACCTACTTCTGAATTATTAAATATGATGGCCATGGTTCTGAGCCAATTTTAACTTTCACTTCTTCCTCTCTCCTACATACACCAATAGCCAGTATTATCATAGATCTGACCAATTCTGGTAGAGGATCTTCGGTTAAGCACCATCACCTTTATAAGGCAGACATTGCAGTGCCGGTCTGACGAAGAGGTTGCCCAGTGATGAAGCTTGACATCCTATTGGGTGCGTGAGGGCTCTCCTGAGCTACTGACTATCATTAGCCCTGTGTATACCCGTATTCTTTTTTATTTATAGAACAGTGTACTTCATAATGTTACATTATGCAACATTATGTAAATGACGTCACATTGGCACTGATTACAACCCTGGAGGTCAGTGATAAAGTGGCGGTAATACCGCCAGCAGGCCGGTGATAATTACTGCCAAATTATCACCATGACGGAAACAGCTCAGACACACAGCCACTAGAACACACCGCCTGCCAGGGCGGAATCAACAGGCACCACGGCGGTAACGGCCTACATCCAGGTGGAAGACGATGTTCCACCCACTGTATTATGAGACACCAATCCGCCACCTTTTCTGGGTCGGTACCAACGACATCAAAAGCCTGGTGGAAACAGGACTCACCTGTGGAGACACAGGGAAAAACCACGCCGCCATGGAGCCCGAGCTGCATGTCTAACCCATGCTCTTCTACATGCTGCTCCACTACAAACACCAACGACGGCAAAGACAACCATGGTGAGTACAGCCGGCTAGCAGACAGGGGAGGGGGGAGGAAAAAGAGAGTGACACACACATACAAAACACACACTCCCAACACCATACACCATACACACATACAGCTGCAGTAACATAACATATACACCCCATACCCCTCAGAAATAATGCATGGACAACTACTATAGATTAAAAAGAGTGTAATAAGATAAAATAGTAGTAATACGTGCATCCAAATCAAAAAGTATATACATATTTACAAATGTAGGGACATTGCCCAATCCTCAATGTTCGTAGGCCACAGGGCCACATTACAAAGTCCAAGGCCCCACTTCACTCCTGCACCAACACGGAGAGAACACTGCAGGGGCATCAGGTCGAAAATAGCCAGGCACCTCAGGGGGACAGGGAACAGTGGGGGTACCTCAGCCAGAAGATGGTACAACGCCAATGGTCCTGGAGGGGGGCAACATGCCCAGTGCTAGGGCCTGGGGAATGCAAGAGCCAGTGTGCTCAGTGAGCTTCATCCTGGAGAGGATGGGGTGAGTGGATGGCTTCTCCACTTGTTCTGGAGGGTACATTTTGCCCAGTGAGCTTCATCCTAGAGAGGATGGGGAGAGTAGACAGCTTCTCCACTGGTTCTGGAGGGGACATCGTGTCCAGTGAGCTTCATCCTGGACAGGATGGGGTGAGTGGATGGCTTTTCCACTGGTTTTGGAGGGGACATCGTGCCCAGTGAGCTTCCTCCAGGAGAGGATGGGGTGAGTGGATGGCATCTCCACTGGTTCTTGAGGGGACATTGTGCCCTGTGATGCAGACTTTGGGGAGTGCAAGGTCACAGTCTCTCAGCTGGGTGTAATTTCCACAGGATTTTCAGGGGCCAGGCTGCACAATAGCCCATGGAAGCAGGACTACACACTGTCCGCCGGCGGTGACGGCTGTTCAGTGGTGGCAGTGGTGGTGCTGCAGGTGGAGATGGTAGTTATGGGGGGAGGCTCCAGCCCATCCCCTGCAGCCTCGGACGGCTGCCCACTGGTGCTGCTGCTGGTGGTGCTGCTGGTGGAGCTGGTGGTGGTGGGGGGAGGCTCCAGCCCATCCCCTGCAGTTTTGGATGGCTGCATACTGGTACTGCTGCTGCTGGTGGTGGTGCTGGTGGCGGTGCTGCTGGTGGAGCTGGTGGTGGTGGGGGGAGGCTCCAGCCCATCCCCTGCAGCCTCGGACAGCTGCACCACCATTGTTGGTGGTGGGGTCTCTGTCTGAGTCCCAGCACCAGGCCCCTTGTCCTCACTGACTGCTAGTGCAGGTCCCTTGCCCTTGCTGCCAGCAGCTGGGGCTGGCTCCTTGCCCTTCCTTCCTGCAGCACTTGGGGCTGGCTCCTTGCCCTTCCTTCCTGCAGCACTTGGAGCTTGCTCCTTGCCCTTCCTTCCTGCAGCACTTGGGGCTGGCACATTGCCCTTCTTTCCTGCAGCACCTGTGCCAGGCACCCTTTCCGGCTGGCTGGCTGGTGGCCGGGATCCTTTCCCACCTTGAGTTGCTGGGGACACTACTGTGCCCGTGGACTGGGTGGCTGAGGTCCTTGCCCGGGTTTTGACCACCCTGGCCTGGCGTGAATGACGGGGGTGGGGTAGGGGTAGGGAAGTGATCAATGGTGGATAGGAAAAACTTCTTAGGGACATTGGGGGGGGAAGAGGGAGAAGGTTTGGGAGTGTAGGAAGAAGGAGTGTTTGTAGGAGGTGTCAGTCTGCTGTGTTTGGGTGCAGGTGCATGGGCTGGATGCTGTTGTGAGGTGGATGGCTGTTGGGTGTCTGAGTGCTTGCGCTTGTGCAGTTTGGGAGGAGGGGCCACGAACACAGTGGGAGAGGACACACAGGCGACGTGTGCATGGATGTTGGGGTGGTGACTGCCAGTGAGGGGTGTGTACTGATAGGTCTGCTGGTGATGGTGGTAGTGGATGAGGATGTAGTGCATGCAGGTGTGAGTGGAGACGCACCTGGGAGGGAGGTGGACGACAAGGAGGAGGGGGACACAGTGGAGGCAGTGGATGTTGGTATGTCTGCATCTGAATGGTGTTTGTGTGAGTGCCTGTGGGATGAAGTGTGGTGCTTGTGTTTGCCATGTCCACTCTTGTGTGTTGTCCTGGGTGCCTGCTCATCTGCCTGTGTGCTTGGGATAGGCTGGGGATGAGAGGAATGGGGTTGGGTGGAGTAAGTTGGAGGGGGGAGAGTGGAAACAGGGACAATGGCTGCCATCAGAGAAGAGGCCAGAGCCTGGATTTATCTCTGTTGGGCCGCGAAGCCAGTGTGAATACCCTCCAGAAATGCATTGGACTGTTGCATTTGGGCTGCCAGCCTCTGTATGGCATTCACAATGGTTGACGGCCCAACAGAGATGGATCGCAGGAGGTCAATAGCCTTCTCACTTAGGGCAGCAAGGCTGACTGGGGCAGGGCCTGAGGTGCCCGGGGCGAAGGAGATGCCCACCCCCCTGGGTGAGCGGGCATGGGCAACTCACTGAGGGACTGCTGGGAGGGCGGTTCTGGTCCGGGGGGGTGGCAGCTGTACCTGTAGCTGGGGTGGGCACAGAGGTGTCTGCCACCACCAGGGAGCTTCCATCGGAGGAGGTATCTGTGACCGAACTGTCCCCTCCTGTCTCTACCGTGGTGCTCCCCTCGCCCTCTGTCCTACTGGTGTCCTCACTGTTGGTAGATTCGGCCTCCTGGGTCCTGTGGGATGCAGCTCCCTCTGTCGCCGGTGCCTCTGCTCCACCGCCAGATGATGCTAATGCACATAAGAACAGGGTGACAAAACAAAAAGGGGGGGAAGAGACAATGGATACACTTGGTCAATGGCTGCACCAACACCACCGTTGGCGTACACAACACACTCACACACAGGGACCCGCCCTACACACAGGGCAATGCACTACCAGTCACAATGCTAGTCACCAGCCCATGGATAGGGACACATACCGCCAACTGCAGCATACTTGAGACCCACACACCCCTGGCCAGTGGAGGATGGTTACTAGCTTGGATGGAGGACTTTCAGATCAGAACTCTGCCCAACATGGGACCTAATCTGCAAAGTCAGGCCTGGCCTAGGGGCACCCACAGGCCCTCATCTGCCACTCGGATACCACCCCACCAGGTGTAAGTAGTAATGAAGGGCACTGTACTCATCCCCTTGTTGCTGCTGTGATGCCCCCAAGTGCCAATCTAGCTCCGGATAGGCCACTGCCTGTAAGCGGGCCATCAGGGGGGTAAGGGTTCAACAGGCACCCCGCCCTTGTCCGGAGGTCATCCCCAGCTGGGCCTCCTCCATCTTCCATGTCCAGAGTCTCAGGTCCTCCCACCGTTTCTGACAGTGGGTGCTCCGCCTGCTGTAGACCCCCAGGGTCCACACGTCCTTGGCGATGGCAAGCCATATACCTTTTTTTTTATGGATGCTGACCTGCAGGGAAATACACACAGGGAAAGATATTAGTCCGACTATCCTGTCTGTTGCACTTATGGCCCACCATGCCCCTTCCCATCCCCATTAGCACAGACATGGCCCAGCATGCATGCTGCACACTGCCCAGGACCCATCCACCAACCCCCCCCACATGAGGCCTTCTCACACAGCATGCATTCATGCCCCATGCATAGTACTCACAGTCTACTCACCTATTGGTCTGGAGGCCCATACAGCAGCCGGTACTGCCCCCATCCACCAGTCACTCCAACTCCACTGAGGTGAAGGCAGGGGCCCTTTCCCCAGTCATACAAGCCATGGTCGGTTCCAAACACAGGTCACAGCAGCACATGCAGTGTAGGTCATGTCCTGTTGAAGGTCAGGTAGTAAGTGAGTGAACAGATAGAAAATGGCGGTCACATCCACGGCGGTGCATACCGTCACCGCCGGAGTACATCACCATTGGCCACTGTACCCCATAGGGCCCAATGATAGCCAATGAGGAGTTGCACGGTGGTTCTCGAGAGCCTCCCGCAACAGCGCACTATGTCAGCGGAATTACCTCATTTCCACCTGTCGCTCCATACAGGACAGGCGGACGCTATTTTGGGGAGAGGGGCAGGCCATGGATCCTAACTGTGTCACAGTACACAATTTCACATTCTGGACATATGCCACCAACATATTGTGACAATCACAATTTGCATTAAACTGTAGTGGTTACAATGTACAGATAATGACCAGCTGCTCACTCTTATGTCCCATAGATTGCAACCGCTGTGGATGAATAGGAGATGGAGACATCCCCCTTGTACAGACCCCTGGTGGACTTGGCAACATTGGAGAACAGGCACATTAGCCTCACCTATGGACTGGACAGGGCCACAATCACAGAGCTGTGTCCCCCATTGGAGCCTGACCTACTATCTGCTATCTGTCACCCCACTGGGACCCCCCCTCTTGTGCAAGTCCTATCTGTTCTCCATTTCTTGGCAACCGGTTCTTTCCAAGTTGCAGTGGGCTTGGCAGCAGGAATGTCTCAGCCAATGTACTCAATAGTGCTGAACAGAGTGCTGTCTGCCCTTATTAAACACATGTGCAGCTACATCGTTTTCCCCCCAGGTGGAGGCCACAATGAAGGCTGACTTCTATGCAGTGGGACATATTGCCAACATCATAGGTGCGATTGATGGGACATATATTGCATTTGTCCCCCGCACAAAATTAACAGCTCTTCAGAAACCGTAAAAGTTATCACTCCATGAATGTGCAGATGGTGTGTTTGGTGGACCAGTACATCTCACATGTCAATGCTAAGTATCCTGGGTTGGTGCATGATGCTTTTATCCTGAGTAATAGCAGCATCCCTAATGTGATGTCTCAACTCCAGAGGCACAGGGTGTGGCTAATAGGTGAGCGCTGGTTCCCACCCAGTAGATGTTGGTGTATGGGTATGGTGTGGGCCATAAGGGATACAGTGTGGCTAACAGTTGTTCCTCAATATTTGCAGGTGACTCTGGTTACCCCAACCGCTCATGGCGACTGACCCCTGTGAGGAATCTCATGACAAGAGCAGAGGAACGTTAAAATCAGGCAAATGGGTGAACAAGAAGGATAATAGAAAGGATATTCAGCCTTCTGAAGGCCAGGTTTCGTTGCCTCCATCAAACAGGTGGATCCCTGTGCTACTCACCCAAGCAGGTCTGCCAGATCATTGTGGCATGCTGTATGTTGCACAACCTTGCCTTGCGACGCCATCTGCCTTTTCTGCAGGAGGAGGAGGCTGGAGATGGCTGTGTGGCAGCTTTGGACCCCGTGGACTTTGAAGATGAGGAGGCAGATAATGAAAATGAGGACAACAGAAGTGCAGTCATTCGTCAATACTTCCAGTGACACACAGGTAAGAGAGTGTAATTTCACATTTAATTGACTGTTTTATGTGTGACATTGGTACTGGCAGGCTGTGAATTCCTACTTCTATGCCCACTCACTGTACCCTTTGGCATCCCTTTTTGCAGATATTGGTGCCACACTATTGTTCCTGGTGTTTTTAGTGCATCCAACTACAGGTCTTTCCTATCTATATATTACAGTATGGGTGAATTGCAATGTTTGAACCTTGTTAAACGAATACATTTTAAAAACATTTGACCTACTCCATACTTATTTTTTCAAAGTGTGCTTATTGCAGTGCTCTGAATAAGAGGTGGTAGTGCAATGGGCTGGGGTGATGATGGGGGAAAGTCTAGGTTAGAGTCCAGTCTATTTGTAGCACAGGTGCAGTGTCCAAGGGGGCATAGGAAGGGGAGTAATGGCAGTTCAAGGTGGACAGGGTGATAGAGTGGGAAACAAGGGTGACAATCAGGAGAGTCTTATTTCCTGGCGGGAGTCTTGGCAATACTCTCTGGCTTCTGCATGGATCTCAGGGAACATTTGTGGGGTGGTTTGCCTTCTGCAGGGGAAGGGGGGCTGCTGACGTTTTGGTCCTGTGGCAAGGCCTCCTGTCCCCTAGTGGAGAGGGAGGGATGTTCAGTGGGCCCACTGTTGTGCCACTGCCTCCCTCATGCTGTTGGCCATGTCTGCCAACAACCCTGGAATGGAGTCCAGGGTGGTGTTAATGGCCTTCAAGTCCTCCCTGATCCCCAGGCACTGTCCCGCCTACAGGCTGCATGTTCTCCTGCATCTTGTCCAAGATCTGCCCCAGCGTATCCTGGGAATGTTGGTATGCTCCAAGGATCGTGGTGAGTGCCTTCTGGAGGTCGTTCCCTGGGCCTGTCCTCCCCCTGTCGCACGGCAGTCCTCCCAGCTTCCCTGTTGTCCTGTGCCTCTGTCCCCTGAACCATGTGTCCACTGCCACTGACCTCAGGTCCCTGTTTGTCCTGTGTTTGTGGTGTACCCTGTGGTCCCTTTAGTGGTGGACACACTGCTGATTGACTTGTCCTGGGGACAGAGGTATGGGCTCGCTGGGTGGGTGCTGTGGTGGTGTTTCCTGAGTGCGGAGGATCTGTGGTGGTGTGAGACTGTACTTGGGTAACCGACTGTCTGGAGGTCCCTGATGGGCCAGGTTGGTCACCCAGATCCAGGCGAGCAGAGCTGCTGTCATCAATGTGGGCCTCTTCTGTGGGGGACTGGATATTGCTTAGATCTCTTTTCCGGAGACATTGGCTGGGGTACCTGTGGGGATGTAAATGCAGTGTTGTTGTTTCTGTGTGTGACATATTGTGCATGGGTGTGTTGGCCTCCATGGTTGTTATTGCCCTGGCAGCTTTTCCCTGTATGAGTAGTTATTTGGTGGGCTAGGTGATTCTCTCAAGTGTGCATGCTGTGCTGATAGGTGTCCATGCAGGTCTGTGAGGGGTGTCCATGCATTGGTATTGCATGCAGGTCTTGGCATTGGGATGAATGGATTGCAATGGTGGGGTGTATGGGAAGTGGTGGAGTGAAGGGACTGAGGGTTAGGGTGGTGCTATGTGATGGCATGCAAGTAGGGGGTAATAGTAGTAAAGAGTTGTCTTACGAGAGTCCAGTCCTCCTGCTACTCCTGCCAGACACTCAGGATGCATGATTGCCACGACTTGCTCCTCCCATGTTGTTAGTTGTGGGGGAGGAGTTGGCGGTCCACCGCCAGTCCTCTGTACTGCGAGCTGGTGTCTTGCTGCAATGGAACGCACCTTCCCCTGTAGGTCGTTCCACCCATTCCTGATGTCATCTCTTGGTATGGGGTACTATCCCACGGCGTTGACCCTGTCCACAATCCTCCGTCATAGCTCCATCTTCCTGACAATAGATATCTGCTGCACCTGTGATCCAAATAGCTGTGGCTCTACCCGGTTGATTTCCTCCATCATGCCCCTTAGCTCCTCCTCAGAGAACCTGGGGTGTCGTTGTGGTGCCATGGGTGTAGTGTGAGTGGTATGGGTGAGGGTGTGTAGGGTGATGTGTTGGGGTGTGTGATTTAAGGTGCGTGGGTGGTGTATAGGTGATGGTGGTATGTGACTCTGGTTGTGTGGGTGCTCTTGCTGTCTCTCTCTTCTGGCAATGGTTGGTAGTCGTGAAGGGTTGTGGGTGTATGTTTTATAGTGGTGTGAGTGGGTGTGTGTGGTGTGTGTATGTGTGTCAGGTGTGTGTTGTTTGAATTGTCCAATGTGGTGTTGTTTTGTTTGAGTGTGTGTATTTTGAGCACGGCGGTATGTACCACCAATGGTTCACCGGTATTGAATGTCCGCCGTGGTGATTCATGGATCATAATATGATGGGCGTAGTTCTGTTGGCGTAATGGTGTGGGTTGTAATATCGCCAGTTTATCACTGACCTGTGGTGTGGCGGATTTGTGTGTGTGGCTAAATAGTGACAGATTGGTGTGTGTGTGTCATAATATGGTTAGCGGATACCCACCGCCACAGCGGTATGTTGGCGGCAGTCAGCATGGCGGTAAGTGGAATTTACCACCAGTGTCATAATGAGGGCCATTATGTTATGGGGTGTTGTAATTGAACAATTAATTTAATTTCTAATCTCCTCTATAAATCAAGCGTGCTCGCACTGCAGATTTATTGCCAAAATATAGGGGGTCATTCTGACCTCGGCGGTAAAAGGCGCTTACCGCCGGTCAGAAGACCGCCATAACACCGCCACGGTCGTGGTAAACCGCCACGGTCATTCTGATCCGCAACTGGCAAACCGCCAAAAACCCGACAACAACAAAAGTCCGCCACACCAACGGGCAGCGCAAAACAGGCGATGACCAAACCTCCACCGTCACGCCAACAGAAATACGCCCATGCCATTCCGACCCACAAATCCCCGCAGCGGTCTTTCAACTGCGGTATTCCATTGGCGGTACACACCGCCGCGGTCAAAATACACACACCTTTACAAAACACTACCATATTGGACAAATCAAAATACACACACCTGAGAAACAGACACACACCACTCCCACACACCCAATTAAATATAAAACACACACCCACATCACCCACAAACCCTTACGACCACAATTGCGACTGAAGGACAGAGAGAGACAGCACAGCATAGAGTAGACCATCACACAGAGGCAAATCACAACATCACCCACACAATTTCTACGCACAAAACACCATACACCACCACACTCACCACACTCTACAACACATACACGACCCCTCACCTCATCCACACCACCCCATGGCACCCCAAAGACACCCCAGGTTCTCTGACGCAGAACTCAGGGTCATGGTGGAGGAAATAGTTTGTGTAGAGCCCCAGCTCTTCGGTCCACAGGTGCAGCACACCACCATTGCCAGGAAGATGGAGCTATGGAGCAGAATAGTGGACAGGGTCAACGCTGTGGGACAGCATCCACGCAATCGGGACGACATCAGGAAGCGGTGGAACGACCTACGGGGGAAGGTGCGTTCCATGGTATCAAGGCACAACATCGCGGTACAGCGGACTGGCGGCGGACCCTCACCTACTCCCCCAGAATTCACAGCATGGGAGGAGGAAGTCTTGCACATCCTGCATCCTGAGGGCCTCGCAGGAGTAGGCGGAGGAATGGACTCTGGTAAGTCAAATCTCCACTACTTCATTCCCCCCACCCCACCTGCATGCCAAATCATACCCCCACCCCCATCACACCAACTCCTTGCAAATGGCTCACCATCACAACCCACCCATCCCAAAACCTAGCCCTGCATGCGTCCCCAAAGCATGGACACCCATCACCAAAGCATGCCCACTGCACACACCCATCACCCCCACAAGCCACCGTCACCAAAGCCCCCACAAGGGAATGCCAGCACTGGGGTACACGGCCACCCACCCAGTACACGAAATGCCACACACAGAAGCAATAACCATACTCTTATACCCCTGCAGGACCCGAACGCCACCACACCGCCACGGAGGGTCCCGAGATGTCCTTCCCACCCCCAGAAGAGGCCCCCAGTGATGACAGCAGCTCTGTCTCCCTGGACCCAGATGACCAGCCCGGCCCATCGGGGACCTCGGGACAGTCGGTTCCCCACAGACAGCCACAGGCTACACCAGACCTAACCCCCTCTGGGAACACCAGCACAGCTCCCATCCAGCGGGCCCTTGCCTCTGTCTCCAGGACACATCAATCAGCGGTGTGTCCACTACTACAGGGCACCCAGGTTGACCCACCACCCCAACAACAACAGGGACCTGGGGGCAGTGGTAGTGGACACACCGTCCAGGGGACAGAGGCCCAGGGAAACAGGGGAACTGGGAGGGCTGCTGTGCGACAGGGGGGGGACAGGCCCAGGGAACCAACTCTCCAAGAGGCCCTCTCCTCCATCATGGGAGCATACCACCGCTCCCAGGAGACGATGGCTACGGTACTGGCCAGGTTCCAGGAGATCCAGGTACTGCAGGAGGAACAGTACATGGGGTTCAGAGAGGAACTGAGGAACATTAGTTCCGCAATGGGGACCATCGTCGTTGCCCTTAACCAGATAGTCACCACATTGCGGGACCATGTGGCACCACAAAGTGCCCCTGTCACTAGGCTGGACCAGGAACAGCCTACCACCTCCGCCGGCGCTAGTGGACAGGAGGCCCCCACACAACGACAGGCCACCAGAACCCCACCTCCTGCAGAAGAAGAACCACCCCGCAAGCGGCACCTGAGATCTCACAAGAAGACAGAGTAGGATGCCAAGACCCCCGCCAGCAAAGGATACCCCCTGATGTCATCCCACTGTCCCACATTGTCACCCTGTCCAACCTTGAACTGCCCCTGCTCCATCCTTCCACAGGCATATGGACAATGCACCTGGGAGACTGAAAACTGGACTCTGCCATGGACATTACTCCACCATCACCCATCACCGTTTTACAATCATGTTCCTAAATTTAGCACTTTAATAAAATCACTTATTGCACTTCAAAAATCTGGAGTCTGCTTGTATTTTGAACAAATGTATTAGACATAACGGTGCAATAATGTTCAGTCACATTGTGATGACAACATACCACTGTCACACAGCTGTAGTCCATGGGCAAACAAAGCAGAGGTCACGCAGTGGGGCCCACAGCTCTGAAAACGGAAGGGAAAGTCACAACTCAGTTAACAGGAACTGGGGGGAAACACAGACAGTAGAGAGGCAGAAGACTTTAAGTAAATGTAACATGGCGTGGTTGATTCGTACCTGTGTGCTACTGAAAATACTGTTGTATCACTGTGTCCCTGTTGTCTGTGCCGTCCCCGTCGTCTTCCTCCTCTTCACTCTCCACAGGCTCCACAGCTGCTACAACACCACCATCTGGACCATCCTCCTGCAGGAAAGGCACCTGGCGTCGCAAAGCCAGGTTGTGAAGCATACAGCAGGCCACGATGATATGGCACACCTTCTTTGGTGAGTACATTAGGGATCCACCTGTCATATGCAGGCACCTAAACCTAAACCTGGCCTTCAGGAGGCCGAAGGTTCTTTCTATAATCCTCCTAGTTCGCCCATGGGCCTCATTGTAGCGTTCCTCTGCCCTTGTCCTGGGATTCCTCACTGGGGTAAGTAGCAACGACAGGTTGGGGTAACCAGAGTCACCTATTAGCCACACACAGTGTCTCTGTAGCTGTTCCATCACATAAGGGATGCTGCTATTTCGCATGATGTACGCGTCATGCACTGACCCAGAGAACTTGGCATTTACATTGGAGATGTACTGGTCAGCCAAACAGACCACCTGGACATTCATCGAATGATAACTTTTTCTGTTCCTGTACACCTGCTCACTTTCACTGGGGGGAACCAAAGCCACATGAGTCCAATCAATGGCACCAATGATGTTGGGGATATGTCCAAGGGCATAGAAATCACCCTTCACTGTAGCCAAATCGCCCACCTCAGGGAAAACAATGTAGCTCCGCATGTATTTCATCAGGGCAGACAACACTCTGGACAAAACCTTAGAAAACATAGGCTGAGACATCCCTGATGATATGGCCACTGTTGTTTGGAATGATCCACTTGCCAAAAAATGGAGTACTGACAGAACCTGCACCAGAGGGGGAATCCCTGTGGGTTGGCGAATGGGGGACATCAGGTCTGGCTCCAGCTGGGCACACAGTTCCTGTATAGTGGCTCTGTCAAGCCTGTATGTCGGTATGACATGTCTTTCTTCCATTGTCGACAGGTCCACCAGCGGTCTGTACACGGGAGGATTCCTCCATGTCCTCGCAAGTCCCAACGGATGGTGCCTAGGAAGGACAACATGGAGCACAGAGTCAAGCAACCCACAGGTACGTAACGACAGCTTGCACAGTACACGATTCGCTATGCATTGAATGGCTTGTATGATTGGCAATGCAAGGCCTAGGCCTGTGTGACGCTGTAGAAATTAAGCCATGTGGGCCCTTGAAATGGCAGCTGCCTGACCTGTGAAGTGTGACAATGGTATGTGAGGTCAATGCGCTGGCGTGGCACACCGTGGCGGTAGGCAGTCGAAGACCGCGGCGCAAAGCAGCATTGGTTAACATTGAACCCTATGGGTCTCAGGAGCCAATGACGATGTGCACCGGTGGACGCGGTACGCACCGCCGCGGGCGTGACCGCCATTTTCTATCTGCTTAATCACTCGAGACCTGATCATCCACAGGAGAGGACCTATACTGCAAGTGCTGCTGTGAACTCGGTCTGGAAGAGACAATGGCTGCTGCGACTGGGGAAAGAGCCCCTGCCTTCACATCTGAGGAATTGGATAAACTTGTTGATGGGGTCCTCCCCCAGTATGCGCTACTCTACGGTCCTCCAGACCAACAGGTAAGTACACTGGGAGCACGTAGTATGGGCTATGCCTGTGTTGAGTGGGGTGGATGTAAGATGGTGGGGAGGGGAGCGAATGAGGAGTGCAACGCACGACAGATGAGAGCATGTGCCACATGGCAAGGTTGGGGAGGGGGGGCCGCGCACATCGACCATGCAGAAAAGTGATGATATTTATTTTTCAACCCTGTACATGTCACATAGGTCAGCGCCCATCAGAAGATCGACATTTGGCGTGCCATCGCCAACGACGTCCGGGCCCTGGGGGTCCACAACAGACAGGGCACCCACTGCCGCAAGAGGTGGGAGGACATCCGCTGCGGGAGCAGAAAGACCGCCGAGGCTCTGCTGGGGATGGCCTCCCAACGTAGGAGGGGTGCCAGTCGTTAATTGACCCCCCTGATGTCCCGGATCCTGGCGGTGGCCTACCCCGATTTGGATGGGCGCGTGAGGACATCACAGCAGACACAAGGGGGTGAGTCTCAGCACATTCTGCTATATCAGCGCACAGTGGAGGTGTCTGGGTGGTGGAGGAGGGCTGTAGCTATCTCTAGGCCAGGGCGGTTTCTGTAGGCCAGGCCCCTCCGTTAGGCATGGCCCTGTGCCCCCGCCCCCCACCTCTGTAGGGTGCTAAGTACAGCTATCCATGGCCCGGGCTCACCTATGTGTGCAGTTGTCCTCCATAGACTTGTAGGCCAAGTCACAATAATTCAGTAGTGTACCCCGAGTGCGCGGCGTAGTGCAGGGGGCTTCTGTGTCTTTCCTCTCTGCCAACGGTGCCGCCAATGCATGCACTCAACATGTCTTTCTTTCTTCTCCCCCCCCTTTTTTTTGGTTTTCCTGTTCACGTGTGCATTAGCATCATCAGGCGGAGGAGAAGTGGCATCGGCGCACGAGGGAGCTGCATCTCACATGGCCCCGGAGGGCCCTGCAACCGACTCCGAGTTCACCAGTGAGACGGAGGGCGAGGGGAGCACCACAACGGGGACCCATGGAGACGTCAGCGACACCGACACGTCCTCGGAAGGGAGCTCCCTTGTGGTGGTGGCAACATGCGTGCCCACCGCAACAATAGGTACAGCTGCCACCCAGCGCACCAGCTCCGCCCTCCCAGCAGCCCCTCAGCGTGCGCCCCGTGCCCGCTCGGCCAGGAAGCCGGGCATCTCCTTCGCCCCAGGCACCTCAGGCCCTGCCCCAGTTACCCCTGCTGCCCTCAGTGCGGAGATCATTGACCATCTCCAGACGCTCATTGTTGGGCAGTCTACCCTTTTGAATGCCATCCAGGGGGTGGAAAGGGAGGTGCATCGGAGCAATGCATACCTGGAGGGTATTCATTCGGGTCAGGCTGCCCATCAGCGATCGTTCAACGCTCTGGCCTCAGCACTGACGGCAGCCATTGTCCCTGTCTCCAGCCTCCCTCCTCCAACTCCCTCCACCCAGTCCCACTCCCCTGTTCCTCTGCCTATCCCAGACACACCTACAGACCAGCCTGCACACACATCAACAGCCAAGGGCAGCTCATCCAGACATAAGCACCACAGATCACACAAGCATTCACACAAGCAACATCCACATGCAGACATGCCAACAGCCACTGCCTCCTCTGTGTCCCCCTCCTCCTCGTCTCCCTCCTCCCTCCCTGTGACGTCTCCACTCACACATGCATGCACAACATCATCAGCCACTACGTCCATCACCAGTACACCCACCAGAACACTCCGCACACGTGCAGTCACCACCCCCACTGCCATTTACACGTCCCCTGTGTCCTCTCCCAGTGTGTCTGTCACCCCCTCTTCCCATCCACACAAACGCAGGCAGCCACCCACCCAACAGCCATCCACCTCACGACAGCCTCCGTCACAAGCACCTGCACCCAAAGACAGCACACTTGACTCTCCTACAACCACATCCTCTTCCTCCACTCCCATACCCACTGCACCTACCCTTCCCATTGCTCCTAAAAAGTTTTTCCTCTCCAAAATTAACCTCTTTGCATCACCTGACCCACCCCCTCCATCTCGTAAGAGTCCAAACAGCACCTCAGCCACCACAAGCCCTGCACCTACTAGGACCATAGTTCAGGGCTATTGGAGTCCACCAGCTCCTAGGGCCGGAACATCGGCCAGCAGCAAGGGGACAGCCTGCCCACCCCCTGGGAAAAGAACCAAAAAAGGGAAGGGCCGGCGCGACAGGCCTGAGACGGCTGCCCCCAAGGACACTACCCTTGCACCGTCACCTGGCACATCCACAAAGGGAGGCAAGGGCCCCAGAGATTCGGCGAAGGAGGGCAAGGGCAGCAGGGCGGACAAGTCCGGCAGCAGGCGAGCTGCCCAGGAGGGCCCCACCAGCCCCATTTCGGGTGTGACGGAGGACACCCACGGGCCCAGGACTCCAGCACAGGAGGGCCCCGCTTGCGAAAGGTTGGATGGCGACTGAGCGGGAATTATTGACCAGATCTGGTTCCCTAGGAACACAAGACAAGCACCGCTGAACAGGGCCCCGCCGTGACAAGCACCGCTGAACAGGGCCCCGCCGTAACAAGCACCGCTGAACAGGGCCCGCCGTGACAAGCACCGCTGAACAGGTCCCGCCAAGACAAGCACCGCTGAACAGAGCCCCGCCGTGACAAGCACCGCTGAAGAGGGCCCCGCCGTGACAAGCACCGCTGAACAGGGCCCGCCGTGACAAGCACCGCTGAACAGGGCCACGCCAAGACAAGCACCGCTGAACAGGGCCCCACCAAGACAAGCACCGCTGAACAGGGCCCCGCCGTGACAAGCACCGCTGAACAGGGCCCGGACGTGACAAGCACCACTGAACAGGGCCCCGCCAAGACAAGCACCGCTGAACAGGGCCCCGCCAAGACAAGCACCGCTGAACAGGGCCCCACCGTGACAAGCACCGCTGAACAGGGCCCCACCAAGACAAGCACTGCTGAACAGGGCCCCGCCAAGACAAGCACCGCTGAACAGGGCCCTTCCTGTCAAGTACCGCTCCGCTGGGCACCGCCGTCTCTGAACTGCTCCGCTGGGCCCTTCCTGTCAAGCACCGCTCCGCTGGGCCCTTCCTGTCAAGCACCGCTCCGCTGGGACCTTCATCTCAAGCACCGCTCCGCTGGGCCCTTCATCTCAGGCACCGCTCCGCTGGGCCCTTCCTGTCAAGCACCGCTCCACTGGGCCCTTCATCTCAAACACCGCTCCGCTGGGCCCTTCCTGTCAAGCACCGCTCCACTGGGCCCTTCATCTCAAGCACCGCTCCGCTGGGCCCTTCCTGTCAAGCACCGCTCCGCTGGGCCCTTCATCTCAGGCACCGCTCCGCTGGGCCCTTCCTGTCAAGCACTGCTCCGCTGGGCCCTTCATCTCAAGCACTGCTCCGCTGGGCACCGCCGTCTCTGAACTGCTCCGCTGGGCCCTTCCTGTCAAGCGCCGCTCCGCTGGGCCCTTCCTGTCAAGCACCGCTCCGCTGGGCCCTTCCTGTCAAGCACCGCTCCGCTGGGACCTTCATCTCAAGCACCGCTCCGCTGGGCCCTTCCTGTCAAGCACCGCTCAGCTGGGCCCTTCATCTCAAGCACCGCTCCGCTGGGCCCTTCCTGTCAAGCACCGCTCCGCTGGGCCCTTCATCTCAAGCACCGCTCCGCTGGGCACCGCCGTCTCTGAACTGCTCCGCTGGGCGCTTCATCTCAAGCACCGCTCCGCTGGGCACCGCCGTCTCTGAACTGCTCCGCTGGGCCCTTCCTGTCAAGCACCGCGCCGCTGGGCCCTTCCTGTCAAGCACCGCTCCGCTGGGCCCTTCCTGTCAAGCACCGCTCCGCTGGGCCCTTCCTGTTAAGCACCGCTCCGCTGGGCCCTTCATCTTAGGCACCGCTCCGCTGGGCCCTTCCTGTCAAGCACCGCTCCGCTGGGCCCTTCCTGTCAAGCACCGCTCCGCTGGGCCCTTCCTGTCAAGCACCGCTCCGCTGGGACCTTCATCTCAAGCACCGCTCCGCTGGGCCCTTCCTGTCAAGCACTGCTCCGCTGGGCCCTTCATCTCAAGCACCGCTCCGCTGAGCCCTTCCTGTCAAGCACCGCTCCGCTGGGCCCTTCATCTCAAGCACCGCACCGCTGGGCACTGCCGTCTCTGAACTGCTCCGCTGGGCCCTTCATCTCAAACACCGCTCCGCTGGGCACCGCCGTCTCTGAACTGCTCCGCTGGGCCCTTCCTGTCAAGCACCGCACCGCTGGGCCCTTCATCTCAAGCACCGCTGGCCCATTGGCAGGGCCGGATCTGTGTCAGGCAGGGCTTCACGAAGCACTCTGGCCAACATGCCTCCTCCATAACCAGTGGAGTCTGTAATCCACCTGATGGACTGTGGCTTTGTACTTCCCATGATGTGACAGTGGTCAACCCACCCACTGTAGAGACTTGAGAGACTGTGGCTTTGCACTCCCCAGGATGGTACAGTGGGCAATCCACCCACTGTAGAGACTTGAGAGACTGTGGCTTTGCACTCCCCAGGATGGTACAGTGGGCATGGAGGCCCCTCGTGGATCTAGCGTCGTGGACTCATGTGGCTGAGGTGCCCCCCCTTCCCTTCCCCCTGAGGTGCCTGTAGTTTTATTATCTGATGCCCCAGCAGTGTTCTCTCCAATGGAATCGGGTCTCGTGTGTGGGCTTTGCCCATGTGTTTATGCACATTGGCCCACGAACAATGGAAGGTAGCCAATATGTGCCGGACTTTTGGGCTATGTATATATTGTTAATGTTGTAATATATTTTATTTAGATATTTCATATTTCACTTGACTTCAAATATGCTATAATATACTTCAATTTTAACATCAATTTATTTTGTCTTTGCATTCTTCCAGGGGGTTTGGGGGGTGTCACTCTGACTTGTTGCTCTGCATTGGTGTGTAGGGATTTGGGGGGGGTGGGGGGTGGGTGTGTCGCGTATGTGTGTGCCCGTAACCTTTTCTCCTCCCCCCTCCCCTGTGTCGTAGGTGCAGTACTCACCGTTGTCGTCTGCGCCGCCATTCGTGCTCCTGATAGAGGAGCAGGTAGACAATAGCTGGTAAGATGTTTAATTCGGGTTCCATGCTGTCCAGATTCCTCGTGGAGTGTATAGAGGTGAGCGTTTTCCCGTTCGTAGTCTGTTTCCGCCGTGTTTTTATCGGCGGGGCTCCCGCACCGGAAAAGGTGGCGGATTGGTGGGTCATGATAGGGTGGGCGGTACATTGTCTGCCGCCTGTCTGTTGGTGGTGACCGCCGCGCTGTTTGTTTGTCCCGCCTTGGCGGTCAGAGTGTTAAAGTGGCGGGCTGTGTTGGCGGTTCCCGCCAGGGTCAGAATTCCATTTTTTTTACCGCCTGCCTGTTGGCGGGTTGGCCTCCGCTTTAACACCGACCGCCAGGGTTGGAATGACCCCCACAGTAACATCATAAATTGAAGGCTTACACCTACAGCCATCAATAAAGTTACTGTTTTTTTTAAGATTACTAAAATCCCACCTTCCACTTTCAAAAATCTATGGCTTTTTATGTGTACTCGTAAGCCACCTGAGCGAAATATTCCTGTTTACTTATAGGGTTAGAATGTAAATGCACCTTCATGTGCATTACCTTTTATTTTGGACAGAGAAAATTAATTTCCATATGGAGAAATGCTGCATCTATACTACAAAAAATTGCGGCAGAGTTGGGGATTTTTTATACTGAACCTGCACACTTTATCACAAATTCAGAGACAGATATAAGAAAAGTGGAGCTTCACTCAGTGCAGTGCCACTTTCCGCGCGCCCCCTAGTGCCCCCTACCACCACCATGTGTGTGCCGTATTTTAAATACAGCGCACCATGGGGCAGGGTAGGGGGCAATAGCATCAAAATGTATGACTGTATTGATGTACTCTTCAGGGTTAGCGTCAAAATGTTAGCGCTAACCATTAACAGTACATAGGGGCCAATTATAAATAATGCTGTGCCCCTTTTAACGCCTGCTCTTAGCAGGCATTAAAATGCCGGAAAAAATGGGGCAACTAAATATTTTAGATTTTTTGGCGCCATTTGTTTGGCCCCAATAATGGGGGAAGGGCCCCTTTCCATACATACTGCCAGGCACAGGCATATTGTAGCGCAAGGGGTTACAAAGTGTTGCAAATACATGAATTGCGTCACTTCTAAATCTAACACAACGATTTTGGCCTTCTTGGTCCACATTAGCAGAAAGAAAAATGGTGCCAATGTGGCGCAAGGAGGTGCTAGTCCCTCTTAAATCTGGGCCTCAGTTTGGGGACGAACTTGTCATTGTGTTAAAATCAAAAACATAACTAATTTCCAAATTGAGCATCCTCCAGGTTTTTCACCACCATAGTCTTGCAAGGTAAAACCTGGCACAAATCGAGCATGCAAAAAACATACTTGCTCTTTGTGAAACTCATAATGGAGAATAAGATGTGCTCATAAAGCCTTATCTCCATTTCAAAATGCATAAATTGGTAAAGGGTGTAAAACCACAACAAAAAATACAGAGCCCTGTGAAAAAAATATTTATTGTGGTCGCATTTTATTTCTGGAATGCCACACAAAGGCCCTGATTTAAGAAAAGTGGTACTTCATGTCATGAAGCATCGCTTTTCTTGCTGCCCATTGTGCCCCACTAACGCCACCATTTGTGTGCCATATTTAACATATGGCACACCATGGTGCAGATTAGGGACAATAGCATTGTAATTTTTGATGCTATTGTACTTTGAAGGATTAGCTCTAAAAATGTTGGCGCTAATTCTGCAAAGTACATAGAGGCCCATTAAAAATAATGATGTGCCTCGTTTTAACTCTTGCTCTGTGCAGGCGTTAAAATTGCCGCTAAAAATGGTGCAGTGGAATCTCAGATATTCCACAGCGCCATTTTTGTGGGCTCCCTAATGGCCCCTCCTTGCATACATTATGCCTGGCTCAGGTACAATGTGGCGCAAGGGTTTACAAAGTGGAGCACCGCGTGCATTGCACCACTTTGTAAATATGGCGCAGCATTTTTGCCACACTGTCACCACATTACCATAAATAAAATGATGCTAATGTGGCGATAGTTGGTGCTAGGCCCTTCTTAGATTTGGACCTAATTATTTGACCCTCATAATTGATGCCTAAGTGTGACTATCCACGAAAGTATACAAAAAGTGATGGATGAAATGCATGAATTAATCTCAGCCACTGGTAACTACTGAAGGCCACATCCTAGTCCATTACTATTCTGCACACCATGGCACCTCATTTTAGACCCAGCCATATGCAAATCATTCTTTACCCTGCTCCAGTGGGAACAGTCCAGCCCAAAGTGCCAAGTCTGGTCCTCCCTGAACTGGAACACAAGCAATCCAGGACCGGTTTCGCCCTAGTTAGTGCTCATCAGCCAGTTATGACTTGGTTCCAGTGACACAGTGTGCATGGGACCCATGTCTGGGCATACCTCTCCCACTTAGGGCGACACACAAAAGTTGATGGATGGAATGCTTGAATTAATGTCAGCCACTGGTAATTACTGGGTTTGAGCAGGAATATGATTCTGCTCACAGAGTTGGCAGAATTTTGGAGCTCTGAGCTATGCATGTAATGCAGAGTTACCATTAAATTCTGTCACCTGGCACTTGGCAGAATTATTTTTTTTGCTGCATGTGCAAGACTTGTTTTAGCACACGCAGGCAAGTGCAACAAGATTTGCCGGCTGCGAATGGTTATCACCAACTTGAATTTGGTGGCAACTGTAAATGTTTTGTGACTGCATTCGCGGTCACAAAACATTCCTACATGCCAGTGCGATTCTGTTTTAGGAAGGGACACCCTTGACATACCCCTTCCTAAAACCGAATAGGAAAAGCAAAATGTGATTCAGTAAATAAGTTACTAAGTCACATTTTGTTTTTGTACATGGCAAAATGCATTTTTCTGGTCACAAATGGCCTGATGGGACATTTGTGACCGGTAAAATGATTTGTACATCTGGCCCATAGACTGTACTATGAATAATTAAAACTACAAAAATGACACTTTTCACTAAATGTTTTTCTTGCTTGTTTGCTTTTAGGTGCACAAGAGACATCACCCACAGAGTACTGCCAGACAGAAGGTCGGCATGAAGTGATGTGACCTCAGCATGAGTCCTCAAGTCTCTTCCGGTTGTGCAGTTAGGTGTCACTGCCAACTGACAGAGGTTGAAGATGGCCCCAAAGAAAGGTTCTGCCAAGAAAGTGGCCAGTGAGGAGATGAAGAAGAAGCAGATTTCCACCCCTGGTGTGCTGCCCGAAAACTTTTTCAGGAAATGTGTGCCTGCCACACCATCCTCCAGCCAGCAAGAAGGGAGTAGCACTCCCACATCAACGGCACCACCCCATCCTGAGTCCAAAGCTGTGCCTCTCAGTGAGCCTGCAGTCATGGCGACAAGAAGTGAATCTGAACTGGAGTTGTCTCAGTCACAAATTAGTACCCATTCATTGCAGGAAACTGAGCAAAGTGAACAACAGGACCCCCAGCCAGCAATAGTAGATCTTCCTGAAGTAGGAGTAGAACAAGAAGTTGAGCATCCTGCTGCGCAAGATGTATCTCTTCTTGAACCATTGGCTTCCAGATCTCCAGAAAGAAAAAGGAAGGGTACTCCACCATCTTCTCCAAGCCCTCCTTCTGATAATCTGGACATTGATTGGACCCCAGCTGAGTCTGAGTCCCGCAACAACAGACAAGGGAAAAGGAAGTTCCTGAAAGCCTTAGAATTATGGAAGGATAGAAGTGGAACAAGCCTGTCATTGTCATGGAATCTGGCTCAGAGGGCACCAACTTTATCCCTGTTATTCAACCTACATTGAGAGATGTGGCACTGGTACCACTACCACCACCGCCAGCCTTCATATTTGTAAGGCCCCCTGCTGAAACCTGCATCTACCACTATCTCAGTCGAAGTGCGCACTGCAGAGAGGCAATTGTCGACACATCCACCTATCTCCAGTTCTTTGGGCACTGGTAGTGGCAATAGTGCCCCACTAACAAAGTTCTCCTGCCCAGTCTGGGACTTCTTCATTAGTAGCAAGGAGGAGGATAACATTGCAATATGCTTCATTTGCCACACGATTATTCATCAAGATAAGTCTGGTTCACACTATGGTAGTGGAGGCCAAGTGACCCATATGAAAAAACATCACACAATCCAGTGAGAAGAGCACCCTAAAAAAGTTGCTGCAGTTGGTGTTGATGATGAGTGAGTGAAATCAGCTAAGATTACAGTGAGAGCTGAAGGTGATGAGCAAGAAGAGGGTGACAGCTTTACTCTAAACAACCCTGTCCCCAGCAGTGCTTAAGCAACCTCGAAATTGTACAAGAGTCGAAAGGAGACACCACAACATACAGTGACTGCCCCAAGACACACATTAATTCTATCACCTCCTTGTTCCCTGGATTCACCTGTGCCAGTGACACCAAAAAAGATAACAATCCAGGCTACTATTACAGGCATGTGTAGGTAGGGCAGTGCTGTTGTCTCACAGCAGCCAACACCAGCAACAAGAAAACTGGCAACGACAGCAACAGAAGAATCAGACCCAACCTCTGTAATGTCTTGGTGTCAAGTGGCAGGGCTTAAGTCAAATGCAGAGTTAACAGTAAAAGAGGCCAAGCAAGTGGCAGCACCAAAGACCATTAAAAGTATGTTTCAGGACTAGCTGGATGACCTTAAAGAGGTCTACATGGATCAAAACCCATTGATCTATAGGTATGGGAAGATGTGGGAAGATAAAGTATCTGGCTTGTCTGGTGGCCAGTGTGTCTGCTACGCATGTTTTCCGTGTAGCTGGGGCAGTTGTCACTGTCAGAAGAACCAGGCTCTCAGCACAAAACATAGAGAGATCGATTGTGACTAAAATGAACCAACACTTCATACCACACAATTCCACTGTTCCTGAAACACCACAGGCATAGGAGGGAGATGAGGGCAATTGGTCAGACTAAAGTGCATTATCTGGCCAATGTCTGGGTGAACTCCCCTGAGTTTGAGGATGACTTTTACTTCCCTGACTGATTAGGCCACCATAGAACTTTTCGGATAACTGTTGAACTTCTTTGCCAGAAAAGAATTGATGTAGCTAGAGGAACATAATATATTTTGTTTGTGTCTGATTTTTGCAGCCCACCATTTAAGGCACATGTATGGCCTGATTTGAGTTGGATCAGTGTGCGGTGAAGAAGCCTCCCCAATCCCTTCAAGGACATTAAAGACAATGCCTGCCTTCGCCCCATGCCTATCCTTCTTTATTTTATATTCCCTAGCAGGGATGCTCCAGTTAAGATTATTTCATTTACAGGGCTGCCACATTGTCAATATGTTGCTTCCAACAAAGAAGGAAATCCAATTGTGTACCTTCACGCTTGGATTGGAACAGGTTTTGAGTGATGATCGATGATTCATGTGGTGGCAGACAGTGAGGGAGGGTTTTCAACTAGTACTTTGTAAACTTGATTTTAACCATTTGCAATGTTTGGGGGCTTATGGGTGATTTTGCCTGAAGGTGATTGGCCCTTTCACACTTAACTAGATTTACATGTATGGTCCACTCCTTGCTGTATTTTTTCTCTGGTTCTTCAGAGACCAGACCAGTCCGATTAGTTACCCAACACAAATCTGCACATAATGCTCAAATTGTTTTGTTCTTCTTGTTTGTCAACAGCAGTGCACTACAAGTCTATTTCCCTCAATCTCATTTAGGTTGGGAGTAGAACAAATTTGTTACTCAGAGTACGGACTTAGAATGGGATTACCTCAACAGCCAGAAAAAGGAAGTTTTCTACTTCAAAGAGAAACCTAACAACATGATAATGACTGTAAGAGGCCTACCCAGCCTTGTGGATTGGAACGAGATGCATTGATTAGGGAAATGCTAGGTAGTGTGCTGGCTCAAAAAAACATCAAACACCTCTTATTTGTAGTTGTGGTCGGGGGGATGTAACTAGAGACAGACATCAGCATCACATGATGGATGGACTTGGCTAAATGCTATGACAATTGTGAGATTGATCAGGCAGGTACATGAAGCTACTTGTCTGGGATTGATTGTAAAATCTCTCTCACTTCACACTCTTAATCATGATGACCTATGTGTGATTGAGTGCAGCAGTCTATGTTCTTGCTCTGCCCCTTGGTCCACTCCTCATGAAGCTTACATTCAGTCCTTCACCTTGACTCTACAAAATTGCTACTGTTTTATACTCCACAGGCATTCTCTTCCCTGCACAAAAGGAAAAAACTCCACAGCGCTCCTGCTTACCTTACCATTTCAGCTGGGCACCCGAGACAGACATTCAGGACATTCTGAGAAGGAAGCAGTTATACAGTATTATTTTAGTTTTAACAATCATAATTTTTAGAACTATGTGGGTTCCATCACTCCTCCTTCCTTTGTAGGCTTTAAACCTAGATGGGACTGAAGGACTGTTTGTTATGCATTTAGCTGAACTGTCATTCCTTCATTTCCTTCCACAACAGATTTCATGCTGATGATGTGCGGATCATCGCCATGATGAATATTGTTGTTGTTGTTTTTCTCTTTGTCACACCTTTCCAAAACTCCCTTTTCCCATTTGTTCCTCAAATTCCTAACCCTCTTCCTCCAGGATGTGTGATTTTTTGAGGTGTGCCTAAATTTACACCATAAACGGATCACACATTTTGTGGGGATGTGTGGTAAGTAACACAAACTCACTGTGGGATTTTCTAGTACCTGAGCAATAGCCCACACCAGCCCTAGTTACCAATCCACACATTAAAGGGGTCAACAATTTAGATATATATAACATCATTTGTTAATATCATCATTCAGGCCTTGCGTTGCATTAACGCTTAATCTTGTCCATTCTAGTCCTGAGCCCAATTCTCCTGGCTCAAGGGTTTTGTAAGTATAATTAAATACTAGCTCCCCATTGCTCAGAAGTTACTACTATTGCTAGTTTTTAATATAAGATCAGGTCTTTGTGTCAAGGTGGTAGTCTAGTTTCAGTCTTTGCAAAGTTGTGATATAAATAAATACCCACCAACTCTGAGTTTTCTATCAATCTAGTTGCCAGTGATGAATAACCCTTCTGATTATTCCTAGAGTTGAAGTTCACCTAGGTGGGAGCGGCATTTGCATGCACTGATCAATGAGCCCAAATGAATAGCACTTCCCCTTTGTCCCACCAGTAGTAATTGCAAGAAAGTGATCTGCCCACACTATGAACACCCACTGCTCAAGGGTGTGCCACACAACCAACAATGTCGTAGAACACAGATGGTGGTATACCAATAAAGAGTAACAATGCAAAACATCTAATCACAATGTAGACTGTTCAAGATTGTCTTTATTTTACTTTCATGAAAGCCATGTAAATCTAAACGTTACAGCCAAAAACAAAGCCGGGCTTTGAACAGTCTACGTTTTGATGTCACTTTTTGCATTGCTACTCTCTATTGGTGCACCACTATATGGGTGCTCCTAGGTGGAAGGAGGTGGCACATCACTGGCAATGTCTTCCCTGTTAGCGCACTAGGCTGCTACTACTACTACTACACCTATCATTAAGAAGGCACATTGGGAAACCCTTCAGTAAGGGTTTGGAACATTGAGAGCGATGGCAGCCATTGCTTCATTTATTAGGGTAAGAGAATTATAGTGTAAAGCGAATTAGTTCCACTAGTAACTAACTTCTACAGAAGTTTAAGATGGTGTCTATCTAGGTTTTTGGAGGTAATATAGACAATGGCATACCCCCTCAGTGGCCAATATAGTTACAGATGGTAATGGGACAAGGGTATAACTAACAGGTATACACTTTGATATGCAGATTAAAAAAAGCAGGCTGGTCTATTACAATAATATCCTTTTAGTTTATCCTAAAGACATATTAGAAGCCCTCCCTCTCTGCCCACAATAGATCCACCCCTTTCCCTAAACAACCCTGTTCCCAACCAAGTCCAAAATATCCAAAGAAAAGTTCAACATCCTGATCCCTTCTTAATTCCCATCCTCATGACCCTCAACAAGTCCCTACCCCCAAATCAAAAATTCAAAAAGGGCATCAGAGGGCTTAATCTAGGTGGGCTTGAAGGCTTGGCACCTCCTGGTGAATGCCTGCCATCTCCTTGTGACGCAGCCCCAGCTCTCGTAGCATGCACCATTGGAGGCGGTTTTGGTAGGAGGGGGTTGCAGTGGAGGAATGGGAGGATCTGTGCTGCTAGTGGTGCAGGGAATGTTGTGGCTGGGATGGAGGCACTGGTGGCTGACTGGAGGTACTGGGGCTGGGGGCAGGTGCTTCTGCCTTGTCTTCCAGAGCCACCAGTTGGCGATCCATTCATTGCCTCTACAGCTGGGCTGCTATCTCCCGCCGAGATGCTAGACAAGCAGGAGTAGCTATATCAAGAAAGAAAAATAAATAAAGACAAATTGCAAATAATGCTCATTGCACTTGTATAGTTAATGGTACAGTAGTAAGCCACTGCATTGCTGGTCTCTTAGGGCCATTGCAATTTTTGTTGTGATTAGTGTCAGGGAGACCAGATCCTCAGGGTCTGCGCACGTTCCCAACATGTCCACCACTAGACAGCTCCAAGACTCTGATAGATAAATCACAGAGACTGAGAGAGTCCAAGCGGGGGAAAAGAGGAATAGGATGGGAACAGCTGGGAAGGAGACCTGTAGGAAACAAAAGGTTAAAACACACAATTTCAAGATTATATCACATTGACATTTATTAGACTATGATTCTAAGCATTGTCATACAGTAACCTTGGATAACTTAAGAAATAACTAGGCCTCAAGACTTCTGGTTACATGAGAAGGAATCAAGAATGATTAATACAACTTCTCTATGAAACTTTTCATGAAATGTTACACATTGACTAGGAATATAAGAACCTTCTAGAATTATGGGGGTCATTCCGACCTCGGCCGTAAAAAGCGCTTACCGCCGGTCAGAAGACCGCAATAACACCGCCGCGGTCACGGTAAACTGCCACGGTCATTCTGACCCGCAACTGGCAAACGGCCAAAAACCCGACACCAACAAAAGTCCGCCACACCAAAGGTCAGCGGGAAACTGGCGATGACCAAACCTCCACCGTCACGCCAACAGAAATACGCCCATACCATTCCGACCCACAAATCCCCGCAGCGGTCTTTCATCCGCGGTATTCCATTGGCGGTACACACCGCCGCGCTCATCACCCACATCACCCACAAACCCCCACTCCTAGAGATTCGTGAACACGCACAGAGAAAGGAGACCCGAGCACCCAGACGGGCAATTCACTGTCACCCAGCAATATTACCACGCACTTCAAACTACACACCAATACACATCACCACACTTAGCACCACACAATCCACCCCACACATCACCCACACCACCCCATGGCACCGCAAAGACACCCCAGGTTTTCTGAGGCTGAACTCAGGGTCATGGTGGAGGAAATTGTACGGGTAGAGCCACAGCTCTTCGGGACACAGGTGCAGCACACCACCATTGACAGGAAGATGGAGCTTTGAAGCAGAATAGTGGACAGGGTCAACGCTGTGGGACAGCACCCAAGAAATCGGGACGACATCAGGAAGCGGTGGAACGACCTACGGGGGAAGGTGCGTTCCATGGTATCCAGGCACAACATCGCGGTGCAGCGGACTGGCGGAGGACCCCCAGCTCCTCCCCCAGAATTTACAACATGGGAGGAGCAGGTCTTGGCGATCCTGCATCCTGAGGGCCTCGCAGGAGTAGGCGGAGGAATGGACTCTGGTAAGTAAAATCTTAACTACTTCATCCCCCCCACCCCACCAGCACGCCAACTCATACCCCCACCCTCACCCCCACCCCCATCACACCTACTCCTTGCAAATGTCTCACCCTCACAACCCACCCATCCCAACACCAAGCCCTGCATGCGACCACAAAGCATGGACACCCATCACCTAAGCATGCCCACTGCACATACCCATCCCCCCCCCCAAACCACCGTCACAAAAGCCCCCACACAGGAATGCAAGCACAGGGGTACACGGGCACCCACCCATTGCACGCTATGGCACACACAGAAGCAATAATCATACTGCAGGACCCGAACGCCACGTCACCGCGCAGGAGGGGCCACAAATGTCCACTCCACCCCCAGAAGAGGCCCACAGTGATGACAGCAGCTCTGTCTCCCTGGATATAGATGACCAGCCCAGCCCATCAGGGACCTCTGGACAGTCGGTTCCCCTCAGGCAGCCACAGGCCACAGCAGACCTTCCCCCCTCTGGGAACACCAGCACAGCACCCACACAGCGGGCCCATATCTCTGTCCCCAGGACACGTCAATCAGCGGTGTGTCCACCACTACAGGGCACCCAGGTTAACCCACCACCCCAACAACAACAGGGACCTGGGGGCAGTGGTAGTGGGCACACGGTCCAGGGGACAGAGACCCAGGGAAACAGGGGAACTGGGAGGGCTGCTGTGCGACAGGGGGGGACAGGCCCAGGGAACCCACTCTCCACGAGGCCCTCTCCTCCATCATGGGAGCATACCACCACTCACAGGAGACGATGGCAACGGTCCTGGCCAGGTTTCAGGAGATCCAGCTTCTGCAGGAGCAACAGTATATGGGGTTCAGGGAAGAACTAAGAAACATCAGATCCGCCATGGGCACCATCGTAGTGGCTCTGAATCTGGTAGTCACCACATTGTTGCACCACAAAGGGCCCCTGACACTAGCATGGACCAAGAACTGCCTACCACCTCCGCTGGCGCTAATGGACAGGAGGCCCCGACACAAGACCAACAGGCCACCAGAACCCCACCCCCTGCAGAAGGAGAACCACCCCGCAAGCGGGCCCTGAGATCCAGGAACAAGACAGAGTAAGATGCCAAGACCCCAGCCAGGAAAGGATACCTCAATGATTGTCATCCCACTGTCCCACATTGACACCCTGTCCAACCTTACACTGCCCCTGCTCCACTTTCCACAGGCATCTGGACAATGCACCTGTGATACTGATAGTCTGGACTCTGCCATGGACAATCCTCCACCATCACACCTCAACGATTTGCAACCACCCACCAATTTAGAGCACTGTAATAAACACACTTATTGCATAAAACAATCTGGAGTCTTTCTGTGATTTTGTACAAATGTATTAGACATTACCGTGCCAAATGGCATATTCACATTGTGATGCCAACATACCACTGTCACACAGCTGTAGTCCATGGGGAAATAAAGCAGATGTCACGCAGTGGGGCCCACATCTCTGAAATCGGAAGGGAAAGTCACAACTCAGATACCATACACTGGGGGAAAAGGTCAGACAGTAGAGAGGTAGTAGGGGTTAAGTATATGTAATATGCCGGTGTGGATTCTTACCTGTGTGTCATTGGAAATACTGCTGTATTACTGTGTTCCTGTTCTCTATGTCGTCCTCTTCGCCTTCCTCCTCTTCACTCTCCACAGGCTCCACAGCTGCTACAACACCACCATCTGGACCATCCTCCTGCAGAAAAGGCACCTGGCGTCGCAAAGCCAGGTTGTGAAGCATACAGCAGGCCACGATGATCTGGCACACCTTCTTTGGAGAGTACATTAGGGATCCACCAGTCATATGGAGGCACCTAAACCTGGCCTTCAGGAGGCCGAAGGTCCGCTCGATCACCCTCCTAGTACGGCCATGGGCCTCATTGTACCGTTCCTCTGCCCTTGTCCTGGGATTCCTCACTGGGGCTCAGTAGCCATGACAGGTTGGGGTAACCCGAGTCACCAATTAGCCACACACGGTGCCTCTGAAGTTGACCCATCACGTAAGGGATGCTGCTATTCCGCATGATGTACGTGTCATGCACTGACCCAGGGAACTTGGCATTAACATGGGAGATGTACTGGTCAGCCAAACAGACCATCTGGACATTCATGGAATGATAACTCTTCCTGTTCCTGTACACCTGTTCACTCCTGCTGGGGGGGACCAAAGCAACATGTGTCCCATCAATGGCACCAATGATGTTGGGTATATGTCCAAGGGCATATAAATCACCCTTCACTGTAGCCAAATCCCCCACCTCAGGGAAGACGATGTAGCTCCACATGTGTTTGAGCAGGGCAGACAACACTCTGGACAACACCTTGGAAAACGTGGGCTGGGACATCCCTGATGATATGGCCACTGTTGTTTGAAATGACCCACTTGCTAGGAAATGGAGTACTGACAGCACCTGCACTAGAGGGGGGATCCCTGTGGGTTGGCGGATTGGTGACATCAGGTCTGGCTCCAGCTGGGCACACAGTTCCTGTATAGTGGCTCGGTCAAGCCTGTATGTCAGTATGACATGTCTTTCCTCCATTGTCGACAGGTCCACCAGCGGCCTGTACACAGGAAGATTTCTCCATCTCCTCGCATGTCCCAGCGGACGGTGCCTATGAAGGACAACAGCGAGCACAGAGTCAATCAACCCACAGGTACGTAACCACAGCTTGCACATAACACGATTCCCAATGCATTGAATGGCTTGTATGAGTGTCGATGCAAGGCCTAGGTATGTGTGACGCAGTAGTAATTAAGGCATGTGGGCCCTTGAAATGGCGGCTGCCTGACCTGTGAGGTGCGACAATGGGATGTGAGGTCAATGCGCTGGCGTGGCACACCGTGGCGGTAGGCGGTCGAAGACCGCGGCGCAATGCAGCATTGGTTAACATTGAACCCTATGGGTCTCAGAAGCCAATGACGATGTGCGCCGGCGGTCGCGGTACGCACCGCCGTGGTATGCACCGCCACGGGCGTGACCGCCATTTTCTATCTGCTTATTCACTCGATACCTGATCTTCGACAGGAGAGGACCTACACTGCAAGTGCTGCTGTGACCACGGTCTGGAAGAGACAATGGCTCATGCGACTGGGGAAAGGGCCCCTGCCTTCACTGCTCAGGAGTTGGAGAAACTCATGGATGGGGTCCTCCCCCAGTATGCGCTACTCTACGGTCCTCCAGACCAACAGGTAAGTACACTGGGACCATGCTTTGTGGCCAATGCCTGTGTAGAGTGGGGTGGATGAAAGATGGTGGTGAGGGGAGCGATTGAGGCATGCATCAAACGACAGATGAGAGCATATGCCACATGGCAAGGGTGGGGATGGGGGGGCCACTCACATCGAGCATGCAGAAGGTGATGATTATTCTTCTCTCCCTGTACATGTCACATAGGTCAGCCCCCACCAGAAAATCGATATTTGGCGTGCCATCGGCAAGGACGTCCGGACCCTGGGGGTCCACCACAGACGGGGCACCCACTGCCGGAAGAGATGGGAGGACATCCGACGCTGGAGCAGGAAGACGGCGGAGGCTCAGCTGGGGATGGTCTCCCAATGTGGGAGGGGTGCCAGTCGTACTTTGACCCCCCTGATGTCCTGGATCCTGGCGGTGGCCTACCCCGATTTGGATGGGCGCATGAGGACATCACACCAGACACAAGGGGGTGAGTACACTCAAATCCTGGTGACTTTGCGTGCAGTGGAGGTGTCTAGGTGGGGGAGGAGGGCTGTGGGTATCCCTAGGCCAGGGCGATATCTGTAGGCTAGGCCCCTCCGTAAGGCATGGCCCTGTGCCCCCGCCCCCCACCTCTGTAGGGTGCCAAGTACAGCAATTCATTGCCCTGTGTCATGTATGTGAGCAGAGGTCGCCCATAGGCTTGTAGGCCATGTCCCACGGATTGCGTAGTCGACCCCAAGTGCGCGGCGTAGTGCAGGGGGCTTCTGTGTCTGTCCTGTCCGCCAACGGTGTTGCCAATGCATACACTCAACATTTCTTTATTTGTCCCCACCCCCCTTTTTTGTTGTCTTCCTGTTCATTTGTGCATTAGCATCATCAGGCGGAGGAGAAGTGGCATCGGAGCACGAGGGAGCTGCATCTCACATGGCCATGGCGGGAAATGCAACTGAATTGGAATTCACCAGTGAGACGGAGGGCGAGGGGAGCTCCACAGCGGGGACTCGTGCGGATGTCAGTGACAGCGACTCGTGCTCTGAAGGGAGCTCCCTTGTGGTGGCGGCAACATCTGTGCCCCCTGCAACAACAGGTACAGCCGCCACCCAGCCCACCAGCACCGCCCTCCGAGCAGCCCCTCAGCGTTTGCCCCGTGCCCGCTCACCCAGGAAGGTGGGCATCTCCTTCACCCCAGGCACCTCAGGCCCTGCCCCAGTCACCCCTGCTGCCCTCAGTGAGGAGGTCATTGACCTCCTGAGGACGCTCATTGTTGGGCAGTCTACCCTTTTGAATGCCATCCAGGGTGTAGAAAGGGAGGTGCACCAGAGTAATGCATACCTGGAGGGCATTCATTCTGGTCAGGCTGCCCATCAGCGATCGTTCAACACTCTGGCCTCAGCACTGATGGCAGCAATTGTCCCTGTCTCTATCCTCCCCCCTCCAACTTCCTCCACCCATACCCAATCCCCTGTACCTCTGCCTATCCCAGACACACCATCAGACCAGCCTGCACACACCTCAACACCCAAGGGAAGCTCAGACAGACATAAGCACCACACATCACACAAGCATTCACACAAGCAACATCCACATGCAGATATACCAACACCCACTGCCTCCACTTTGTCCCCCTCCTCCTCGTCTCCCTCCTCCCTCCCTGTGACGTCTCCACTCACACCTGCATGCACAACATCTTCAGCCACTATGTCCATCACCAGCACACCCACCAGAACCCCCCGCACACGTGCAGTCACCACCCCCACTACCATTCACACGTCCCCTGTGTCCTCTCCCAGTGTGTCTGTCACCCCCTCTTCCAAGCTACACAAACGCAGGCAGCCACCCACCCAACAGCCATCCACCTCACAACAGCCTCCAGCCCAAGCACCTGCACCTGCACCCAAAGACACCAGACTTCAAACTCCTACAACCACAACCTCTTCCTCCACTCCCATACCTACTACACCTACCCGTCCATCTCTTCCTAAAATTCTTTTCCTATCAAAACTTGACCTCTTTCCAACAACTCCCCCACCCCGTCCATCTAATAGGACTCCAGTCAGCACCTCAACAACCACAAAAGCGGGCCCTGTGAAGACAGTCTGCCATGGACTGTGGAGTCCCCCACCCTCAAGGGCAGCCAGTTCAGTAGGGAGCCAAGGCACGGCCAGCCCACCCCCCCAAAAACATGCGAAGATTGTCAGTGGCCGGCGCGAGAGGCCTAAAACACCTGGGACCAAAATCCCTACCATGGCTCCGGCAGGGAGTGTGGTGCCAGCTGGCACACCGCCAAAGGTGGGGAAGGGCCACAGGCGAACAGGGAAGGCTGAGAAGGGCAGCACGCCCGACAAGACCGCCAGCAGCCCAGCTGTGCAGGAGGGCCCCGCACGCCCCATCCCAGGTGGGCAGGAGGACACCAACAGGCCTGGTACTGCAGCCCAGGAGGGCCCCACCAGCCCCATCCCAGGTGGGCAGGAAGGCGCAGCCAGCCACAGGTCAGGTGGCGAATGACCTCCACGCCATGGGCGGATCCGCTGAACTGGGCACTCATCCGAAGCACCGCTGAACTGGGCCCTTCATCTCAAGCACCGCTGAACTGGGCCCTTCATCTCAAGCACCGCTGAACAGGGCACCGCCGTCTCAAGCACCGCTGAACTTGGCACCGCCGTCTCAAGCACAGCTGAACAGGGCACCGCCG
Organism: Pleurodeles waltl; assembly: GCF_031143425.1. Lineage (NCBI taxonomy): Eukaryota > Metazoa > Chordata > Amphibia > Caudata > Salamandridae > Pleurodeles > Pleurodeles waltl. The sequence continues at coordinate 275,849,521 of NC_090444.1, read as the reverse complement.
TCTCAAGCACCGCTGAACAGGGCACTGCCGTCTCAAGCACCGCTGAACAGGGCACCGCCGTCTCAAGCACCGCTGCGCTGGGCCCTTCATCTCAAGCACCGCTGAACAGGGCACCGCCGTCTCAAGCACCGCTGAACAGGGCACCGCCGTCTCAAGCACCGCTGAACTGGGCACCGCCGTCTCAAGCACCGCTGAACTGGGCACCGCCGTCTCAAGCACCGCTGAACAGGGCACCGCCGTCTCAAGCACAGCTGAACAGGGCACCACCGTCTCAAGCACTGCTGAACAGGGCACCGCCGTCTCAAGCACCACTGAACAAGGCACCGCCGTCTCAAGCACCGCTGAACAGGGCACCGCCGTCTCAAGCACCGCTGCGCTGGGCCCTTCATCTCAAGCACCGCTGAACAGGGCACCGCCGTCTCAAGCACTGCTGAACAGGGCACCGCCGTCTCAAGCACCGCTGAACAGGGCACCGCGGTCTCAAGCACCACTGAACAGGGCACCGCTGTCTCAAGCACCGCTGAACTGGGCACCGCTGTCTCAAGCACCGCTGAACAGGGCACCGCCGTCTCAAGCACCGCTGAACAGGGCACCGCCGTCTCAAGCACCGCTGAACAGGGCACCGCCGTCTCAAGCACCGCTGCGCTGGGCCCTTCATCTCAAGCACCGCTGAACAGGGCACCGCCGTCTCAAGCACCGCTGAACAGGGCACCGCCGTCTCAAGCACCGCTGAAAAGGGCACCGCCATCTCAAGCACCGCTGAACAGGGCACCGCCGTCTCAAGCACCGCTGCGCTGGGCCCTTCATCTCAAGCACCGCTGAACAGGGCACCGCCGTCTCAAGCACCGCTAAACTGGGCACCGCTGTCTCAAGCACCGCTCGCCCATTGGCGGAAGGGGCAGGCCCGCATCTGTGTCGGGCAGGGCTGCACGAAGCACTCTGGGCACTAGTCCCCCTCCAGTACCAGTGGAGACTGTTATTGACATGAGAGACTGTGGCTTTGCACTCCCCAGGATGGCACAGTGGGCAACCCACCCACTGTAGAGACGTGAGAGACTGTGGCTTTGCACTCCCCAGGATGGCACAGTGGGCAACCCACCCATTTGTGAGACTTGAGAGACTGTGGCTTTGCACTCCCCAGGATGGAACAGTGGGCAACCCACCCACTGTAGAGACTTGAGAGACTGTGGCTTTGCACTCCCCAGGATTGAACAGTGGGCAACCCACCCACTGTAGAGACTTGAGAGACTGTGGCTTTGCACTCCCCAGGATGGAACAGTGGGCAACCCACCCACTGTAGAGGCTTGAGAGACTGTGGCTTTGCACTCCCCAGGATATAACAGTGGGCAACCCACCCACTGTAGAGACTTGAGAGACTGTGGCTTTGCACTCCCCAGGATGGAACATTGGCCATGGAGGCCCCTCGTGGATCTGGCGTCGTGGACTCTTCTGGCTGAGGTGCCCCCCCTTGCATTCCCCCTGAGGTGCCTGTATTTTTGGTATCTGATGCCCCTGCAGTGTTCTCTCCGTTGGAGTCAGGTATCCTGTGTGGGCTTTGTCCATGTGATTTGGGCCCAGTGGTCCACGGACAATGCCTGATACAAATATCGGACTGGACAATTTATGTATATAAAAGTTTTTGATGTGTGATATATTTTAAAGCCAGTCATACAATATATTCCAATGTTTATAATCATTTCCTTTTTCAATCATTTTTTTCCACCCCCCTCCCCTGTGTCGTAGGTGCAGTACTCACCGTTGTCTTCTGCGCCGGCGTTCGTGCTCCTGGTAGAGGAGCAGGAAGGCAATCGCTGGGAGGATGTGGAGTTCGGGTTCCATGCTGTCCAGATTCCTCGTGGGGTGTATGGAGGTGAGCGTTTTCCGTTTGAAATGGCTGTTTCCGCCGTGTTTTTATCGGCGGGCTACCGCCCCGGAAAAGGTGGCGGATTGGTGGGTTGTGATAGGGTGGGCGGTACATTGTCTCCCGCCTGTCTGTTGGCGGTGACCGCCGCGCTGTTTGTTTGTCCCGCCGTGGCGGGCGGTGTGTTGAAGTGGCGGTCTCTGTTGACGGTTTCCGCCAGGGTCAGAATTCCATTTTTTTTACCACCAGCCTGTTAGCGGTTTTGCCGCCGCTTTAACACCGACCGCCAGGGTCGTAATGACCCCCTATATGTCTTGTAGAAAGCCACAGTTTATCACCTGGTTGATACTGAGGTCCCTCACAATTTTTCTTGTTATAATGCTTTTTGTATTTTTGTTTGACTTTTCCTAAATGCTGTTGAATCAATTTGGTTTCCGACACATCTGGTGTAAGAGAACTTTCTTGAGGGATCGTGATGGGCAAGGGGTTAGGATGATAGCCAAACAAGCCAAAAAAGGGTGTAACACCAGTGGAAGTGTGAAATGAGTTATTGTAGGCTAACTCAGCTAACCAGAGCATTGATGTCCAAGAATGAAGTGCTTTCTCAGCGTAAGCACACAGGTATTGGTTCAATGTCTGATTTAGTCTCTCAGTTTGACCATCAGTTTGAGGATGATGGCTAGTGGATAGTGTGGACGTGACTTGAAGTGTTCTGCACCATGTTTTCCAGAAATTGGCGGCAAATTGCGACCCTCGATCGGAGAGAATCCTTTTTGGCAGCCTGTGATAACGGACCACTCTATTCAGTAAGATGGTTGTTAGTTTGCTGGAGGTAGGCAATTTCTTACAGACAATGAAATGTCCATATTTCGTGAGACTATCTACTACCACAAGGATTACTGAATGTTGTTGAACCACTGGTAGTCCTGTAATGAAGTCTAAAGAGATGTTTTCCCCAGGTCGACATGAAGTTGGGAGCGGATGCAACAACCCTTTTGGTTTTGAATGACTTGTCTTGATGCAAGCACAAACTTCGCAGTTATTTACCATTGTTTTGACGTCTTTTGTCAGAGTAGGCCACCAAAAGTACCGTTGGATTAATTTAAGAGTTTTAGGAATACCTGGATGACCTGCTGTAGGTATAACATGCAACCAATGAAATACTAGCTTGCGAAGCTTGATAATGGGCACGAACAAGCGAGCGTCATGGAAAGGTAGTCCTTGCTTGATTGACCTTTTGGGATCTGCTTGAGCCCTTGTCTGCCATTTCTCAATGGTGAAGTAATTACGGATGTCTTCAAAGAAATCTTCAGTTTTTATGATGCATAGGACTTTGTCTGGAGCAATGATAGCTCTGGAGGGTTGGACTGTAGGCAACGTGGTAGACTCTTGGCGGGACAAGGCGTCTGCTTTGCGATTGTCTTTACCAGGACGGAAAGTTACCACAAAATCAAATTCAGCAAAAAACAACATCCAGCATAATTGCAGAGGAGTCAAAAGTCTGGCTGAACTCATGAACTGGAGATTGCGATGATCAGTATTTACTGTGACAGTGTACTTGGCTCCCAACAAATTATGGGGGTCATTCCGACCCTGGTGGTAAAAACCGCCAGGGCCGCGAACGACGGAAAGCACCGCCAACAGGCTGGTGGTGCTTCCTGGGCCATTCTGAGCGCGGCGGTAAGGCCGCGGTCAGAAAACCGGGCCCAGCGGTTTCCCGCCGGATTTCCCCCGGTTGCCCAAATCCGCCATGGAGATTCTGACCCCCTTCCCGCCACCCTGTTTCTGGCAGTTTTTACCGCCAGGAACAGGATGGCGGGGATGGGTGTCCTGGGGCACCTGGGGGCCCCTGCACTGCCCATGCCAGTGGCATGCCAGTGGCATGGGCAGTGCAGGGGCCCCCTAACAGGGCCCCAGCCTGCTTTTCACTGTCTGCCTAGCAGACAGTGAAAAGTGCAACGGGTGCTACTGCACCCGTCGCACACCTGCAACACCGCCGGCTCCATTCGGAGCCGGCTTCAGTGTTGCAGGCCCCTTTCCCGCTGGGCTGGTGGGCGCTAACTTGGCTAGCGCCCGCCGGCCCAGCGGGAAAGTTGAAATGGCCCCAGCGGAATTTTGACCGCGGAGCGGCCATGTGGCGGTTACCGCATGGCGGGCAGCTACCGCCGCCCGCCGCGGTTAGAATGAGGGCCTATGTCTCCATTCTTTAAAGGCGTCACAAATCACCAGAAGGTCTTTTTCAGCAATGACATAGTTCTGTTCGGCTTCGTTCAGCTTTCGAGACATGTAAGCTACAGGATGAATATGGCCAGGTTCTTTGCTTCGTTGTGACAAGACTGCATCAATTGCCACATCTGAGGCCTGAATGGACGATCCACATCAGGGTGAGTCAAGACTGGGGCAGTGGAAAAAGCTTCTTTAAAAGTTGAAAAGGCTTGATCAGCTTCTGGGGACCATACAAATTTTTCTTTCTTTCTGTGTAACTTAGCAATTGGTGCCACTGTTTGAGAGAAATGGTTTATAAACCTGCAGTAAAAGTTTGCAAACCCTAGGAAACATTGTACATCTCGAACAGTCTTTGGAGTGGGCCAATCAGATATAGCCTGTACTTTCTTTTCTGCCATGACCATGCCTTGAGGGGTAAGGATAACCCCTAAAAACTCAACTGTGGTAACATGAAACTCACACTTGGTTAGTTTGCAATATAAATGGTGCTTTCGAAGGGCTGCGAGAATTTTCTTGACATGTTGCACATGTTCGGTCTCATTGTCAGAGTAGATCAAAATGTAATCGATGTAGACTATTGCAAATATGTCGAGATGCTCTCTAAGAACGTTATTCAGGAAAAATTGAAATGCTGCTGGAGCATTACACAGACCAAAAGGCATGACGGTGTATTCAAAGAGAACATATTTTGTCTTGAACGCCGTTTTCCATTTGTCGCCATCTCTCATTCTGACTAAATGGTAAGCACCTTGTAGATCGAGCTTAGTGTAGATTTTAGCTTTTTTTACTTTTTCCAGCAAGACAGGAATCAGGGGCAAGGGGTATTTATTCTTGATGGTGACCTTGTTCAAACCCCTATAGTCAAGACAAGTTTGAAGATCTCCATTCGCCTTAGGGACAAAAAACAAAGGAGAGGCTGCAGGAGACTTAGAAGGGCGGATGAAACCATTCTCCAAGAATCTAGATACTTTCGTAAATGTTGATTTTCATGTTCTGACAGGGCGTATACACGAAAGAGTATTGCACCTGGGATTAGATTAATTTGACAGTCATAAGGTCTATGATGAGGCAAGATTTCTGCTTCTTTTTCATCGAATATATCTTCATAGGATGAATATTGTCTGTGTAACTTTACTTCTTTCTCCGCTGCAGTGGCTATGTAAGAGTTGCAATCTTTGGTTACTTGAGACCTCTGGAAGCATTTTTCTTTACATTGAGCTGAAGAGAACACAACCTTCCGTTCTGCCCAATTAATCTCAGGATTGTGATGAGTTAACCAGGGTAAGCCAAGGATAATTCCATACTGAGGAGCATGGATCACGTCAAGGATGAGTTTCTCTTTATGTTTGGTTCATTGGTTCTTCCCCTCACAGATCACCGACAAGGGGACAGTCTGAAGAGTTACTGGGCCTCCAGTCAAGAGTTTTCCATCTACTGCATGTATTATTTCTGGAGTCTTCTTCTCGATTCATGGGATCCCCGATGCGCGAACCAATTGGGCATCAACAAAGTTCCCAGTAGTCCCAGAATCTAGGAGGGCCTTCTTGAAATAGTTAGTTTTCTTTACTTGAACTATTATGCCCACCTTGAGATGTCTAGACTGTGAAGGGTCCACGGTGACACCCAAGAGCAACCCTTCTTTACATCTTGGGTGATTTAGTTTTCTGGCTCGACTTGTGCATTGGCTGCAAGTTTCTGGACAGGACCTTGTTTGCTCTTTGGTTTTATTGGACATTCTTTGGCGAAATGACCCTTGCGCCCGCAATAAAGACATTGTCCATTCTTTCTACGTAGGTCCTTTTCGTCTTTGGTCAAAGGCCTCCTGATTGTTCCAATTTTCATAGGTTCTGGAGTTCTTTCTTTCTGGGTTCTTGATTCTCTATTATCGTGAACACGCCAGGAATATTTCTCAGTCTTTTTGCGTGTTCCCCTTCGTTCTGCTAAACGATGATCCAGTCTCAAAAAGAGGTTTATTAGATCTTGACAGTCTGTAGGCTGCGGGTTTATTTGAGCAAGGTTGTCTTTTAACTCCTTCTTGAGTCCTTTGTAGAACAAGACCGCTTGCTTTTCTTGAGGCCAGGATGTCTCAGCTACCAGCCGATTAAAGTTAGCTAAGTAGGACACTAAATCCTGGTTACCTTGTCGCAAGTCTAATAATTCACGATCGGCCGATAATGTCACAGTTCTACGATCAAATACTCTTTCAAACTCAAGAACAAAATATCTCCAATTGTAAAGCAGGGGACTGTCTTTACGCACAAGAGGAATTTCCCAGGCAGCTGAGTCCCCAGTCAGATATGATAACGAGAAAGCCACCCTGGATTGGGCATCAGGGAAAGTGTGTGTTCGGCTGGTAAAATGTAATTCCACTTGAACCAGGAAAGATTGCGCTTTCAAGGGATCGCCTGAGAAACGTTCTGGAGGAGATAGGGGAATGGCCGAAGGAACGTTGAGGAAAATGTTCGTAGGAGGATTACCTCCAGAAGCCTGAGAAGAAGGACCATGCCAAGACACACCTAAGGGATTTTGTTCCTTCTTCTCTACCTTTTCTTGTAACTGACTCACTCTCTCAGCTAGGCTGGCTGCTATATCTTTTGATGACACTATCTCTGCTTGGAGCTGTGTGATAACCTTGAATAGCTCATCCAATGTGGCCATGCTGAGAACACAGGCAAACCAGGAGGATAATTAATTCATGGGCTCACTATTCTGTCAGGGAGACCAGATCCTCGGGTTCTGCACACGTTCTCAACATGTCCACCACTAGACAGCTCCAAGACTCTGATAGATAAATCACAGAGACTGAGAGAGTCCAAGCGGGGGAAAAGGGGATTAGGATGGGAACAGCTGGGAAGGAGGCCTGTAGGAAACAAAAGGTTAAAACACACAATATCAAGATTATATCACATTGACATTTTCTAGACTATGATTCTAAGCATTGTCATACTGTAACCATGGATAACTTAAGAAAAGACTAATGACTAGGTCTCAAGACTTCTGGTTACCTAGAAAGGAATCAAGAATGATTAATACAACTTCTCAATCAAACTTTTCGTTAAATGGTACACATTGACTAGGAATATAAGAATATTCTTGAATTATGTTTTCAAAATCAAACATGGTCTTTTGCATGAGGACAAAAAATAATCTGAACATTTCCTGCAACACAATAGGAATTGTATTAAGGACTTATTATGCACATATAATGTAACATCTAGAATTTTAACACCTAGTTTTAGATGCAGAAAATGGAATCGCACACACTAACGATGCAAATGCAATGAAATGATTGCACACTCTGCAAGTGATCTGAAACATCAAGTTTTAAATGCGGGAATGAATCGCGCGTCTTGCCGATTCAAATGCCACCATGTAAATGCCAAGAAATGGTTGCGCACAATAATTATCAAGAGTTAAATGTAAGGAATGAATCGGGCGTCTTGCCGATTCGAATGTCACCATGTAAATGCCAAGAAATGGTAGCGCACAATGAGTATCAAGGGTTAAATGTACGGAAATGAATCACGCATCTTGCCGATTCGAATGCCACCATGTAAATGCCAAGAAATGGTAGCACACAATGAGTATCAAGAGTTAAATGCACGGAAATTAATTGCGCGTCTTGCCGATTCGAATGCCACCATGTAAATGCCAAGAAATGGTAGCACACAATGAGTATCAAGAGTTAAACACAGGGAATGAATTGCGCGTCTTGCCGATTCATATGCCAATATACAAATGCCAAGAAATGGTCGTGCACACTGTTGCCGACCCGAATCTCAAAAGTCAAATGCCAAGAATGAATTGCGCGTCTTGCTGATTCAAATATCAACATTTAAATGCCAGAAACCAAGAGCACATTCACACGCACAAGGAAAAATCTTCCAATATGAAAACTAGGCCCAAGAACTCAAACGCCTTTGAAAACGGGATCGGGGGCCCAGCACGACCTCCATCTTACCGCCCTGATCAAGGATCGCCAATACAATGAAGGGCAAGTCCCGGAAGATCAAGTTTGGCCTCCGGAACAGGAGCTCAGGAAATTGCTGCTGCTCTGCACAGGACCTCTAAATAGTGAGCACGTGGAGCTGGGCTGGCTCCCTTATATAGAGTCTGGCCCAGCCCACAAACCACACCCAGTCATGCTGCAGAGAAAGCTTCTAGAAGGCTGTGGAAAGGGACCACACCCTGACACACTCTGAAAGCCTGCTGCAATACATTCCAAATGAACAGTATTTACAAGCACCTTGAAAATAAGTCTTCAGGATTAAATTCTGCAATGCAAAAGGTTAAACAACAGCATATCAACATAATGCATGAATTACGTTATCTCATAAGTGTTGGGTATTTGCATTCCAGTCGCCCGTAGAGCACGCACTGCCCTGATGTTGACAATTAGGCACAGGGCCAAATTTTCTCTACACATTTCTGACACAAAAACAATGACTGGTTGCAACGAATTATGCCAGAATGCTATCAGATTAAACCTAAGTGTTTTTGTTTCTTTTAAGTAATTTTCTAGTTAAAAAAAAATGAAACAGACACTTTGGTGGTCATTACGAGTAAGGCGGTCACTTGACCACCCGACTCGCAGTAGTGGTCGGACCACAGTTGGACCTCCAGCACTGCAAGCAGCGCTGCCCCGGGGATTATGATCTCGTTCCCTGCCAAGGGGGCTGTAATACCCCATGAAAAGGCAGGCAGAGAACAGGTGCAGTAGGCCCGGGGAGGCCCTGCACTGCCCATGCACTTGGCATGGACAGTTAAGGGGCCCCCATGGCCAGCACCCTAGCAATTTCCATTGTCTGGAAAGCACTGCCACCGGCTTGATTAGGAGCCAGAGACAATGCTGTAGGGTGTTTCCCGCTAGGCCAGTGGACGGAAACTCATGTTTCTGCCCGCGGACCTAGCAGGAAGCTCATAATGGCAGCAACCTCCACATTGGAAGTTCGGTGGACGGGAAAAACCATCTGCCAAGCTCGTAATCAGTCCTTTTGTGTGTAAAAAAATAAAAATTAATTACCTCTCATTAATGAGTAAGGCATTATGAACCATACAGTACAAGTATTCTTGTTGTACTAAATGATGGAGGCATGCTAGTGCGTTGGATACTTTGCTATTCTTCGCAGTTTGCAGCTGGGGCAGCTGTAATTAACAATTTATTATCTTACTTTAATTCCAATGGCCCTTCTCTTCTCTAGCTGCCTTCTAATTATACCTTGACCCCAAAGAGACAGATGAATAATAATAATACTGCGTCACATGTGTCAGGGATAAAATGTGGATATCCTGTCTGCCGCAAGTAGACAGTGGGAAAAATTATGCTCTGCAGTACAGGGAGAGGAACTGCTTGGCATAAGGCAACTCACTCTATTGCAGAGTAAATTAGAGGGATTAGGGTAGGTAGAGGTTTTGCTATATAACACTGTGGTGTCACCGATCATCATGTTCAAAACTTTGGTTTAATCAGTCACTGTTGTTGACTAATGACAAAAGGGAAAAATTCGAACAGGCATAAATCTGTTATGGAATAAGCCATGAAATATATGAATCACATGGCCAGAAAAATGTGGCACATGCCAAGAATGGATTAGTTTTTTTTGGTAGGCTGGGACAGAACTTAGGACAGAAGAACGGCGTGAAGTGCTCAGGTGACCGAGTGGGCACTGGGAGACACACCTTGTTTTCTGTTTGCAATGCATTAAAAACTTTGTAAATGCTACATTAGCTGAAGCAGATGCACATTGCACAGTCAATGCTGCAATTAGGTCATGGGTGTAGAAATTCCATGGGCAGGGATGTGATGATGATAGGTGGGATTTCTGACTCATTTAACAAATACAGTATACTTAATTTGTCAATGAGCAAGGAATACGATTTACCACCACTTGTCCCTGCCGCCACTGGAGCCCCTGAACCTCCTCCTCTGCTGCATCTAGCATATTGGCGCTGCTGCTGACCCCGGCACCGGTGGTTTGTGCAGCTAGAAAAACATGAATGTTATAATGTGTTTTAAATTTGATAAACCATTAATAATTGTTTATGTTATTGTTTATTAATTCAACATTCATCAAAACATAAACAACTATTCATGGTTTATCAATTTTTCAGCAAACATTATCATAACATTTTCCTAATATTTATAATCCAGTTAGATAGTAAGTTAGAATGAAAAAGAAAAAAACAAGGAGAAACCTATTGGCTTTGGCAATGCATTTTTTTTTTTTACTTGAAACTGTCAAGGACCATTCCGAATATTTTAAACTCACACCGTAGAGTGGGTTTTAACCCCACCGGTGCCTGGGGCGTGCTGGTCTAGTCCAGGCACACGGTTCTGGACAAGACCAGCTCGTCCTGCACCCGGCCCACAGTGGGCCTTCTTCCGACACCCCACAGTTGGGGATGGAAGAGGAATCGCTTCCCCTGCCACCCCCGACCCCCCTCAGCAATCTGATAATGTCAGCGCGCTCACATCCCGCCGATCTCATCAGAAGCTGCTGAGGACGCGCTGGAAGCCATTTGCTTCCAGCGCATCGGCAGTAGAGGACTTCTTTAGGTAAGTCTCTCTTTTTTTGGGGGTTATGGGGGGGGAAAACAGACACAGGGGGAAAGGAAAGAGTTTTTCCTATCCTCCTGTGCCTGTTTTCAGTGTATTCCCGCTCCTCGGTCGCGGACGGGAGCCGCGATCATGGAGCAGGAATCCCCAGTAGGCACCAGGGACTTGGGCAAGGGTCGCTCCCCTTGGGGGCAATTTTAAGTCCTGTTTCGCCCCCCCCAGGCAGATCAGCTGTTTGTTCAGCCAATCTGTCCCGGGGGGGTTGAAACCCACCAGGGATTTAATTTTCCTTATGTTTTTGGGCAGCGACCCCTCAGGCAAGGGTCGCTGCCCCGTGGGCAATAGTTTTTTTATATGTTTCGGCCCCCCCTGGGGCTAGATCGGCCATGTTTTTGGCCGATCTCGCCCCCAGGTGGGGTTGAAACCCACTAGGCCACAGGGATTGTGTAGTGTGTGTGTTTTGTGTGTTTGGGGGCACCCCTTGGGCAAGGGTCACCCCTCCCAAAGGGGGGAAAATTAGTATTGGCCATTTCTGCCCCCCTTGGGGGCAGATGGGCCTATTTCTTTTAGGCCCATCTACCCCCAAGGGGGGCAGAATCCACTTAGGCACCAGGGTGTGTGTGTGTGTTTTGTGTGGGGGGGCAGCACCTTTTGCAAGGGTTGCCCCCAAAGAGGGCACATTACTGATGACCATTTCTGCCTACCTTTCAGGCAGATCGGCCTATTTTTTTTAGGCCCATCTGCCCCCAAGGGGGGGGCACAAGGCACCAAGATGTCAGAGATTTTTTGTTCTTTTGGTTCTCTTTGTTTTTTTGTGTGCTGGGGGCGCCCGCTTTGACAAGGGTTGCCCCACGAAGGCGGCACAGAGCTGTTGGGCATTTCTGCCCCCCTTGGGGGCAGATTGGCCTATTTTTATAGGCCCATCTGGCCCTAAGGGGGCAGAATCTACTTAGGCACCAGGGATCTCGTGTGTGTGTTTTGGGGGTGGGGGGGGCCCTTTGGCAAGCGTCCCTCCCCAAAGGGGGGCACATTACTGATGGCCATTTCTGCTCCCCTTGGGGGTAGATCGGGCTATTTTTTTTAGGCCTATCTTCCCCCAAGGGGGCAGAAGCCATCAAGACGTGAGGGAATTTCTTTTTTTTGTTCCCCTTATTTTTTTTGTGCTGGGAGTGCCCCCTTTCGCCCCCTTTGGCAAGGGTCACCCCCCCCCCAAACAGGGTACAGAGCTGTTGGCCATTTCTGCCCACCTTTGGGGCAAATCAGCCTATTTTTTTTTATGCCCATCTGCCCCCAAGGGGGGCAGAAGCCACTTAGGCACCAGGGACAATTTCTATGTTCTTGGTGGCGGGATGTTTGTCAACTGGCGAAGTATTTGTTTTTGTGATTATAACAGTTTATTTCTTCTTTTTGTTCTAGTTTAAAGCTTTGGCAGTAGTTGTCAGGCGGTTAGCATAACTGCATGTTTTAGTTAAATAAAAGCAATTTACTCCAAACGAGTATTTTTGACATGCATGAATGACATGTTTGTAGGTGGTGTACTAAATGCAGGATTGTGTGTGAAATTGTCCTTAGATTTGAGCAGAATGATATTTGTGTTGTCTTATGTCTAATTTGCTTTTTTCGTTTTCTTTTTAGTGGGATATCATTGGTGATTGCTGTGTCTGTGCAGAGTAGTTGCTGGTGAGTAGCTTTTTCAGGCAAGAGAGTGGTTTAGTTTTTTAGTACATAACTCTTTGTGAATTACTTATTTTAGTAATGGTTGTTGTTGGCAATCCAGTTGTTGTTAGAAAGGATCATGGCTAGCTGCAGAGTGACCGCTCAGCAGGTTGTTGGCATGCTTTTTGAGTTGTCTTCAGACCATGATTATGAGACTGACTCTGCATCTGAGGCTGAGGAGGAAGTGAGAGATTCTGGCAGTGAGTTTTCTGTCCGATAGGATTCTTCTGATGAGGAAGTCACTCTCAGTGCAGATGAAGGGCCTGTTTTAGAGGAGGACATTGATGTGCCAAGAGTGCAGGAGCCTGGGGCTGAAGGGTTTCCCATTAGAAGACCTGACACCTGGATTGCCCCAAACATGGAGCAGCCATAATTGACTGCATTTACTGGTCTCCCAGGGTGTAGAGTCAATACGGAAAACTTTTTGCCTGTCAATTTCTTTCACTTGTTTATGGACGATGTATTTTTGGAAGCGATTGTGATATAGACTAATTTTTGTGTGTGGAGCAATATTTGAGGGACAACGCTGCCAGACTTAGGCCTCAGTCTAGACCTACTCAGTGGGTTCCCACATATCTGGAAGAGATGAAAAAGTTTTTAGGTTTGACTTTTTTGATGTGGTTAATAAGGAAGCCATCACTAGCTTCTTATTGGTCTACTAGTCCCTTGATGGCAATGGCTATATTTCCTACAACTATGACACATAGGCCCTCATTGGAATCCTGTCGGTAAATGTCGCTTACCGCCATGCAGAAGACCGCCAACATACCACTGCGCCCGCGGAATTCCGCTACAGCTATTACGACACACAGCTCAGAATCTGCCATAATACAGACACCCACACATGTCCGTCACACCAAAGGTCAGTGATAAACTGGCGATAACAAAACCGACACCGTCACGCCAACAGGAATACGCCCACACTATCACGACCCACGAATCCACAGGCGGTCTTTCAACCGCGGTATTCCATTGGGGGTACACACCGCCAAGCTCAAAATACACACACATTTACAAAACACAACCACATTGGACAATTCGAAATACACACACCTGATACACATACACACACCACACCCCCAATCCATTATAAAACACACACCCACATCACCCACAAACCCTTACTACCAGAAATCTGATAACACGGCCGAGAGAGACACCACCATCAACAACACCAGCATCCACAGACACACAACACCATCACTTACACAACATCCACGCACCTCAAACAACACACAACACATCCCCTCAAACATCACAACACACACCACCTCACACATCACCCACACCACATCATGGCACCTCAACGACACCCCAGGTTCTCTGAGGAGGAGCTCAGGGTCATGGTGGAGGAAATCGTCCGGGTAGAGCCAGAGCTATTTGGATCACAGGTACAACACACCTCCATTGCAAGGAAGATAGAACTATGGCGCAGAATCGTCGGCAGGGTCAACGCAGTGGGACAGCATCCAAGAACACGGGATGAGATCAGGAAGAGGTGGAACGACCTACGGGGGGCGGTGCGTTCTGTGGTCTCCAGACACCAGATTGCTGTACAGAGGACTGGCGGTGGACCCCCACGTCCTCCCCCACAACTAACAACATGGGAGGAGCAGGTTTTGGCAATACTGCATCCTGAGGGCCTCGCAGGAGTAGCAGGAGGACTCGACTCTGGTAAGTCAAAGCTTTACTATTATATCCCCCACCCTACCTGCATGCCATCACATACTCCCACCCTCATCCCTATCACTCCAACACCTCACATATGCCCCACTATCACAACCCAAACATCCCAACACCAAGCCCTGCATGCAACACCAAAGCATGGACACCCATCACCAAAACATGTCCACTACAGATACCCAAACAGACCCCAACCCAAATATCAAACAAGGAACAAGACAAGAATGCAAGCACTGGAGTACAGGGTGACTCACCCATTGCACACGATGGCACACACAGATGAAATAATCATGCCTTTACACCTCTGCAGGACCCCAACCCAACGTCACCGGACAGGAGGTGCCAGACATGTTCATTCCCCCGACAGAAGAGACCCACAGTGATGACAGCAGCTCTACACAACTGGAGCAAGATGACCAGTCCAGCCCATCAGGGACCTCAGGACAGTCGGTTCCCCTGACACTGGCACAATCCACCACAGACCCTCCCCCCTCAGGAAACACCAGCACAGCACCCATCCAGCCATTCTCCCTGTATCCAGCCTCCCCCCTCCAACTTCCTCCACCCAGACCCAATCCCCTGTACCTCAGCCTATCCCAAGCACACCATCAGACCAGCATGCACACACCTCAACACACAAGGGTGGCTCAGGCAAACATATGCACCACACAACCCAACGGCACTCACACAAGCATCATACCCATGCACACATACCAACATCCACTGCCTCCACTGTGTCCCCCTCCTCCACGTCTCCCTCCTCCCTCCCAGTCATGTCTACACTCACACCTGCATGCACTATATCCTCAGCCACTACCTCCATCACCAGCACGCCCATCACCACACACCGCTCACATGCACTCACCACTGCCACTACCATCCACACATCCCTAGTGTCCTCTCCCAGTGTGTCTGTGAGCCCTCCTCCCAAAGTACACAAACACAGGCACACACCCACCCAACAGCCATCCACCTCACATCAGCCTCCAGCCCATGCACCTTCATCCAAATTCAGCAGACGTACACCTCCTATAACCACTTCCTCTACCTCCAATCCCAAACCCCCTCCATCTACCCGCCCCAGTGTGTCTAAAAACCTTTTCCTGGCTAATATTGACCTCTTCCCAACACCCCCTTCCAGTCCTTCCCCTGGGGCCTGGCTTTCCAGGTCCCAGCCCAGCACCTCAGCCACCACATCCCCAGGCACAGTGGAGCCAGCAACTGCGGGGTCATGGAGTGCACCAACCATCAGGGCTGCCAGTGTGCCACGGAGCGAGGGCAAGGACATTCCGTCACCTGCCAAGGTGAAAACGGTGCACACATCCCAGAGGGAGGAGCCGAAAACACCGCACCGCACCGCACCAATGCACAGGTTTGGTAGGTTTCCCTAGGTGTCGGCTGAGCTAGAGGCCAAAATCCACAGGTAGGGACTCTGCAAAAAACACCTCTGTTTTCTGTGAAAAAAATGTGATGTGTCCACGTTGTGTTTTGGGGCATTTCCTGTAGTGGGCACTAGGCCTACCGACACAAGTGAGGTATCATTTTTATCGGGAGACTTCGGGGAACACTGGGTGGAAGGAAATTTGTGCCTCCTCTCAGATTCCAGAACTTTCTGTCACCGAAATGTGAGGAAAAAGTGTTTGTTTAGCCAAATGTTGAGGTTTGCAAGGGATTCTGGGTAACAGAACCTGGTGAGAGCCCCACAAGTCACCCTATCTTAGATTCCCCTTGGTCTCTAGATTTAAAAAATGCACAGGTTTGGTAGGTTTCCTTAGGTGTCAGCTGAGCTAGAGGCCAAAATCCACAGGTAGGCACTCTGCAAAATACACCTCTGTTTTCTGTGCAAAAATGTGATGTGTCCACATTGTGTTTTGAGGCATTTCCTGTCGTGGGCACTAGGCCTACCCACACAAGTGAGGTATAATTTTTATCGGGAGACTTCGGGGAACGCTGGGTGGAAGGAAATTTGTGCCTCCTCTCAGATTCCAGAACTTTCTTTCACCGAAATATGAGGAAAAAGTGTTTTTTAGCCACATTTTGAGGTTTGCAAAGGATTCTGGGAAACAGAACCTGGTGAGAGCCCCACAAGTCACCCAATATTGGATTCCCCTAGGTCTCTAGCTTTCAAAAATGCACAGGTTTGGTAGGTTTCCCTAGGTGCCGGCTGAGCTAGAGGCCAAAATCCACAGGTAGGCACTTTGCAAAAAAACACCTCTGTTTTCTTTGGGAAAATGTGATGTGTCCACGTTGTGTTTTGGGGCATTTCCTGTTGCAGGAGCTAGGCCTACCCACACAAGTGAGGTACCATTTTTATTGGGAGACTTGGGGGAACACAGAATAGCAAAACAAGTGTTATTGACCCTTGTCTTTCTATAAATTTTTTCCTTCCAAATGTAAGACAGTGTGTAAAAAAAACGTCTATTTGAGGAAAGCCCTGTAATTCACATACTAGTATGGGCACCCCTGGATTCAGAGATGTGCAAATAACCACTGCTTCTGAACACCTTGTCTTGTGCCCATTTTGGAAATACAAAGGTTTTCTTGATACCTATTTTTCATTCTTTATATTTCAGCAAATGAATTGCTGTATACCCGGTATAGAATAAAAACCCATTGCAAGGTGCAGCTCTTTATTGGCTCTGGGTACCTAGGGTTCTTGATGAACCTACAAGCCCTATATATCCACGCAACCAGAAGAGTCCAGCAGACATAACAGTATATTGCTTTAAGAATTCTGACACCACAGGAAAAAGTTACAGAGTAAAACGTGGAGAAAAATGGCTGTTTTTTCAATTTTAATATTCTTTTATTTCAGCTGTTATTTTCTGTAGGGAACACTTGTAGGATCTACACGAATGACCCCTTCCTAAATTCAGAATTTTGTTTATGTTTTAAAAATGTATAGATTTCTGGGATCCAGCATTGGTTTCACACCCATTTCTGTCTCTAACTGGAAGGAGGCTGAAAGGCCAAACAATAGTAAAAATGCGGTATGTCCCAGTAAAATGTCAGAATTGTGTGGCAAAATGTGGTTTTCTGATTCAAGTCTGCCTGTTCTTGAAAGCTGGGAAGATTGTGATTTTAGCCCTGCAAACCCTTTGTTGATGCCATTTTCAGGGGAAAAAAACACAAGCCTTCTTCTCCAGCCCTTTTTCCGTTTTAAA
Organism: Pleurodeles waltl; assembly: GCF_031143425.1. Classification (NCBI taxonomy): domain Eukaryota; kingdom Metazoa; phylum Chordata; class Amphibia; order Caudata; family Salamandridae; genus Pleurodeles; species Pleurodeles waltl. The sequence goes on along the minus strand of NC_090444.1, from coordinate 275,832,315 downwards.
AAAAATAATAATAATTTTGCTGTATTTTGGCTAATTTCTTGGTCTCCTCCAGGGGAACCCACAAACTCTGGGTAACCCTAGACTCCCTAGGATGTTGGAAAAAAAGGACGCAAAGCTGGCGTGGGATAGCTTATGTGGACAATAAGTTATTAGGGTCTAAGCACGAACTGCCCCAAATAGCCAAAAAAAGGCTCGGCACAGGAGGTGAAAAGGCCTGGCAGGGATGGGGTTAAGGCAAAACATGTTTATGGTCCATTGCAGAGCCGGTGCCCAGATGAAACTGGAACTACTTGATATTTGTACTGTCACTGAATTTGCTGTGACAAAAAAGAAATATGTGGTTGTGAAATGAATAATGAAGTATTGACAGGAAAATGAAACTACATTAAATGTAGAGACAATGAAATACTTCAAATAGAAATATGCTTCAAATAGAAGTATTTTAACGCGATAAAAACTTGCAGCTGGGATCTTCTCTCCCAAGGCATTATTTTGGGAACAATGTACTTCCGGGTGCATGACTTTTTGTACATGTGTGCTGTGTAGCGCCCTTTTTGGCACACACAGGCACATATTTATAAATTTTTTGCGCTGCAGTTGTGCCGCTTTTTGACGCAAAAGCAGTGCAAACTTACAAAATACAAGTTTGCGTTGCTTTTGCGTAAAAAAATGATGCAAATGTGGAGCTAAAAAAAGTATAAATATAGGCCACAGTGCTGGTCCGCAACACCAAAATCACTGCTCGTGCGTGCTAACATGGGCATAATACACACAGGCCCTCATTACAACCTTGGCGGTCGGACGAGTCTGACCGCCAAGGTTTTACCGCCAGACGGCCGCATTTGGACATCCCCACTGGGCTGTAACATTGCAGCCATCTCCTAATGGACTCCCCTTCCTGCCAGCCTTTCCATGGTGGTCTCTACCGCCATGGACAGGATGGCGGGAAGGGGAGTCCTAATCCCCAGGGCAGCGCAACAAGCAGCACTGCCCTAGCGGATTATAACCGGTGGGACAACCATGGCGGAAAATCGCTGGTCCCGGCGGTATGGCGAATTGTACCGCCAGCCTGTTGGTGGTACAATCGCCAATTCAACCCTGGCGGTCTTTGACCGCCAGGGTTGTAATGAGGCCCAAAATAACCCATGCTGCACAAAAAAGTACTGACTGAGCTGAAAAAAACATTGTGGAGCAGAACCGGTGTAATTGCAACTCTCCACCGAAAACTGCCCAGTTTGAAAAGTTACAAGCCTCTGCCTGTCCAAATATTGGTGCACCCTTAAGGCTGCAAATTAAGCAACCCAAGAATGTTTGTATAACCTTATTCAAATCATATCTGTCCTTTACTGATATTATCTCGTGCGCTATTTTTATGTAACGCACTTAGGTAATAGGTTGCTAAATAGCGCCTCAATAAACAGTTATACCATTCAGGCAGAGCATGTAATTCGGTTCCAGAAAATCTGTATCTGGAAACACAAGCCCATCTTCAAAAAGTACTGTAAACTTGCAAGTTCGCATCACGAGCAGTGACATGATTCACCCTTCCCCTGAACATGCAATAGTTGTGATTTGTGACGCCCAACCTAACCCTTCTTTCAAAATACATGAAGACATTCTGCCCAAGAATCAGTCAACCAGAATGTTCCCGGTAATTTCAACATGTGCTCCGGACTATATCCAGTGCACGCTGGGAACTCAGTCCTGCGTTCTCAAAGGGTAAAATTTTAAATGTACGTACAACTATAACAGATAATATAAACATAAAGATGTCAATTCCTTGAGATATACAGAAAGCTGCATGTCTCTGTCATACCCCTTTCACAGTCAAAAATGTGCATCAAAGACAAATATATAAGAATGCCAAGACGTCTTATTCAAATGTTTCATGGTACCAAATTTTGGCATCTACAGAAATGCACACACACGGACGAGCACAAATACGAATGAGGGAGGCCCGGAACAGTGATTTATAAAGTTCACAAAAATAAATTGATGTTTTCCAAAAGTATCGAAATATCTCATATTTAGCAACCAAAACAGAACAGTTATCCAAAAATACCAAAATACCTATCAATTAAGCAATATTTGTTAAAGCAAGCCACGCTTTTGACAATTTGTGAAACATAAGCTCTTCCCACCCGTGACACTAAGCAATACAAAGAGCGCCCTCAATACCCGTTCCCACAAAACACGTGCCAGTTGTTTCCATTCAGAAGCCCACGTATATTTTCACATTTTCTTTTGAAGGAGTTAAATAGTAGTTCAAACAAGAAATATCAACATACCCAAAACATACTGCCACAGAGCACAAAGCAGAAGAAGACAAGCATTGGCAATGCCAACTGGTCTCGGCAATGCGAGAGCAATTGGCTTTGTCAATGGTAATGTGTTTTAGCTCTCTGTCATGCACCAGCTGGATATCGCACATACCACATGAAGTGAGTTCAAATCCTGACTCTCACATCAGCAAGCACTGGCAAAGCCAATGGGTCTCGCCTATATAAGACCTATTGGCTTTGTCAATGATTTTAGCCACTTAGCATAGCAGCGCTCAATAATGAGGACACTCAAGAGATGCAGACATGGTGACCACAAACTGCAGACTGAACAATTAGACAGTAACATAAGAGGGAACCCAGAACCACACACTATCTTGAGTGATGGCAGATTTATGCAGTTTATCCATGACAATGTATGACCTTCCCTCGACACAGTGTGATCACAGGAGCTGCAGCAAAGCTAAACACGGAAGTCACAAAGACTGTGTCAGTCTATCCACGCACATTGCAGCTGGTAACATCTGTTGGTTCTCAAAATTGCCTGTCAACCAGTGATATAATTAGACTGGTAAACAGACAGAAAAATCATACATCTGCAGTTCTGAAAACCACAATAAATATTATTTTATACTCCACTGCTGAATTCATACACGTCATGCCAGTTACACGGCCGTACACATTTCTTACAGTGCCCGCTCTTAAAATCGTCATGTTAAACAACTGCATGTTAGAGACTTTCACAGGTCATTACAGCCATATCCCTTTTGCATTATTCTGGGGTTCATCCACAGCCTTTTCTGTAAAAAGATGGTGCAAAAATGTATCTTGAAACATGCAAGCAGCTGCAACACCGCAAAGTACAACCAAGCAGAACCAAGTTGGAAGATGTTAAAAACGAAATAATCCGCAACTTTCTGTTTGTGTCTAACTTCTTAACTGCTTTTCGCAACATAAACATTCCTTGTGAGACGCTGCATTAAATAACTTGTCAAAAATAGACCCAAAACATGCCCACTCCTTAAAAACGACGAGGGGCATGTCATTGAGCTAGCAGCAATCACTATGCCAGAGTGCTTTTTATGGGCGAGTACAAAGTGCTCCGTCCATTCTGTAATCTCTCTTTGGACTTGAAACCACGCGCATGCCACATCAGTCAGTTACATTGTTTTGTGGGCTTGCCTTTTAAAATCCGCTTGCTTTCATTTGTGAAAGGCATGAATATGTCATGCCTTTTCCAGTGTTTAGCCCACCTATACAGCACCGGTAAAGTACCAAAAACATACAAGGCTCGATGTTTTCACCCTGGAGACCGGAGTACTTTATCTGTTTATTTTCCACGCAGCGCGATCGCGCTGCATTTTACATAGCGCGATCGTGCTGTGTTTTTTTTTGCTTTACAACGCTCATAGCTCTAACTCGAACAAATGCGAGACCCGTTGCATTGAAAATGCTTCTTTCAGCAGGCTGTCTGGACCATCAAGCAACGATGACGGGTAGGAGCGTGGAGTCAGCAACATGGATGAAAGATACTTTTCAGCATAAATGTATTCACTGCACTGAGGTCAAAGTTGAAAAAGAGAGAGAAACAAATGTAAAGCATTGGGATATATAAAGTGCCATGGTGCTATCAGCTAATGCTGTGCCTTAGCTTTTTTTTCTGGATGGCGGGTGGGACGATCAAACTGCAACTACGGGAGCAGTGCGCTGGCAGCAACAGGGAGAAAGGGCAGTAGGAGGTGGGAAAAACAACACTTTCCAACCAACACTCGGAACTAATGAAAACAGCGCTTCTGAAGAGGGCTTGAAAAGCGGGACAAGATAAGCAAAAAAAAGCACGAGTGTCGGTAAATATGCAAAAGTATATGAAACTGCAATAACATTTCAACACACAAGTGCTCCTAACGTGTGGTGAACTGGTCACCCATTTTATGAAGAAAAAAGTTTTCCTCAAATTGACAATAAATGGCCACTGCGTAAGGTTAAAAAGTAGTTTGGCTATACGCTAGGGGAGGGCTAAGCATCGTGAGAGGCATGATGTATGCATGCCCTTCACAAATGGGGATGTCACAAAATAGAGCGACGATGGTGCCAGCAAATTGGGTGGCTGTGGGCAGACTGAAGCCCGCGATGTAGATTACATCAGTCTCGGTTCGAGACAAGCATGCGCGTCTAGAGCCGAGACCTAAAAAAAGAAGTACCTTAAGCTAGGTGCCTCAGAGGAAAGACACTGCCAGTGTCCAATTTGAAGTGACCTGAAAGAGTACTTGATCCACAGGCAACCTGACGGTGAAGAAGACAAATAAAACAGGAAGTGAAGCAGGATGACGTGCAGACAGCGTGCTGGCCAATCAGAAGCACGCAAATGAGAGCAACGTTTGACTGAGCCAATGGTAAGTTCAGGTAAGTAACCAGCTGTTCCTAAGCCCCTTTGAAGTTTTTTTTCCCGTAACAAAAGATTTCACAAGCAGCGCGCTAGAGCGCGTGCAGGCGAATCCTAATAAAGGGAGAGAGGGAAGTAGAAAGGGATAACAAAAAATACAAAAGTCACAGAAAAAGTTAAAAAAGACAAAAATTTAAAATACACAAACACAAAGACACTGATTAAAAAAGGTTAATGAGGGGTGAAGATTGAAATGTGGTGAGGAGTAGAATAGATAGAAAAATCAGTACCTAACAGGGTATAGAAGAAGCAAATAAAACAAAAAGACTGAGCCCTTGTGGACCTCATGACGCTATTCACACTGATTTTTCAGCGCGGAATGCACTACTGACCTGAAAAAGGAGCACAAATGGGCAGGCAAGCATGATTCTGACCGGTTGCGTAGTGCTGCTGAATCTTAGAGAGTTTTTTTTTTTTTAACTCTGCGGAATTCCGCAGTGCAAAACTCTGCAAGTTCCACCCAGGTCTAGTAATTACTCGGCCTGCATTCCAGTCTTTAGGGTGTCACAACGATTCTTTTTCAAAGTGGAGTGGATCACTCATACCAGTTCTACTGAGTACCGGTGGTTATGACTAAAGGCTAAAGGTCGTAATTGAGGGGTCACTTTTGAGCAGCCACAGATGAACACACAGACACACACACAAATACACGTGGGCACACACGCACATGCATGGAGTAGCTGCATTTTATTACACACATCCAATAATAAGTGTCACTGAAAACCATTCTAATTAAGGATAACTAGGATTTGTCTTGTGTGAACTTTTATGTATTGTTTGACTCCTTACCTATTATCTCCAGTCTGATTTCCCTGCAAATGTAAAAGAAATACTAGTCTAAGAGTGTTGTGTGTAATATGACAGGTGGCCCACCAGACCAATGGTGTGGCGGAGTGCCTGTCATAATTACAAATCCCCAACATAAGGGCAGGTACCAATTGAGCAAAATTGTTCCAGCTAGCCTAGTGGGAACATCTCTGCCAAAGCAATAATGGCAGTAATGAAATCGAGCCACCATGTTATAGTGACTAGTCAGCTTTTTTTCTTTTTGCAGAAGCAACCTTCAAAAACAAGGGTTTTCTCTCTGCACAAAGAGGCCATTTAAATTTTTTATTTTATTTACAACACAAATGTGGGCCCACTGTGGAGGTCTGGTACTAGAACACCGTAGTCATAATATTGTTTTTGATAAATATTACGTGCCAGATATCGTTTGCAAAACACCAGTCCATTAGACTTAAAGAATAAAATTTAGATCCATATTTTTGTAAACAATATTTTACACATTATATTCATGTCACACAATGTTTCTGACTTTGATGTTCTGAAATGAAACCCCACAGGTAAAGTTCAGAAGGAAGATAGTTTATTTTGGATAACAAAATCCTTAAAAACACACAGTACTTATTCAAATATCTTCCCAAATTGATATTTATATAAAACATTCAAATATAATACAGCAAATAAAATATTTTTAAAGATAAAACAACTGAACACTACGATACAGAGATCTACCTAATAAATAAAATATATGATCTTTTTGAATTAATGGTACATGATTTCATTCTTACGATGAATCCAGTGTTTAAAAATCTGTCCGTATCATAAACTATAGCCTCTTCTGTTCTAGATCTTAAGATGCCTAAAGCTTCCTTGTGCTGCCTAACACCCAAAGACCGACATATTGGTAGAATACATTTCTTCAGAAGGCCAATGTATATAGGACAGAAAAACAACATATCTGCCTAAGTTTCTGATTCTAGTTTATAAGCTTGGCAAAAATCACTATCAAGGTTGCCTTTAGATCATTTAAAACAGAATTTTTTGATTGACAGTTTCATACCTAAATTTAATATATAACTGCTTGGATCTCTGACAAGTAATTTATGGGCTGATTATGATTTTGTCGGTCTTGGGATCGCGTACCATCTTTGGCGATCTGACCACCGCCTCCTCGGCAGTCTGACCACCTGATTATGATCTGTGCAGTTGAACCGCCACTAGACTACCACCACCCCTGACATTTCAACTACTGCAGCAGCAGTGGTAGGGACAGTGGCGGTCAATGCTGGAGGTGCCGGCTTTGGCACCGCCATGTGTATTATGATCAGCCTTTCTGTCGACTTTTTCATGACAGGAACACCACCATGAAAGGGTCTGCAGGAAGGCAGGTAAAGGGCCACAAAAAAGGCCCTAGGGAAAATAAGGCTATGTGGATTGTGGTTGGGGCCCATGTTGCCCCCCTATGCCTGCAATGTTGGTGCGTGCACTGTTTGCCATGCAAAACATGGTGCATGGAAACAGTGCTAGAGGTGCAGCAGTGTAGCTGGCATTGGCTTCAGGCTCTCTCCTAGAGCTGAAGCATGCCACCGCCTTGACTGCATGGAAAATGGGTTATTGGTAAGGGCAGGTAGGTGCCTACACTTAGCAATAGGCCACTAACCTCCACTAAGGTCCAGTTAGGTCTCAGTAAATTAAACCCAGCTCAACCCTTGGTAGCTTGGCAACGAGCATCAAGGCTTAACTTAGGAGACAGAGGCTACCGCCGCCCGCCAGGCGGGAACCGCCAATCGGCCGCTATGCGGCCAAAAGACCACTGCCTGCATTCCAACATTCCCGCTGGGCCGGCGGGCGCTAACCAAGTTAGCGCCCGCCGGCCCAGCGGGAATGAGGCCGCAACACAGAAGCCGGCTCCGAATGGAGCCGGCGGTGTTGCGGCCGTGTGACGGGTGCAGTTGCACCCGTTGTGCTTTTCACTGTCTGCTAGGCAGACAGTGAAAAGCTGGCCGGGGCCCTGTTAGGGGACCCCTGCACTGCCCATGCCAGCGGCATGGGCAGTGCAGGGGCCCCCAGGGGCCCCAGGACACCCCTTACCGCCAGCCTCTTCCTGGCGGTGAAAACCGCCAGAAACAGGCTGGCGGTAAGGGGATCAGAATCCCCAGGGCAGCGCTGCTTGCAGTGCTGCCCTGGCGGATTCGCCCAGTGGGGCAAAAACGGCGGGAAACCGCCGGCCCCGGTTTTCCGACCGCAGCCTTACCGCCGTGGTTAGAATGGGCTTGGAAGCACCGCCAGCCTGTTGGCGGTGCTTCCGTCATTCTGCGCCCTGGCGGTCCAAGACCGCCAGGGTCAGAATGACCCCCAGAGTGTAAAGCATTCAAATATTACAAAACAGTAATTAAATAAAACACAGGAAACAGTTTAAAAATCCAAAACCAATTTATAAAAATAGATTATATTTTTATCTTTAAAATGACACCAAAACGAATAAAATTAGATAAGGGAAACCAGAGATATGAATTGTTAAAGAATTATTATTTTTTAGCACCTAGAAACAAAAAGCGCCAATCGGGTCATCTGGTTGCACCGCGACCGGGGCAAAGTCAAAGTTTAAGGCCGACCGCGATGGAGCCCTGCTCGTCTACAGGCCGCGAGAGGCCTCGGTTAAAAGTTTACCTTCACACTTAGGGGGTCATAACATTGGCGGTAAAAGGCGCTTACCGCCGTGCAGAAGACCGCCAATACACCGCCGCGGCCGCGGTAGACCGCTACAGCTATTATGACACACATCTCGGAATCCGCCGAAATTCAGACACCCACACAACACCGCCACACCAAAGGTCAGTGATAAACTGGCGGAAACAAATCCTCCACCTCCACGCCAACAGAAACATGCCCATGCTATTACGACCCACGAATCCACGCGGCGGTCTTTCAACCGCGGTATTCTATTGGCGGTACACACCGCCGCGCTCAAAATACACACACATCTACAAAACACCGCCACATTGGACAATTACAAATACACACACCTGATACACATACACACACCACTCCCACACACCCAGTACAATATAAAATACACACCCATATCACCCACAAACCCCTACGACCATAAATTCTGAAAGAAGGCCAGAGAGACAACACAGCAATTGACAACCCCATCACACAGAGGCACACAACACCATCACCCACACAACATCCACGCACAAAACACCACACACCACTATACTCACCACACTCATCACCACATACACCACCCCACACCTCACCCACACCACGTCATGGCACGCCAAAGACACCCCGCTTCTCCGAGGAGGAGCTCAGGGTCATGGTGGAGGAAATCGTCCGGGTAGAGCCACAGCTATTTGGCTCACAGGTACAGCACACATCAATATCCAGGAAGATGGAGTTATGGCGCAGAATAGTCGACAGGGTGAACGCCGTGGGACAGCACCCAAGAAATAGGGAGGACATCAGGAAGAGGTGGAACGACCTACGGGGGAAGGTGCGTTCCACAGTCTCCAGGCACAACATCGCGGTGCAGCTGACTGGCGGCGGACCCCCACCTCCTCCCCCACAACTAACAACATGGGAGGAGCAAGTCTTGACCATCTTGCATCCTGAGGGCCTCGGAGGAGTCAGTGGAGGATGGGACACTGGTAAGTCAAATCTTAACTGTCATATCCCCCACCCTACCTGCATGCTATCACACACCCTCACTCTCAAACCCTCCCCTATCACTCCAACTCCTCACTAATGTACCCATAACACAAACCATCCATCCCAACACCAAGCCCTGCATGACAGAACTAAGCATGGTCACCCCTCACTAAACCATGCTCACTGCACATACCCAGAACACCCCCCCAACCATCATCACACAAGCCCCAATCACAGGAATGCTTGCACTAGGGTTCACGCCCACCCACCCATTGCACACCATTACACACACACATGCAATGATCATGCTCTTATTCCCCTGCAGGAACCCGAAGGACCGTCACCACACCAGAGGGACCAGACAACACCACTCCACCCACAGAAGAGGCCCACAGTGACAACAGCAGCTCTACCCTACTGGAACTTGATGACCAGCCCGGACCATCGTGGGCCTCAGGACAGTCGGTTCCCCTTGCACAGGCACAGCCCAACACCAACCTTCCACCCTCTGGTAACACCAGCACAGCACCCAACCAGCAGGCCCAAACCTCCCTAAACAGGACAGGTCAATCAGCGGTGTGTCCACCACTACAGGGCACCCAGGGTAACCCACCACCCCAACAACAACAGGGACCTGGGTGCAGTGGTAGTGGGCACATGGTCCAGGGGACGGAGGCACAGGAACATAGGGGAACTGGGAGGGCTGCTGTGCGACAGAGGGAGGACAGGCCAAGGGAACCAACTCTCCATGAGGCCCTCTCCTCCATCATGGGAGCATACCACCACTCCCAGGAGACGATGGCGACGGTCCTGGACAAGTTGCAGGAGACCCTGCGCCTGCAGGAGGACCAGCATTTGGGTTTCGGGGAGGAGCTCAGGACCATCAGCTCCGCCCTGGGCACCATCGTAGGGGTGCTGAAGGACATACAGCAGACCTTGAGGGACACCGTGGCACTCCACTCCGCCGGTGCTAGTGGACAGGACGCCCCGCCAGAGGACCACCACACCAGCACCCCATCCCCTTCAGATGGACAACCACCACGCAAGTGGTCCCTGAGATCCAGGAACAGGACAGAGCAAGATGGCAAGACCCCCGCCAGGAAATAAGACCACCCTGATTGTCCTCCCACTGTCCCACTTTGTTACCCTGTCCATATTCAGACTGCCCCAGCTCCACTTCCTATGCCCAGATGGCCAGTGCACCTGTGAGACTAATAGACTGGACTCTTCCATGAATATTCCTCCACCATCCCCAATCACCATTTTACAACCCCCCTTCATTTTTTGAGCACTTAAATAAACACCCTTGAAACACAAAACAATCTGGAGTCAGTCTATGATTTGGTACTTTGTATTATCAATGACAGTGTCATAATGGCTGTACCATTGTAAGGCTAACATACCTATGTCACACATCACAAGCCCATGAAGGATGCAAATTGTTGACACGTAGGTTACCACACCTGTGAAACTGAAATGTAAGGTTACAACTCAGTTAACAAATAGTGATTGAAATGGAGGAACAGGATAGAGGTAGATGTGTGAAAGTTAATGTAATGTAAAACCAGAAAATGTTCTCACCTGTGTGTCACTGGAAATATTGCTGTATGACTGACTCCCTGTTGTCGTTTTCTTCTTCCTCAGCTTCATCCTCATCACTGTCCACAGGCTCCACAGGCTCCACAGCTGCTACAACACTGACATCTGGATCATCCTCCTGCAGAAAAGGCACCTGGCTTCGCAAAGCCAAATTATGGAGCATGGAGCAGGCGATGATGATGTCGCACACCTTCTGTGGTGAGTAGAATAGGGATCCACCTGTCATATGGAGGCACCTGAACCTGGCCTTCAGGAGGCCGAAGGTGCGTTCGATCACCCTCCTAGTCCGCCCATGGGCCTCATTGTAGCGTTCCTCTGCCCTGTTCCTGCGATTCCTCACTGGGTTTAATAGCCAGAAAAAGGTTGGGGTAACCAGAGTCCCCCAATAGCCATACACGGTGCCTCTGGAGTTGACCCATCATATCAGGGATGCTGCTATTCCGCAGGATGTAGGCGTCATGCACAGAGCCAGGGAACTTAGCATTTACCTGCGAGATGTACTGGTCTGCCAAACAGACCATCTGTACATTCATCGAATGGTAACTGTTCCTGTTCCTGTACACCTGTTCACTCCTGTGGGGGGGGGACCAGAGCTACATGGGTCCCATCAATGGCACCTATGACGTTGGGGATATGTCCAAGGGCATAAAAGTCACCTTTCACTGTAGGCAAATCCTCCACCTGAGGGAAAATGATGTATCTCCTTACGTGTTTCAGCAGGGCAGACAACACTCTGGACAACACGTTGGAAAACATAGGCTGGGACATCCCTGATGCCATGGCCACAGTAGTCTGAAATGACCCACTTGCAAGGAAATGGAGCACTGACAGCACCTGCACGTCAGGGGGATTCCAGTCAGATGGCGGATTGGTGACATCAGCTCTGGCTCCAACTGGGTACATAGTTCCTGGATAGTGGCACGGTCAAACCGGTAGGTGACGATGACATGTCTTTCTTCCATTGTCAACAGGTCCACCAGCGGTCGGTACACCGGAGGATTCCGCCATCTTCTCATATGTCCCAGCTGACGGTGCCTACGAAGGACAACAGCGAAGAACCAGTAATTTTTCATCCAGGTATGTACCCACAGTTACACACAAGACTACACCAGACACAAAACCCTTCCTGTACGTGTGTTGAGTGTAGGCCTAGCTATGTGTGACGCAGGTGTAAATGAAGCCATGTGGACCCCTGAAATGGCGGCTGCCTGACCTCTAAACTGGGACAATGGGATTGTGGGGTAACTGCGCTGGCGTTGCACACCGTCGCGGTAGGCGGTCGTAGACCGCGGCGCAATGCTGCATTGGTTAACATTGGACCCTATGGGTCCCAGGAGCCAATGAACAGGTGCACCGGCGGTGATGATGTGCACCGCCGCGGACGTCACCGCCACGGACGTCACCGCCATTTTCTATCTGTTCAATCACTAGATATCTGACCTTCGACAGGAGAGGACCTACACTGCTAGTGCTGCTGTGACCCCGGTCTGGAAGCGACGGTCTGGAAGGCCCTTTCCCCAGACAAAAGGGCCCCTGCTTTCACTGTACAGGAGTTGGAGAAACTTGTGGATGGGGTCCTCCCCCAGTACACGCTACTCTACGGTCCTCCAGACCAACAGGTTAGTACACAGGGAGCACATTGTATGGGCTAGGCCTAGGTGGAGAGGGCTGGGTGGAAGAGGGAAGGGGGCAGAGTTCATAGAACATTAATGCATGGGAATGAATGGGCCACATGGCCAGAGTAGGGAGGGGGCCACTCACAATGACGGTGCAGTTGGTAATGACTGTTCCTCTTCCCTTGTGCATGTCATGTAGGTCAGCGCCCACCAGAAGAGGGACATTTGGCGTGCCATAGCCAAGGAGGTCCGGACCCTGGGAGCCCACCAGAGACGGGGCACCCACTGCTGTAAGAGATGGGAGGACATTCGCCGCTGCAGCAAGAAGACAGTGGAGGCTCAGCTGGGGATGGCCTCCCAACGTGGGAGGGGTGCCCGTCGCACCATGACCCCCCTGATGTTCCGGATCCTGGCGGTGGCCTACCCGGAGTTGGATGGGCGCTTGAGGGCATCACAGCAGACACAAGGGGGTGAGTACAACCTCATTCTGCGGACTTTGCGTGCAGTGGAGGTGTCTAGGTGGGGGAGGTGGGCTGTGGGTGTCCCTAGGTCAGGGCGAATTAGGTAGGCAAGGCCCCTCCGTAATGTAGGCCATGTGGCACTCAACCCCACCTCAGCAGAGTGCCAAGTCGAGGTATAGTTGCCCCTGTGGCATCCGTGTGCGCATATGTCCACCATTGCCATGTAGGCCATAACCCAGAAATTGCATGTGCAGAGTGCAGGAGCATGGCGTTATGCAGGGGGCTGCTGCGTCTGTCTTGTCCGCCAACAGTAGCGGAATGCCATGCACTAAAACTCTCTTTCTTCTGTCTCCCCCACTTTTCCTGCTCTCCCTGTCCTTTTGTACATCAGCATCAACAGGCGGAGGTACAGTAGCACCGGAGCACGAGGGAGCTGCATCCCACATGGCCATGGAGGGCCACACCATGGACTCTGAATGCACCAGTGGGACGGAGGGCGAGGGGAGCTTCACGTCGGCCACCGGATCACCAACCAGCGACACAGACTCATCCCCTACCAGCACCGCCCTCCAAGCAGCCCCTCAGCGTTCGCCCCGTGCCCGCTCACCCAGGAGGGTGGGCATCACCTTCGCCCCAGGCACCTCAGGCCCTGCTCCAGTCACCCCAGCTGCCCTCAGTGAGGAGGCCATTGACCTCCTCAGGTCACTGACTGTTGGGCAGTCTACCATTGTGAATGCCATCCAGGGTGTAGAACGAGAGTTGCAACACAGTAATGCATTCCTGGAGGGCATTCATTCTGGTCAGGCTGTTCTTCAGCGAACCCTGCAATCTCTGGCCTCAGCACTGATGGCAGCCATTGTCCCTGTGTCTAGCCTCCCCCCTCCAACTTCCTCCACCCAGACCCAATCCCCTGTACCCCAGCCCATCCCAAGCACACCTACAGACCAGCATGCACACAAGTCAACACACAAAAGTAGCTCAAGCAAACATAGGCACCACACATCCCACAGGCACTCACACAAGCATCACACCCATACAGACACAGCAACATCCACTGTGTCTACCTCCTCCTCTTCTCCCTCCTCCCTCCCAGTCTTGTCTACACACACACCTGCATGCACCACATCTACAGGCACCATGAGTCGCACCAGGACACCCAGCACCCCAAGCCGCTCACCTGCACTCACCACCTCCACTGCCATTTACACGTCCCCTATGTCCTCTCCCAGTGTGTCTGTGACGCCCCCTCCCAAAGTACACAAACGCCGGCAATCACTCACCCAACATCCATCCACCTCACGACAGCCTCCAGTACCTGCATCTGCACCCAAAACAGCTAAAGTGACACCTCCGACAACCACCTCCTCTTCCTCCACTCCCAGACCCCCTCCAGCTACCCATCCCAGTGTTCGTCAGAAACTGTCCCTCTGTAAAATTGACCTTTTTGCCCCCACCCCCCCTCCAATTCATCAGTCCCATCGTAGCATCTCAGCCAAAAAGGCACCAATACCAGTGGTGCGTGTTCAAGGTTTGTGGAGTGCACCGGCCACTAGGGCAGGCAGTACGAACCGGAGCCAAGGCACTGGCAGCCCACCCCCTGTAAAGGCTCTAAAATTGGAGAGTGGACGACGGGACCGTGTTAAGACTCCTGGTGAGACAACAACTGACATGGGTTCGAAGGGGATTGGTGAGTCAGCTGTGACTCCAACAAAGGTGGGGAAGGTCCAGAGGAAGTCTGCCCAGCCTGTTGTGAGTGTCACGGCGGAGAAGTGCGCCATCATTTCCGGCGGTCCAGACACAACCGCCAGCACCGTCGTCACTGGTCACGAGACCACCGCCGGAGTCACAGCCCAGGAGGGCACAAGTATCGTCACTGGTCAGGAGACCACCGCCGGAGTCACAGCCCAGGAGGGCCCAAGTATCATCACTGGTCCAGAGACCACCGCCAGAGTCACAGCCCAGGAGGGCCCAAGTATCGTCACTGGTCCAGAGACCACCGCCAGAGTCACAGCCCAGGAGGGCACAAGTATCGTCACTGGTCAGGAGACCACCGCCAGAGTCACAGCCCAGGAGGGCCCAAGTATCGTCACTGGTCACAAGACCACCGCCAGAGTCACAGCCCAGGAGGGCACTAGTATCGTCACTGGTCAGGAGACCACCGCCGGAGTCACAGCCCAGGAGGGCCCAAGTATCGTCACTGGTCCAGAGACCACCGCCAGAGTCACAGCCCAGGAGGGCACAAGTATCGTCACTGGTCCAGAGACCACCGCCAGAGTCACAGCCCAGGAGGGCACAAGTATCGTCACTGGTCAGGAGACCACCGCCGGAGTCACAGCCCAGGAGGGCCCAAGTATCGTCACTGGTCCAGAGACCACCACCAGAGTCACAGCCCAGGAGGGCCCAAGTATCGTCACTGGTCCAGAGACCACCGCCAGAGTCAGAGCCCAGGAGGGCACAAGTATCGTCACTGATCAGGAGACCACCGCCGGAGTCACAGCCCAGGAGGGCCCAAGTATTGTCACTGGTCAGGAGACCACCGCCGGAGTCACAGCCCAGGAGGGCCCCGGCTGCCACAGCCCCGCTGGGCAATGATGGAACGTCATGCCACACACCAATGCCCAGTGTAGAGAACGTCATGCCACACACCAATGCCCAGTGTAGAGATCGTCATGCCACACACCAATGTCCGTATCAGAACCGCCATGGCAAAGCACCGGTGAACAGGGCAAAGACCGCCATGGTGAAGACCGCTGAACAGTCCTGAACCGCCATGGCAAAGCACCGGTGAACAGGGCAAAGACCGCCATGGTGAAGACCGCTGAACAGGGCAAAGACCGCCATGGCAAAGCACCGCTGAACAGGACAAAGACCGCCATGGCAAAGCACCGCTGAACAGGACAAAGACCGCCATGGCAAAGCACCGGTGAACAGGGCAAAGACCGCCATGGTGAAGACCGCTGAACATTGCAAAGACCGCCATGGCAAAGCACCGGTGAACAGGGCAAAGTCCGCCATGGTGAAGACCGCTGAACAGGGCAAAGACCGCCATGGTGAAGACCGCTGAACAGGGCAAAGACCGCCATGGTGAAGACCGCTGAACAGGGCAAAGACCGCCATGGCAAAGCACCACTGAACAGGGCAAAGACCGCCATGGCAAAGCACCGCTGAACAGGGTAAAGACCGCCATGGTGAAGACCGCTGAACAGGGCAAAGACCGCCATGGTGATGACCGCTGAACAGGGCAAGCACTGTGTAGGAATGAAAAGGCCGCCACATCAGGCATCCTTATCCCATGTGCAGCTGGGACAGTGACAGGACATGAACTTTCATGGGGAGACTCATCCAGTCTGGGCACCAGTCCAACCCAGTACCAGTAGAGAACTGCATCTACTTGAGAGACTGTGGCTTTGCACTCCCCATGATGGCACAGTGGGCAACCCACCCACTGTAGAGACTTGTGAGACTGTGGCTTTGCACTCCCCAGGATGGCACAGTGGGCAACCCACTCACTGGAGAGACTTGTGAGACTGTGGCTTTGCACTCCCCAGGATGGCACAGTGGGCAACCCACCCACTGTAGAGACTTGTGAGACTGTGGCTTTGCACTCCCCAGGATACATCAATGGGCATGGATCCCCGTCGTGGATCTGGCTTCGCATTCATCTGGCTGAGGTGCCACCCCTTCCCTTCCCCCTGAGGTGCCTGTAGTATTTCGATCTGATGCCCCAGCAGTGTTCTCTCCGATAGTGGTTAGGTATCGTTTGTGGGCCTCGCCCATGCATTTTTGGACTGTTGGTGCACGGACATTGTTGTGTACATATCTGCACTACTTCTCGTATTGTATTGTATATATAATTATGAGTGATTTTGAAATATATATCTGTATATTTTTTTATGACATGTATATTGGCACATTATAATGTTTGACCAAATTTTGCATTGTCAATTCATTCTTCCGGGGGTATTGTGGGTTGTTACTGTGATTTTTTGTGAATGCATTGGTATGTATGTTGTAATATGCGATGGTGGGGGTGGGGGTGTTTGGTGGGTGTCCCCCTAACTTCTGCCTCCCCCCTCCCCTGTGTCATAGGTGCAGTACTTAACGGTGTCTCCGGCGCCTACGTAGCTGTTGGTAGTAGAGGAGCAGAAAGACAAGGGCAGGGAGTATTTGTAATTCCGGCTCCATGGTGGCCTCCTTCCTCGTGGGATGTGTTCAGGTGAGCGTTTTCCCATAGCAAAAGCTGTTTCCGCCGTGTTTTTATCCACGGTGAATCCGCCCCAGAAAAGGTGGCGGATTGGCGGGTTGTAATAGTGTGGGCGGTACATTGTTTCCCGCCTGTCTGTTGGCGGTAACCGCCGCGCTGCTTGTCTGTACTGCCGTGGCAGGCGGTGTGTTAAAGTGGCTGTCTTTGTTGGCGGTTTCCGCCAGGGTCATAATTCCCTTTTTTTGTCCGCCGGCCTGTTTGCGGTATTTCCGCAGCTTTAACACCGTCCGCCAGGGTTGTAATGACCCCCTTAGTCTCTTTTTCGGAGATTTTCTTCAGCGGGATGAACCTGTCAGTCCAATCCAACCTCCTGGAGCCCTTCTCCAGATACGCGATGCGGGAATCCTCGTTGGAGATTTTTACCTTCGGACTTAGGGGGTCATTCTGACCTCGGCGGTAAAAGGCGCTTACCGCCGGTCAGAAGACCGCCATAACACCGCCGCGGCCGCGGAAAGCCGCCACGGTCATTCTGACCCACAACGGCCAAACCTCCAAAAATCCGACCTCCACTGCAGGCCGCCACATCAGTGGGCAGCGATAAACTGGAGATGACCAAACCTCCACCGTCACGCCAACAGAAAAACGCCCATGCCATTACGACCCACGAATCAACGCGGCGGGCTTTCCAACGCGGTATTCCATTGGCGGTACACACCACCGCGGTCAAAATACACACACAGCACCAAAACACAGGCACATTGGACAATTACAAATACACACACCTGATACACATACACAACCCACTCCCACACAATCAATCAACTATAAAACACACCCCCACATCACCCACAAACCCCTACGACCACAATTACTGAGAGAAGGAGAGAGAGACACAGCAGACAATCCATAGCAATACACACTGAGGCGTACTACACCATCACACACACCACATAGTAGCACAAAGCACCACACACCAACATACTCATCATCACATACACCACCCCACACCTCACCCACACCACCCCATGGCACCCCAAAGGCACCCACGCTTTTCGGACCAAGAACTCCGGGTCATGGTGGAGGAAATCCTAAGAGTGGAACCCCAGCTCTTCGGCTCACAGGTGCAGCACACCAGTATAGCTAGGAAGGCGGAGCTATGGCAGCGGATCGTGGACAGGGTCAACGCGGTGGGACAGCATCCCAGGAATAGGGAGGACATCCGCAAACGATGGAACGACCTACGGGGGAAGGTCCGATCGATGGTCTCCAGGCACAACATCGCGGTCCAGAAGACTGGCGGCGGACCCCCACCCACCCCTCCCGAATTTACATCATGGGAGCAAGAGGTCTTCAACATCCTGCATCCTCAGGGCCTTGCAGGAGTAGCCGGAGGAATGGACTCTGGTAAGTCCAATCTCAACTACTAGATCCCCCCCACCCCACCAGCATGCCAACCCACACCCCCACCCTCACCCCCAACCCCCCAGCACACATCCTCCCTGACAATGTCTCACCAGCACAACCCACCCATCCCAACACCAACTCCTGCATGCCAACACAATCCATGGACACCCATCACCCAAGCATGACCACCGCACTTACCCCCCCCCCCACTAACTACCCTCACAACACCTCCCTCAAGGGAATGCCTGCACTGGGGGACGAGGGCACCCATAACACGCACGCTATTGCACACACAGAAACAATAACTAAACTCTCTTACCCCATGCAGGACCCGAACGCCAAAACACCAGCCAGGAGGGTCCAGAAATGTCCATCCCACCCCCGGAACAGGCCCACAGTGAGGACAGCAGCTCTGTCGACACTGAACCTGATGACCAGCCCGGACCATCGGGGACCTCTGGGCAGTCGGTTCCCCTCACCCAGACACAGGCCACACCAGACCCGACCCCCTCTGCCAACACCAGCACAGCTCCCACCCAGCGGGCCCATGCCTCTGTCTCTAGGACACGTCAATCAGCGGTGTGTCTGCCACTACAGGGCACCCAGGCTAACCCAACACCCCAACAACAACAGGGACCTGGGGGCAGTGGGAGCGGGCACACCGTCCAGGAGACAGAGGCCGGGGGAAACCGGGCAGCTCGGAGGGCTGCTGTGCGACAGGGGGGGGAGGAGAGGCCCATGGAACCCACTCTCCAAGAGGCCCTCACCACCATCATGGGGGCCTACCACCACTCCCAATAGACGATGGCAACGGTACTGGCCAGGTTCACGGAGATCCAGGCACAGCAGGAGGAACGCTACATGGGGTTCAGGGAGGAGCTGAGAATCATCGGGACCGCAATGGGGACCATCGTCCTGGCCCTCAACAGGATAGAAGACGCGTTGCGGGACCATGTGGCACCACACAGGGCCCCTGTCACTAGCCCGGACCAGGAACAGCCTACCACCTCCGCCGGCGCTAGTGGACAGGAGGCCCCAACACCACGGCAGGCCAGCAGAACCCCACCTCCTGCTGAAGAACAACCACCCCGTAAGAGGAGCCTGAGATCCAAAAAAAAGACAGAGTAGGATGTCAAGACCCCCGCCAGCAGGACATACCCCCTGAACTCTTCCCACTGTCCCACATTGCCACCCTGTCCAACCATGAACTGCCTCTGCTCCATCCTTCCACAGGCAAAAGGACAATGCACCTGTGAGACTGAGAACTGGACTCTGCCATGGACATTACTCCACCCCCACCCATCACCCTTAGAATCACATGTACCAATATCTAGCCCTGTAAATAAATCACATATTGCACACAAATCAGTTTGGAGTCATGCTGTATTATTAGCAAATGTATTACATATTACTGTTCAATATCTGTTCTGTCAATTAGTGATGACAACATACCAATGTCAATACGCTGTAGTTCATGGGCAAACCAAGCAGAAGTCAGGCACTGCGTCATACAGCACTGAGAAGGGAAGGGAAAATCAAAAATTACCCAAAAATATCTGGTGGGAACTACAGAAAGTACAGATGCAGGAGGCTAGAAGCAATTGTGAAATGGCGTGGGTGATTCTTACCTGGGTGTTACTGGAAATACTGTTGTATCACTCTGTCCCTATTGTCTGTGTCGTCCTCTGAGTCCTCCTCCTCTTCACTCTCCACAGGCTCCACGGCTTCTACAACACCACCATCTGGACCATCCTCCTGCAGGAAAGGCACCTGGCGTCGCAAAGCCAGGTTGTG